>NC_051233.1:13124844-13724844 GCF_015220715.1 Pygocentrus nattereri
ACCATCATGCTACCACATTGCTCTACAAGTTTCCACCCACATCTTCTTTCATAAATACTAAGATACACATTACATCCAAACAAACAGATCCATTGTGTGTGTATGTGTAGTGCGCATTTACGTGTGTGGTGTGTGTGGACAAGCTGAGGCTCATGCCAGGCTAGTGAACTCTCAGTTCCTGGAAAAGGATGACATAATTTCTCTTCTGTTGATTGGCTGGTAGATGAAGGAATTCCCTGTTCTAATTGGGTGGAGCCAAAATTCACTGAACGTGTTTTTTTTTTGTCTTTTAGACACACAAACTCAAACTCTCGCATGAACGAGCCAGCTGGGTAGGGTGAGATTATATCCCATAAAATGTGGTCATACACCTTAAGAAGATCTTTGTAAACATGCACACTGCACAAAATATGGAGCGTGCCAAGAAGCTAAAGAAGAGCTTTTCTAACACTGAGATGGTTGAGGGCTGTGAGCACACTTGGCCATAGTGGTGGGCAGCTCCCCGGCGCCCAGGGAGCAGTTGGGGTTAGGTGCCTTGCTCAAGAGCACTTCATATTGTTGGCTCTGGTGATCAAACCGGCAACCTTCCGGTCACAAGATTGCCCCCGTTTGGCTAACTACCAAGTCAATTGTATTTAGAATATCCGAGGCATTTTTTTCTTATTTATTATTTTTTGTGCAGACATGATGTCTGCTTGCAGTGTCAAACATGTTTAACCAGCACAGCTACATTTCTGGAACAGTGTCATATGTTAGGTACAATAATGGTGGCATTAATTTAGGATATCACACAACATAAATAGAAATCAATATATAAATGCATAAATAAATCAATAAATTAACAACTTGTTATATATATATTTTTTTTTTTTTTTTTTATGGAACAAAATGGAAATTATATATTGCAAAAATGGAATGAAATATACTTGGTTGGGGGCTCTCAATTATGTGTGGGAAACACTGGGTTTTTAACATCATATGCTCTTGATTGTTGACATTTTTTTTAAACTGAGCACTATGGAAAGGCATCATCATTGTCCAAATGTATTGTGCTCTCTCTCTCTGTGTCTCTCACACCAGATGTTTGTGGTGGATAAGGCAGACAGCTCCAGCTGTTCCCTCCATGAGTTCAACATCACCGGCTCAACCTATGCTCCAGAAGGACAAGTGTAAGAGCACACAAACACACACACATGCCTACTTCTTAATCCTTTACTAAACACCAGCATGTTAACAGAATCCGGCTACGGTCCCACTGCTCTTTGTCACCTTCTTCTGTTAAGACTAATTAGTCTGTCTGGGCTTTTGCTTGGGTTTTGACATTGTGTTGCTGTTTCTGTCCTTTCAGGCTGAAAGGCATTAAACCTGTACAGTGTGGAGACTATGATGGTCTTCTCGAACTGGCAACTATCTGCTCCATGTGTAATGACTCTTCCCTGGACTACAATGAGGTCAGTGTGCGCTAGGAATGGGTCACTGATTGAATATGCCATTTTAAAATGAATAGTATTTGAATATCTAAATGAGAGAATATTTTATATTGTTATTTAAAAAAAAATGGAAATGTACATGGTAGGTTCAACCTTCATATATTGCATGCAGTTGGAAATAAAAACTATCACAAAAGTGAAAAGTAGCAGTGAAAATTAGATTTTGGTAAAACCAAATCAAAATATGTGAAAATTAAATTCCAGAGAAAGCTTTAGTTTTTGTCTTAGTACATGAAGGACAGTTTATAAATTGATCACTTCTATGTCTTTGGTTGTCTTATAACCAAACCAAGCGTAGCCTACCGCTGGGCTAATTTAGCATTGCTAAAACAGCAAACTTCATCTGAACAACTGGCATGCGTGCACTTCTCCGTCCAGTACCCCTCCATTTTGGGATTGCTCTGAGAACGAGCAGGTTTCTGACTATAGTAGTTGCATGTGTGGCGAGGTTTGCTTGGACTTTCAACACTGTTAAAGGCCTTTCATGGCAAAACGGTCTTAGACGTGTCAAACTAAACCCACCATCTATGCTGGGCAGCAGCAATAAAGAGCGGATGATCACTGAGGTGACAACCAGGAAGGCATCTATTCAGCTGCACAGAAAAAGACAATTGTACCTCTGTTCTTTACCAAGAAAACCACATGGATGTGCATAACAGATTGATTGTTGAGATCATGCCAGAAGATGGGACACTCAGGTTGGAAGGCATTCAACCTGTTACTGAGGAGAAGCTGAGGAATCCTTCAAGTACAGCTTGTGTGTATGACGTAGTTAGATCAAAGCGATTTGGATGTCGATTTCCTGATGTTGACAAGCAAAACAACTGAGTTCATATCTGCAAAAACAAAATCGCAGTCTTAACTTGGAATGTAAAACTATGAATCATGCCAAGCTGGAAGTAGTAAAGATGGAAATGGATCACCTTCACATCAACATCCTAGGGGTCAGCAAGCTAAAATGGACCGGATTTACCAACATACCATCTACTACTCACGTCACACACATTGAGAATGTTTACATGCACTTAATAATCTCATAACTGAAGAAAATCTATTAGGTCAGTAATCTGATCAGTGCATTTACATGCACTTGGATAATCAGGTGGGGAAACTCCAGGTTTTAATGAGTTATGCCGTTTTCTGCAGATTTCTGCTTTGCAACCAAATAATGAGCCAGTAAACTCACAGAATGAGACATGACATAAACAAAGATCAATCTTCATACTACAGGTTTTTTGTGAGTGTACTATCCAAAAGATGAAGAATATTTAATGCCTTCATATCGTCAAGCATGTAGTTGGTTTCAGTGTTGCTCCAAAAGTGTTTTGTTGCCATCTCATGGGCGCTGTGTTAAACGCTGCTTGCTTATTTCCAGTCCTGTAGTCTGTTTTTGCACATATGTTTTTGCAGCTTTTGTTTTGACTGAGGAATCTGAAAGAAATCAGAGTAATGCATGGGAACAAACAGCATTCAAATACTGAAATCGCTGTTAGGATGTTCATTATGTTTCATTGCAGGTATACAGAGAAAATATACAGAATAATATACAGAATTTAACTGGGGTTAAATCCCCTACCCGGGCAAGTACTCGACACTACACCAATAAGGGTCCTTGGGCAAGACTCCTAACACTAAATTCACCTACCTGTGTAAAATGATTAAATTGTAAATCACTCTGGATAAGAGTGTCTGCCAAATGCCATAAAGGTAAATGTAAATATTGCTAATATGTGTCTGAGAAGGCAGAGATAGTGTGGTCTATTTTGGCACTTGTTTGTTTATTTGTTTTGTTTGTTTGTTTTTCTTGCTAACTTGACTGACTAGCTAATCTTAGTCCAAGGAAAATGTGTTTCTCTAACAACTTAACTTTGTCCTCTGAGGAGACCTTGTCTAGAAAATTAATCCCCCTCAGCATCCAGTGGTGTACTGGCTAACCTTAGCTCATTAGCTCATCTGAAGAGGCAGCTTCCGTTACTCGTCCAACATGAAAACTTATGGATTGGCTGATACAATGTACTCTAAACGTTTAATATCTGATGCTGTCATCTAAATACATCTACAACCCTGTGGTAGTTTTAGCCTAAGTCTTTTGTTGTTCTCTGAAAATATGCACATCCCCTTATAATAAACTCCACACTTCATATTTACAAGTAAAGTTAAATGAAAGCTAATGCGCTTCACTCGGTGTAGCAGTGACTCCATCCCACGAAGGTGCTAACATTTTATGGACTTCACACACCCACACTCTCCACCTCTCCACTTGCTCTAGGCCCCCAGCTTGTTTTGCCTGTTTGGCTTGCATTTCTCACCTCCCTGTCGTCACCATGGTACCAGTGCAACTATGTTACACAACACTGTGTGTATATGTGTGCGTGTTCCATGTGTGCAGGTAGAGCCATGGATGGCGCAGGTTATGACAGGCCTGGGAGACTTTTACATCCTGCTTTGTTGTTGATGTAGCCAAATCGAGCCGACCAGCCACATCGTCATATATTCATATCTGCATATTATGTGATCTGATGGAGCAGCAACTTATGAGTTAACGCTGAACTATATGAAGAAAATATTAGCATTAGTATGGTGCTCTTAAAATACTACATAATGCAAAATGGTTAAAGATAGGTTTGCTAAAATAACTTACTTGTGTTGGATGACATGAACGTTTTGATTCACCAAAACACCCATGTAAATACTCATCTTGAACTGTGAGGGTTCAAGGTGCTCCCAAGGTACTCCCAACACACAGCATATTGGAGCTTTCTGCATTAGGGTGAATTAGCCTAATGTGGGACAATTTTTACGCTTTAGACTTCTGTAAAACATTGTGCTATAAAGCCAATACATTAAGCCCATACCCAGAACCACTCTGAGATTCTCTAATCAAACTAAAAGAGAAAATGCACATGTCATACTCATGACATATAATAGACATATCAATTCTCTTAGTTGTCTCAGACAGTCTGCTTTTCTTAGTGTGGGACAGTTTTGAAAAGTCGCTAAAAAGCCTCATTGTCCTACTTTTATAATCCATCCATCCATTTTCTAAGTCACTTTTCCGTCAGGGTCACGGGGGGATGCTGGAGCCTATCCCAGCAGTCTTCGGGCGGAAGGCAGGATACACCCTGGACAGGTCGCCAGTCCATTGCAGGGCAGACAGACAGACACAGACAGTCACTCACACCCAGGGGTAATTTAGCATGTCCAGTTGGCCTGACTGCATGTCTTTGGACTGTGGGAGGAAACCGGAGAACCCGGAGGAAACCCACGCAGACACAGGGAGAACATGCAAACTCCACACAGAGAGGACCCTGGTCACCCGGCCGGGGAATCGAACCCAGGCCCTCCTCGTGAGGCGACAGCGCTACCCACCACGCCACCGTGCCGCCCTTTTATAATCATATTTCCTAAAGCAGGACAATAGAAAACTAGAAATAACAAGTAAAGGGTGTATATTTACACCATATTATACAAATACATTTGATGAATAAATATATCAAACACATCCTGATAAAAACCAGCAGAAATATCATGTTCATAACAAACCTTTACCCTAAATATTCATTTTCTCGAAACACTGTGTGAGTGACCTTTGGGTGGTTTTTTACACAAAATGCTTCCTGTTTAAAAAATTGCTCCACCCTAATCTGTGATTGGACTATTAAGAAGTGATGTGATTTTGATCACATGACGTCACAACTTGTGTTAATCTACAGTTTTATTGACTTTCATTTGTTTAAGGAACACCAACACCAGGTAGAGCATAAGTGTCCCACAGTAGAACAGTATCAGTCTTGCAAAGGCCAGTTTCACACTTACAATGAACAAACAATACATTGTGCAGTAGGCCTGGGCAAGAGGGTGATGTAATTGGGTATCGTCAATGATTGACAAGTAACCTGATGATGATGCGTAAAAGGCGATAATCACTATGTTGGGAAACTGTCAGACACTGGAACAAATGAGCAATTAAACAGCTTGCGAATTTATTGGGAAAATAGGCTTTATGTTCCTCTATTAAGTGTAATTTTCATCTAATAACAGAGTTTTAAGAAACTGCCTGTTAGTTCTCTCCACTGTGCACTGTGATACTAGCTTCCTCTCCTACTCATCTCTGTTAACTTTAGCTTGAGAATAAGTGCTGACATGCTTTAAAACTTCAGCTTGCTTCAGAGTGACTTTATGCTATAAAACAGCCAAGCTAAAGCAATTGGGGATTACCATAGAGCAGCTAAGTTAGCTCTAGCCCTGAAATGTTAGAAGATTCCTCTGATCCTCTTATGGCTAGGAAAGATCAGAAAAAGGAAACAAATACCCTTTTTTGCTTTTTCTGGTTAAACGTAATGGGTTATCATGAAGCCTTTCAAAGCTAATAGATAATGGTAGAGTAAAATTATAGAGTATTGGTTGTGGTGCTACAGAGCTGGGGATTATCAATATAATCAGTCATCATGTGTTTTTTTTTAAGTATAAAATATCATGCTACTTACTTTTGGGTATCAGCCAGGCCTAATATGTGGCCTGGAAGACTGAAGTGTGTTTTATATTTGTGAGTAGTCCTTGAACACCAAACTGGGGCCCAAAGACAGACTCTATGCAGGGCAGTGTTCTAGTACTCCCAGCAAATGACAGATGAGTTTATACTGCACCACAACCTTTTGAATATTGGATGCCGAAAGTACCTGCTACACATCCACCTCTAAGTCGATGGAACTCCGTGCTGTTAATTGTGGGGTTGATTTGCTCAATAGTGCGATGTTTTCAACACTGGTGTTAGTCCCTTGGTATTGATGTCAACTCAATACTTTATGCCTGGGACACACTACAGGATAATCTTACCTTCAAACATTCTGCTTCCAACAATCTACACTACACTCAGTCCAGTCGTGGCCGCCGTAATTTAGAACTGTAAATCTTGAACATATTCAGAAATACTGGGTTGACTTCAAAACTGTTAACCAAAGGAAGCTGAGCTAAACGGAGAGGTGAGCTGATTGGAGGGAAGGCGAGTTCATTTGCATAGCACTTTTCACACACAAAAGCAACTCAGTGTGTTTAACATAAATAAAAGCAAAAGAAACCTTGAAAGCAAAGATAAAGGCAAAGTGCCTGAAAGTGAAAAACAAAATAATAAATAAAGTGCATAAAGTAATAAAAAAGATCATTAAAATGAGTACATAAAAGCGAAATAAAAGCATGAAGGAAATTGAAAATGGTGTAATTAAAACGAGCTTATTAAAGGCAAAGTACAATAAGAATAATTAGCATGTCTTGGAGCTCAAACTAAAGCATATGAAAAGAGAAGAGTTTTTAACCTGGATTTAAGAATTACAACATTTGGAGCACATTCGAGATCTAGCAGTTTGTTCCAGTTGTTCCTCTACAACAAAGCTAATTTCGGCTTATGTGTCCATTTCAGTAACTTATTTAAAATTCTTATTTTATGCTGCAAAAATCAAATTCACCATTAAATATAAAAGCGCACATAACTGCTACAGTAACTTGTGCCTTGATTTTGTCCACCATGAGTATTTCAATCATGTTTTGTTCATGGTTTGTTAATCTGAAAGTTTGTGGTGTTTTGTTCTGGTGTGGAAACTAGGGACGTATATTTGGACTTATTTAGATATTCGAGTGTCCAAAAGAGTTCATGAATGGATATCTGGTTAACTGTGGAGAGGGACACACAAAAAAGAAAGAAGTGGATTCTGGCTAAAATGAATGTAGAGCTGTGGTTTTCCTCTTAAAATACCGGTACAGGGGCTCCCAAGTGATGCAATGGTCCTATCATAAGGAGATCTCGAGTTTGATCTCTCGAGGGAAGGATGGCCCCTCCCTCCCCCTCGGTCACTCAAAAGTGATGCTTGTCAGTTCAGGCGTAGCTGACAACAGATGTGGCGGTTGGCGCTTTCCTGTGAGCTCTCCAATGACGTTGCATGAGAGGCAGTTTGAAAAGATGCAGTGTCTTCACAGGTCTCAGAGGAAGTCTGTGCTAGCCTTTGCCCTCCTAGCGCTGGTTGTATGGTGTAATTGGGGAAGTCCTGACTAGTGGGAAGAATTGGACTTGACTAAATTAGTGAGAAAATTGGGGAAAAAAAATAATTAAAAAATACCAGTACTGGTGTTGCACAAACTTTTAGTGTCATGCAAAGTCCAAAACATGTTTTATTGTTCAAAAATAACAGAATTTGCTAGGTTTTCACATCAGATGAATATCGTAGCAGTGACTGCCCTGAGCTAAGAGTAGTAACTTTTGGTGCTCTTTCTAACTGGAAATTATTCGCAAAAGCACTTTGAATTGCCACTGTGTGTGAAGTGTGCTACACAAATAAACCTGCCCTGCCTAATTAGCAACAGCACTGGATGCTGATTTAGACTTGTAGCCTTTTCCATGTGTTTTTTTTTCCTCTTCAGTACACAGTGTGCCATCTTTACTCTCTGTCTCATGTTTAATAGTGTCTTTTATAACATAACATACATACAAATATGAGAGAACTCACGTTTTGCTGTTCTGTTAAAACATAAAATCGACATTTGATTGGTCTGTATATTTTCAGTATTTGAATAATGGCGCCTCAGAAGATTAGCCAAGTACTTGAGTGTCCATGCATATCCTGAATGATAACTGTGAGGACTGAAGATGACCAAGGGCAAATTGTGAAGTGAAAATTGTCATTATTTTTGTGGTCTCTCACTTTCAACATTGGCTTGGATTATATAAATGGATTTTATAAATAGTGACCAGGCAGTAGAGTGGAATGACTGATAAAGTGAGACAGAAAATGTTTTTCTTTTGGTCAGTCATAGCTAACTCCTTAATCTGGTCTAAAATTAGCTAATTATAAGGAGCTTTTTGAATAAACATAATTCCTCAGCTATTGTGTAGACATCAGATAGAAGAGGAAAACTTCTAGTTTGGGATGCATAAAATCTTCCATATCATCTTCCACATCTATTATCTTGATTTTCCGTCCAGGATGACTGAGAAGATTAGCCCTCTCATCTGGAGGCTGAGATCTTTCTCCTTTCTTGCTATGGAAACTTTGTTTGGCTTCTACTCTGCATCCCTGGTGGCTTGTATGTGCTTGTGTGTGCATGCATGTGTGTGTTTGTGACTCACACATAATTATGTCCATTGTGTCCCTCAGGCTAAAGGAGTTTATGAGAAGGTTGGGGAGGCCACAGAAACGGCGCTGACCACTCTGGTGGAGAAGATGAACGTCTTTAAGACTGACCTGTCTGGCCTCAGCAAAGTCGAGAGGGCAGGAGCGTGCAACTCGGTAAGAACAGAAAAGAGACGAATAGGTGTGAGGATGGCTAGAAGGACCGATCAGATGAGTAAAGGAAATTTATAGAGTGATAAAACTGTAGAGTAGTCCTAGAGGCTATAATAGGAAGGCACAGAGTGATGAACTGCAAATTGACAGAGGCACAGGAAGGATGAAATACCATTAAAGTGGAAGAGAGTGGAGAGGGAGTTAACAAGAACGAGAGAGGAGCAGCACTACTAAACTAAAGCAGAAGGATGGGAGACCAGAGGAAATAACTTTACAGAAGTGTTAGTGAAAGAACTACAATATTCCTAAAGCCATTTTCAGGCATTTGTTTTTTTTACCTTCTCTTTTTATTGATTTTCAATATTACAAAACAAGCAAATAATAACAGTTGACATAAGATGTACATTAAACAACATAATCCCCAACCCCCCTCCCCCCAACACAAAAAATAAATAAATAAAATAAAGTAAAATAAAATAAATAAATAATCAAAAACACTCAGTAATAATCAAAAAGCACTTAGCATCATTTTCCTAATTAATTTCCTTCATAATGTCTCAGAAACTCAACGGTGACCATATTTCTTCAAATTTTATCCCCTTTCCTTTGACAATATAAGTGAGTCCTTACAATACAATACAGGATGCCATCTTCTTCAACCACATATGATTAGAGGTTTCTTCCCGTTTTGCCTCAACAGGTACATTTACTCCAACAATCTTAGACAAAGTCTGCATGACTGATTTCCAGTACTGCTGTAATTTTGGACATTACCATACACAGTGAAAGAGAGTACCCTTTCCAGCTAAACATTTACTACAACTATCTGGAATATCAGGAGACCAACGATTCAATTTGACTGGAGTTACATAGGTTCTCATCAACCACTTATATTGAATAAGTTTCATTCTTGTATTAATTGATTGCTTTAGGGCTTTTAAACATGTAGTTTTCCAGTCCGTCTCCTGTATCGTGTGTTTAAAAAAACTGTATAAAATAAAGAAATATGGCCTCTCTTCTCTAGATTTTGCAGTACGGTATTCTCTAGGTATGACAGTGGTGGTTCGGATTCGATTGGCCTATATTTTGACATAGCAAAATGTTTAACTTGTAAATATTTGTAAAAATGTTTCCTTGGAATGTTATATGTTTGGCATAATTGCTCAAATGTAAGAAGGTTGCCATCCTTGTAAAGGTCTGCCAGCTTCTGCACACCTTTATCTGCCCAGATTTTGAAACCCCCATCAGCTCTCCCTGCCTTAAAAAATGTGTTGCCCAAAATAGGTGAAAAGTGAGAGATGGGAGGAGTATCTCCCACATACTGATGCGCCCTATACCAAATGTCAATTGTGTTTTTTAAGAAGGGGTTTTTTGTCATTTTCTTTAAATTTGTTGGGCTTGCAGAATATAAATACTGATTTAATTGAAGGTTTGTTACTGGTGTTTGTTCAATATTTATCCATGCCGGTGGTGTCTCTTTTGAAAAGTAGAACATAGCTGAACGCAGCTGTGCAGACCAATAATACAATTTAAGATTAGGGAGTTGTAACTCCCCCTTTCATATGGCAGGTACAACAAGCAAAGTCTTAGTCTAGGTTTTTTATTATTCCAAATGAATCTAATAAAAATACTGTTTAATTCATCAAAAAATAGCTTTGGAAGAGACAAAGGGAGTGATTGAAACAGATATAAAAATTTTGGTAGTATGTTCATTTTGATCATGTTTATGCGGCCAATCATTGATATGGGCATTATCTACCATTTATTTAGAGACTCCTGCACGTCACTAATCAAAGGGTCATAGTTTGTTGATACAATAGTTTTAGTCTGGGGTGATTTTAACACCAAGATACACAAATCCCTGTTTTGCGTTAATAAATTGGGTTTGCATAATCGGAGTTAGCCTTTCATCTTTGTTCAGAAAAGGCATAGAAGATTTTGAATAATTTATACCATAGCCGAAAAACTGGCCAAATAGCTCCATTTGTTGCATTAAGTTTGGTATACTAATGGACAGCCTTGTCAAAAAAAGTCAGGTCATCAGAATACAGGGCCAATCTATGCTCTTGATCTCCTATCTGGATATCAAATAAATCAGATCGCATTCTAATATTGCCAAGGGTTCTATAGCCAGAATAAATAACATTGGAGATAACGGGCAACCCTGGCGAGTATTTTTTCTTTCTTTTGGCAGAAGAAAACCTTCTATCTCCATTTTAGTCATTCAGTTTTTGTCATAATTTGAAAATGCTTGTTCTTTACATTGTGTGTAAATTTCAAGATGAATGGACCAAAAGAAACGTCCCGAAATTACTTGGAAAAAAGACTTACATTAAGGTTATCTTCCAACAACAGCTATATATATATATATATATATATATATATATATATATATATATATGCATGCCAATTTTATCTGCCGATATGTCTTCAGTCTTATGCGGTAGTTTGTGCACTCCTAGTCAAGTTACACTATTGTTGATTTTTAAAGTGAAAATTCACTATATTGCCAAAAGTATTTACTCACCCATCCAGCTCATTGAATTCAGGTGTTCCAATCACTTTCGTGGCCTCAGGTGTATACAACCAAGCACGTAGGCTTGCAGACTGCTTCTACAAACATTAGTGAAGGAATGGGTCACTCTCAGGAGCTTAGTTAATTCCAGTGTGGTACCATGATAGGATGCCACCTGTGCATTCATGAAAATTCAGTCGAGTCATGAAATTTCCTTGCTACTAAATATTCCACAGTAAACTTTCTGCAGTCAATTGTTACAGACCTCCAGACTTCATGTGGCCTTCAGATTAGCTCAAAAGCAGTGCATAGAGAGCTTCATGGCTGAGCAGCTGCATCCAAGCCTTACATCACCAAGCGCAATGCAAAGCGTGGAATGCAGTGGTGTAAAGAGCCGCCACTGGACTCTAGAGCAGTGGAGACGTGTTCTCTGGAGTCCGTCTGGCAATCCAGTGGACGAGTCTGGGTTTGGCGGTTGCCAGGAGAACAATACTTGTCTGACTGCATTGTGTCAAGTTTAAAGTTTGGTGGAGGGGGGACTATGGTGTGGGGTTGTCTTTCAGGAGTTGGGCTCAGACCCTTATTTACAGTGAAAGGAACACTTAATTCTTCAGCAGACCAAGAGACCAAAGCAAGGTCCATAAAGACATGGATGAGTAAGTTTGGTGTGGAAGAACTTGACTGGCCTGCACAGAGTCCTGACCCAACAGAACACCTTTAGGTTGAATTAGAGCAGAGACTGCGAGCCAGGCCTTCTCATCCTTCATCTGGAAGAATGGTCAAAAAATCCCATAAACACACTCCTAAACTTTGTGGAAAGCCTTCCCAGAAGAGTCATATTAAACCCTATGGATTAAGAATGGGATGTCACTCAGTTCATATGCGTGTGAAGGCAGACGAGCAAATACTTTTGGCAATGCAGTGTAAGTGAAAACAGTGGTCTGTGCACAAGTGACAGTATATTCCATGTTTTATGTTTTCCAATATATTAAACTTAGAAAATAAATAGAAATTGTGCAGCTGCATTAGCAGAAAAATGCCATATATTAAGTTGAGGATGTGGCAACTTATTTTCACTTAGAAAATCAACATAACATATAATTGGAGTTGGTTGTTCAATGCTTTGCATACCACTGTTATCTGTATATAGTTCCTATGTATGTTAATACAACATAGCAAACTATAGCGAAAGAGGGAGAGACATGCATTACTGGAACACTGGGGCCCTAGCGGACTGCATTCTTCCTTCACCCCCCACTCTTCTGTTCCCGTGAGGAAGTGAGGGAGCCTGTTCCTGATGAGGAGTGAATGACCAGCAGCACTGTCGTTTTTCCACTGACCCCTCCAAAAAAAGGCCATGCAAATCCCTCTCTTCTCAAAAAAGAAACAAGGAACGACACGAAAAAACCCCACAGTGATACAGACTCCCTGAGGCAAAGCATAATATTTAGACAAGCAGGCGAGTCAATGAAAAGGTTAGCTAAACTGTGCACTCAGCTCGCCGACTTGGAGACAAAAAGGGACTAAAGAGAGTGCTTTCCACTTTTTACTGCGATCTGACGAGGAACTCTCTCACTGTATAGACTGAGCTGGACAGTTTTTAAACACACACATAAAGTGTTCTGACGTCAAAGACGAGGATTATGTATGCAAAGGAAGGTTACACTGAGCTAGCTTTACAGTGCTGTGGTAATGTTTAAGGAAAAAGATCCTTTGTTTTCTTTCGCATTATGCCTCTTATCTGGACATCTGTCAAGTGCCCTTTTCTGAGTTAGTATATCATCTGCTCCCATCACAAACCTGTCAAAACGATATGTTCTGAAGTGTTGGGCATGTTTGCCACCTAGTGGTGGAAAGTAGTGCTTATTAAAAAGCAGTTCAATCATTTTTGCTTATACAGGTGCTGAGACACCTGTCCTTTGGTTTCTATTGTAAATTAATTTCAAGGGCTGAAGAAACTGCCCACTTTTTTCTATTATATGTGAGTTTTTAGAAAAAACAAAAAACATAACAGTGCAGACAGTGTGTGAACACATGTAGTTTCTCTATTCATGTGTTTTGTGAAGTCCTGGTGCTCAAGCAAGTTGTGATCAATTATGTAAAATTGTGAACTGTTCCCACTACTTCTGGTGCAATATCAGTCAAGCTTTTCCAACTACTCAGGTGAATCCTCTGGGCATAGTCCTTCAGACAGCGAAACAGGTTCAGTTCTAGTATTAATGGAGTTGTAGTCCATGAGGTAGCACCAACAATAGAACAATATTGAAATGTTTTTAAACTGCAGTTTTTAATATACAAAATTCCCCAAATGATGTTTAGTTTGGGGATGTAATGCTTTAAGATTTTCACTCCTTATGATTTTGGATTTTACCATTTGCCTCCGGAAAAAAGCAAGTCAGGCAAAAGATGTGTTTGTGTTCCAAAACTTCTGCTACTGTCTTTGCTATATTTAAACTATGTTCTTTTTTTACTGGTCAAATTTAAAATCAGATAGTCAACAACACTGAGACCTACCTTTTAACTAATAAACTATTTTTCTTCCATTTTTGAAATTTTTAACTGCAAACTTTGACATCTCCTGCTAATGCGGGTTTCCTTAGTTACTAAGGACCAATTTAGGATTTATGACCACCTTATGGAGGAACTAGATTATTGTGCTAGACAGAATATTAAAAATCTATTCATCTATTCAGTTCAATTCATCTATTCAATCATAGTACAAAATGAATGCTGAACATTTTACTTTTTTTTGTTACAACAAAAATAGCTTCTGGGATACTTGTAAATAGTGATTTAAGTGTGGCACTTTTCTCAGTGTGAAAGGATTTATTTGTGCTACTTGCAACTTTTATAGCGCCAGTGCTATCTGTTCAAAAAGATTTTGTACAGCCCTGTAAAGGCAGGCAAACATGCTGAAATTATTGCCTGCTGTGATCAACTGTATATTCAATAAAGCTGTAGTATTCTTTTAAAAGACTTAAGACTTTCATAAGTTGATAAATTGGTCGATTTGTTTCTTTTTGTAAACTTTGTAAACATAGTTTTTATTAAAAATGTTTAAAGATTGGAAAATATTGCTGAAATATGGTACATTTTGGTATTTTTTGGGCATTTTAATTACTTCATGGTAGTATAATATTTATTTATTTAAGTTACAGTCAAAAATATAAAGATGTACTCAGCCAGCTGCTTTTAGGCTTTTAGGTGGTAAAAATCCAGGCTATAATGCAATAATTATTTCTGTGGAATAATATTTTTACTGTTTTGATAAACATTATTTTATGCCAGATTACATCCAGATGTTTTTGCCTTAACTCAGAAGTCAGCGTGCTAGCTTGCTACTAGCTAACCTGTGTTACTAACCCATTTTTAGTCACTACCCATCCACAAACCTGAAAAAAAAATGCTAGCTAGTTATAGCCTGTTTTCCTATTACTGGGATATGATTTGTCATTCACATTCTAATTGGTGCTTGAAAACTGAAGGAAACAACCTACATAGATTGGTAAATGATTTCAGTGATACATGAAGAGTCAGGTAACGGAAAATAGCCAGAAAAAAAGTACATTGCTATACAAATGATATTAATATAATTGTATATATCTGTATAATTGGTCACAGGTGTATGGCACCCTGCTGTAGTTAAACAGAATAACAGATTCTCTTTCAGTGTCTAGTCAGCCTGCTGTAATCATTCAAGTTTAGCTGATGATTAGTTAGCATATACAATGATAGAAACACACCCACATTCTGTTTTTGCACCATAAACATTTACTGCCAAAAGTAACACCTGTGGAAAATAATTGTAGCTCAAATAATTGCACACAAATCAGGAACTTCCAGTGTATTTAGCTGCTGTGGGCCTATGACTCTCGGTCTCAGCAGAGTCTGGTGGCCAAGCAGGTTTAAGCATACTTGCTGCAGTATAGAATAGAGTCTGTCAGGGCCAGCTTTTTCATCTGTGTGCGTGTGTTTGTGTGCCAGGAGCTCATCACCTGGGCTTGACAGGTGGCCACAAACAAGGCTGTCTGCAGCCCACCCTAGAGAACAGCTGAGAGTGACACATGCACAAGCTACTGCCACACCACTCTTTTCTATCACCATTATTTCCACTGTCCCTCTTTTAGGTGATCAGGCAGCTGATGAAGAAGGAGTTCACCCTGGAGTTCTCTCGCGACAGGAAGTCTATGTCTGTGTACTGCACACCTACTAAAACAGGGTCGCAGAGCAAGATGTTTGTTAAGGTACACCCCTCAATACAAGGTTCAAGCCAGCTGTTCCTTGCATAACATTATGCCATACAGCCATGTTTATCTTCCACGCACTTTGTAGACACCTGCTCATTCAACATTTATTCCAAAATCAAGGGTTAATAATAAGGACTTTGTATTTTACACTAGATATTGGGACGTTGCTTTGAAGATTTGATTGTGGCCACAAGAGCATTAGTGAGGTTGGGTACTGATGTTGTATGATTAGCTCTGGATCACAAGTATCACTTCAGTTCATCCCAAAGATTTTGGCCTATGTCTGCAAAGGGTGAAGTAGCTCAGATCACTAGTTTAGAAACTTTGACACATTAAATCTGCTTGAGAGAATGTCAAAGTGTGCAAAACTTTGTCTTGGGTTACCAGGAGATAGTTTTGGTTTGTTTAGTACTATTTTTATGACAGGGTTATTCCATATGTGGTATTACATGTTTACTGTAATATGTGTGAAATGGTACAAATAAGGGAAACTCGGGTATGAGTAAATGTGTACGCTTTTGACTGGTACTTTGTTTTTCAATGTATTCTTTTTAAATGCATTTGTATTCAGCCAGTTAGAATAACTTTCTTTTTAATTCCACTTTTCCTTCTGTACTTCTGTTTGCGACTCTGGCAGGGCGCTCCGGAGAGTGTGATTGACCGATGCTCATATCTGCGAGTGGGCTCAGGGAAGGTGGAAATGAGCATGGCTGTTAAGGAGGAGCTGATGGGGACGATCAGAGATTGGGGCACAGGGAAGGACACACTGCGCTGCCTAGCACTAGCCACACGGGACACACCCCCTCGCAAACAGGACATGGACCTGGAGAACGCTGCCAAATTCTCTGAGTATGAGGTGAGAGAGAAGAGTGTACATACAGTGTGTGTGTGTGTGTGTGTGTGTGTGTGTGTGTGTACATACAATATAGGTGTATATGTAGGCCAGTATTTGGGGATTTGATTGCTTTCTATGTGTATTATTTAATACAGTTGTTTCACCATTACAATAAAACTAGGTATTTTTCTCACTGTATAAGGACAGTTTTTGACAGTTATTTCATACAGTACAGTTCAGCCATTTGGAATCATTTTCAGTAATATAAAAATCAATTTTGGAAGTGATAAATGTCTGAAATTATTCTAATATTTTAGTTATGTACAACCTTTTAAAAGCTAAATAAATAAATTCATTAAAAATATAAAAAAATAAAGATCTTTACAAGAATGCCTTCAAATCTCAGAGCAGATAACTTGACAAAAGACATTTACAGTATCTTATATACTATTTAATACATTTTATTTGTACCTAATATACATGAAAGTTCTGATAAATGCTTTTTGTGTGTAGTGCAGTTTTGTTTTGTAGTGTACAATACATAAAACTGCAATTTGTAAGTCAATAATCTATAGCACTGTGCAAAAGCCAAGTGAAAACTGTTTATCTTGGCAATAAATGAGGTTTTACCTATAAAACACTATATAACATTAGAATAAACACAATTCAAACACTGAAAACAGTAGAACATAATAATTTCTTGTTTAAAAAAATGATAAAACTGGAATTGCAGTGGCTCATGTATAAATTGTACACGTGTGTATATATATTAATGTGTGTGTGTGTGTGTGTGTGTGTGTGTGTGTGTGTAGTCTGACCTGACCTTCATCGGCTGCGTGGGCATGTTGGACCCACCCAGGAAGGAGGTGATTGGTTCTGTGAAGCTGTGCAGTGAAGCAGGCATACGCGTCATCATGATTACGGGTGACAACAAAGGCACCGCTGTAGCCATTTGCAGACGCATCGGCATCTTCACTGAGGATGAGGATGTCGACGGGAAGGCCTACACAGGCCGTGAGTTTGATGACCTGTCTCCCGAAGCCCAGAGAGAGGCTGTCAAGAGAGCACGATGTTTTGCCCGGGTTGAACCTGCCCACAAGTCCAAGATCGTGGGCTACCTGCAGTCGTTTGATGAGATCACAGCCATGGTAAGATAAAAGCTCTGAAATCACTTAAAACAAATTTTGCCAAAAACTTTCCCCTTTTTCCAATTGTTGTCAAGACATGTTTGCATGAAATGCTTCTTTGGTGTTACACTGGTGCTCCTAGATTATTGTGGCAAATAACGGAAGACTATACCCCACTACTGAGCATCATTTATGCCTAAATAACAACACTCTTGCCTCAAACTACGTTGAGTTTTAAAGTAATCAAAAATAAACTTGCTTTTATGGTTTGTGACACTGGATGCTGTACTGTTATCTATAAAAGTGCACTAATGCATGTTTCACTTGAAAGTAGTAGTTGCAGTCTTGAAACCTTGACCAAATATTTACTTGACCAGTTTTCAGACTTTTTATTCATGTGTGTACGGAGCAACATCATTGCATGTGTTAGGACAGGGGTTGGTAACATGTGGCTCTTTTACTGCCCTGTTGTGCTTCTACAGCAGAATTAGGTGTTTAGGTAAAAAATAAAATAATCCTCCTTTACAGTAAAATAAAACTCTACTGATTGTTCTAAGAGTTTTAACCCTCCTGTTACCTTCAAATTTACTAACATCTTTTATCCATGGGGTCAGTTTGTCCCCAACAATTTAAACTTCCAGAAACGGATTATAATTAAAATTGTTACCCAAGTTATGTCACATATTTTCTTTGTTTGTTGACTATTTAAATAGCCTTTATGCAGGACAGCATCTTTGTGCATTGTGCTCATCAGCAGGACTTTTTTTCCCTTTCTTGGGGCAATAGGAGATGACAGTGGCTCTGTCAGTAAAGGAAAACATTGAAGATGTTAGCTTCCCTACCGTCACAAGCAGCTCAAAGGGAAGCTCCAGCTTGTTATTTCTCACTGTCCCCAACATGGTAACCTTCCTTTTCAGCAGTTCTTTGCCCAGGGCGTATGATGTGAAAAAATTATCACATGTAATGTTATGACCATTCAGTCCTTCATCTATGTCCAGTACCACTCTCATGCCCTGATTTTTTTTTCAGGTGCTTCCCCATGGAATTTATAAGTGTAAACCTGCATATTCCGGGCATAGTTGGGCTGTGTATCACATGCTGCCCATATTTTGATACCGTATATGGCCGATATCACGAAATGCAACCAGACATTCATCCACAGTCACGTGGGGGCCTGGATTGTAAAGAAAGGGTAATCGCTGAACCCACTTGTCTCATACATCCCATATTGCTGCGAGTTTGTCACACTCTTGTCAGCCCTGCATTGACATGGGAGAAAACATGGAAAGTGTTTAGAGACATGGTGGCTGGAAATATTGCCCTTCCAGTGTCAGCAGCCCAAAGGTTTGCTGTTGCTTCGCCTTGACTTACACTCGCCTTTTGACTTTCACTCCTGCCAAAATTAGCAACCTAATGTAGGCTTGCAAGGGGGTCACATACAAGTGTTTCCAACTGTCCCTATACATATGCCTCCCCTATAAATTTGTCATGTCAAGCATATCCTTTTCAATTGATGGTGTTATGAAAAGCTCAAATGCTGATTTTATGTCTTGGACGTGGCTCACTGCATATCTGGTGGGACCTGGAACCATTAGCAGTACTAAGTCTACCCTGTTGTTCAAGTGGGGAGACGGACCATAATAACTTTCCATTTTTGGAAGGTAGTGTGTTTGCTAGTGGTTGAGAGACAAAAGGAGAGCCAACACTGAGCCAACAACCTCATAATCAGGGTCCTCCTCAACATCATCCTCTCTCTAAGACATTCTCCTCTATGCCACTTTCATGGTCAAAGAGATGTGACAACAACTCATTGACAGAAAACCTTTCCTTAGTAGTCATGTTCAGTTGAAAGAGCAGAAAGAGAGAGCACACAGAGCACCATGAAAAATGGCTTAGAAGGATGCTTGCAAACCTTTTATATGTTTGCTCCACCCTATGTTGTGTGAACTATAAATATCTTTGCAGAAACCATATTTTCTCACCCTCACAGCATGGGAAGCATCAAAGTTCCTGTGAGAATGAGTTTTCCCCTCCCCCATGTCATGTAAGCTATCAGTGGTTCTTGCACTACTGCAGATATGGTTATGTTAGCTTAGGGCCCTAAAGTCAGTTAAAACAGCCTGGGGTCAAATTGACCCAAAAGAACACTGATGCGTACAACGTGTGTACAGGACATTGAAAACATATCATCATGTTAATTTTATGTTCACCCAGTTGTCCCCATTAAATTAGGAAAAGTCATTAAATAGGAAGCTAAAAAATGATGTCAATCATTTATTTAAAGATGTTGAAAACTGAATGGGATCAAACTGACCCTAAAGATAATAGGATGGTTAACAATAAATGGGAGTTAATGTGCAAATGTTAATTCACCCATTAACCCTGAAGATCAGTGCACAGACCACTGGTCTCATAGTAACACAAACAAAAGGCTCACCTAGCTATTAGCTAGCGAATAGACAAAGAGAAAGATTTAAGAGAAACATTAATAACTTGGATACGAATAGATCTGCATTTATAATCACCCCAGCTGGTTTCCTGATGCGTTTAATCTGCAAAGAGAAGCTGTCCAACTCTAAAAAAGTCCCAAAGCTGAAGTCATTTGCAGCTTCTTGTTTGAATTTTCCTGTTCACACAGCAAGCACCATTTAAGGTGGAAAGGGAAAATTTGAACAAGAAGCCGGCGAAACAGAAGGTGACTTAAGGCATATAAAAATTGAACCTTGAGAGACGTTTTACGAGAAACTGTTCTACTGTTGGAAAAGTTTCCTGCCAGAGATGAGAGAAAAGCACTATAGCTGAGCTAAAGCTTCAGTTATTTAAAGTCAGTTATCATGAACTATTCTTACTGCATGATGTGTGCAGTGTTGAACAGCATGTCCCCTCTGATTTCCACTTTACACAAGCCAAAACTATCCCCTCTAGCATAATGGAGGTTATGTTGTACCATTAATAATAATAGTAGTCTATCAGGTCAAATTAATTCAGATGTTTGTGACAGATGGTCTTGTGATGTACAGAATGCCCAGTTAGTTTTAGTATGGGATTATAATGTCATCTTAAGCCATCACTGATTGCCTGCTAGAAAAAAGATAGCCCAAAGATTCTTTAGATTTAGAAGCTGATGCATTCCCTGGCTGCACTTACTGCGTTTGCTATCTTTAGCTTTTATCATTAAGACTTTCCTTTAACACTGAACTGTTTTTTTCATTGAAATTTATGACTGCAACCATACATACATTCGTGGGCTCCTGCTGGTGTGGGTTTCTCTCAAAATGCTACTAAAGTGCTACTAGTGCCTTTGTGTGGATCTTAATTATTTTTGAGAAAATTAAAGCTGATTAAATGCTTACCTACAGCTCTGGTATATCCTACAGTCAGACTGAAAACACATTAGGAAGTGTATTATTTATTATGTTAGACTATTAGCAAATTTCAGCAACCAAGCATGTTATGACTGATCAGCTGCGGATGGGGGTAAGAGGAAAACTGGGATTTATTTATCCAGACCTTTTCTTTACGACCCTACCTGCCACCACAGTACTGCAAATACCTTTTGCACACACAGAAGGGTTTTGTTGCTGCAGTTATAAGAAAACTGTTTCTTGTCTACCCACTTCAGAGCCTGCAATATTAGTGAAGATTGTGAATAATTAGGCTGAACTTGACTAAAATTTGAAACTTTTGTTCCCACTGTTTACTGCTGTCTGAATTATTGAAAGATGTATCAGGACAGCAGCTGTAGATTGCCTCAGTGGTTGCTGTTCCCAGCATGGCCCAGTGCCTACAGTTCTCAGTATGCTTTGCCATCACATAGACAGGCAGTACTGCCTTCAGTCCTGCTATACTCTTTCAGCATCTATCAGACCATGTTCTCGTTTTCTCTCTGCATGTATCCCTGCACCACTACCTCCAGCCATCTCTATCTGACTGTGTCTGGATGGATCTGTTGTTTTTACTCTCCTGATGAGGTCTATAAATGCTAGGAAAGCATTAAAGAAAAAAGCATTTTAAAAAGCATTCTACTATTCCTATATGGGACCGTTGTGTAGCTGTGAGGAGACAAAGTGCAGCTTCTAGGTACAGTTTTAGATTTAGGATTTACAAATTTAGGTTTAGGCTGTGAAAATATAGAGTACAGTGGAAAACCCATTTAAAGAGAACATTATGGTTGTGAGCCAGTACCCGTGATTGGTACAGGTACAATTTTTTTGGGGCTAAAGTTTCCTATATCTGATAATTAGATTTGAATTAGTGATGTAATTGATTAACCATTAACTGACAAAGAAACAATTGTTCGATCAGTACTATTTGTCAGATGTTCACTACATTTGATTTCATTTCCAATAGACAACATTTCCAGTTTGTCAACAGCCTACTGTAATAGGCAGGTTTATCATTCAGTGTTTTGGAACTGTGCATAAGAGCACAACAGGCAGTTGGTTCTACTTGACAGACCCTCTAAAAATTTTAGTGTAAAGCAGAAAATAGTGGTGTAAATAACCACTTTTTGAGAGGACGATTGCATAACTACAACAATGATCACAACTATTTCATCCATGTTCTCTGAGAGAAAGTGTGATGCATGCTGGGGTGAGGATATCACACATGCAAACTTGTGGTGGATTGAAACAGCTTTCAGGAAATACTGAGGAACATGGATCCAGAGTTAACCTCAGTTATGGCATTTATGTTTGTTTTAACTTGGTCTCGTACTGAGTGGTAAATATAACTTTAGAACTTAAGAATGTATAACGTTTGGTAGCCAGTCATTTAATATAATCATGAACATGAATGTGTGATCATACAGAAAACTTTACAATTATTTTATATACATGCTGATGCCTAGTCCCACCTGTCAGTACTGCACTTGATGATCTATACAAGCAACACCTTTTACAATCTCACTGTTTTAATACAGAATTCAGTTGATGTGAGTACTCATATGTGTGCGTATATCAAGTGTTTTACAGCATCTTTGAACACGACCTTGCCGATTCAAACCAAGAACTATCGGTTTTATTACTGATATGTTGCCGGGTTGCATTCATGTTTTTATGCTAATTATCTGTTATCAATCAAAGGAATTTGCAATTTGCACACACAGCCAAATGATGTGTTTTGTTGATTGTTGAATACATCCTTTTTAGAGAACAAACATAAATGTGGCATCCTAATGTGCACAAGTATGTTCTTTAGAAGATGGTCTGTTAACTGATTTTCATTTTGTAAATCAACAGATCATGTCATTTGACCAGGGGCATCCAAACTTGTGAATTCTTCTTTCGGCTGCTCCCTTTAGGGGTCGCCACAGCGGATCATCTGCCTCCATCTTGCCCTATCCACTGCCTGCTCTACTTTTACACCAACCATCTCCATGTCCACCTTCACTACATCCATAAACCTTCTCTGAGGTCTACCTCTTCTCCTTCTGCCCGGCAGCTCCATCTCCAACATTCTTTGACCAATATATCCACTATTCCTCCTCAACACACGTCCAAACCATCTCAACCTGGCCTCTCTGGCTTTATCTCCAAACTGCTCCACCTTCACTGTCCCTCTGATCTGCTCATTTCTAATCTTGTCCATCCTTGTCACTCCTAATGAAAATCTCAGCATCTTCATCTCCGCCTCCTCCAGCTCAGCCTCCTGTCTTTTAAGCCACAGTCTCCAAACCATACATCATAGCATGACGCACTACTGTCTTGTAAACCTTCCCTTTCACTCTTGCTGCTATCCTTCTGTCACACATCAGCCCTGACACCTGTCTCCACCCACTCCATCCTGCTTGCACCCTCTTCTTCACCTCTTTTCTACACTGTCCATTGCTCTGGATGGTTGACGTATATTTAAACAGGAGGGACAAGTTCAACTCCAGATGGTACTGCAACCAGAAAATGTCTTTGTTTCTCTCAGCCCTCTACTTGTCTTTTTTTTTTTTTGTCTTTGAAGCGGGATTTCAAAAGTGTGTATTCAAAAGTGTGGAAAGCCAATTTGCGAAAGTGTTCTCATGAGTGTTGTGTTTTGTGCTCTCTAGCTTTCCTTTCATCTGTTAAATCATTACATCTTTTGGATGTTCTGTGAACACATCATTAACCTCCACCCTCTGACACTCTATCACAGACTGGCGATGGAGTGAACGATGCTCCTGCTCTGAAGAAAGCTGAAATCGGCATCGCGATGGGCTCCGGGACGGCTGTGGCCAAGTCTGCCTCAGAGATGGTGCTGTCGGATGACAACTTCTCCACCATCGTGGCAGCCGTAGAGGAGGGCCGAGCCATCTACAACAACATGAAGCAGTTCATCCGCTACCTTATCTCCTCCAATGTGGGAGAGGTTGTCTGGTGCGTCACTTTGACTATACCTGATCATCCAGAACCAACTGAGACTGAGGTTTTTGATGATCTAGTGTCAGCTGAAATTCTGTTCAAGACAGCACATTTAACGTCTAATAAATCTAGTATAGAGCCTACATTACTGTCCTAAAGTATAGAATCATTCTTCTAAATAATATAAGACTAGTTTGATTGCTTTTCAGGGTTTGATTTGTCCCGCGAATCCTGTGCAGTTTTACAGGTGTCAAAAATTCATTTGAAGCTGTAAAACAAAGAAACTGTTAATGTATTCAGAACTATACATGGTTTTAAAAGGTTGGTTCTAAAAGGTTGATTCTAGTTACTCAATTACAATTTATTGATTACTTCTCTCAGACTGTAATAGGACTACTTATTTCCATTCACACCCACCTGCTCTCTCTCTCTTTGCAGCATCTTTCTGACTGCGATTCTGGGGCTTCCTGAAGCTCTGATCCCAGTACAGTTGCTGTGGGTGAACCTCGTCACAGACGGTCTCCCTGCCACTGCTCTGGGCTTCAACCCTCCAGACCTGGATATCATGGACAAACCACCTCGCAACCCCAAAGAGCCACTCATCTCTGGCTGGCTCTTCTTCAGATACCTCGCCATCGGAGGTGAGCAAGCCCAAACAGCACTGAACAGTGTCTTGTACTGTGCTATTGTAGAACATTCTAGACAGTAATGTGGCTACAGTCAAATGCTGTTTAGGTTAGCTCAGAGTGGCGCAACCGTCTAAGCCTTGACGCTTTCATCAGGAGATTGTGAGTTCGATCCCTGGTGATGCTACAGCAATCCGTAGCCGGGAGTCCAAGGGAGCAAAATTGGCCTTGCTCTCTCTGGGTGGGTAGCCTGTGCTAGCCTCCACCCTTCTAATGTTGATGGCATCTTGAAACTGGGGGAGTCCTAACTAGTGGGTGGAATTGTAAACGATTAAATTGAGGACAAAAATCAGGTAAAAATATATATATATATATATTGTTTAGGAGTAGATTCTAGATTTCATGGTTTCCCAGAACAGAAATGATAATTATTTCAGCCTGATCATGACATAAAGTACATGTCTGTTTCTATTTTGAATTGTTTTTCCCCATGATAATTTATTGATAAATGATAATACTGTGTCATGAATGTCATTTTAACTTTAAACGCCCTTATCTGATTAGTGATATGAGTTTTTTGTCCATAAGCCTCTTACTGTTGGTGTTTGTTCCATTTTCTTTAGGATATGTGGGATTAGGCACAGTTAGTGCTGCCACCTGGTGGTACCTGTTTGATGAGCAGGGTCCTCAGGTGTCTTTCTACCAGCTGGTGAGTAGAAAAAAAATACATAATTTAGCTTTAGGAAACAGGTGGTTATAGTAGCTTAAGCCCATAATCCAAGTAGAAGTATTGGTTACACTTTAGTTTAATGAAAATATACTGTGGATTTACTAAGGTCTTGTTCTTTGTTCAGTAAAGCTAAAGTTACATTTATCTAAATGGTTCATTGTTCGTTAAGCTTTATTCATTATGACATGTATTAGTGCATAACTGGAGGTCTAGCATGTGAGAATCACTAATCATTACATTATTAGTGGCAGTAATGCACAATTAATACTTAAAAACGTAGTTATGCACATTAAAAGCACGAAGTAATCACCTAAATTGTCTTATTAGTGAGTAATGGGCAACATTATTCCTATAGGTTTTAAAGTGTCCAGTGAAGTTTGTTCCTTATTCTGAAGTGGAAGTAATTAGAGGCTAATAAATGGGTAAATCAGTTCACAGTAAAGATATTTTCTTGTTTTTTGGTATGCACAACAAAAAAAGTATTTTTTCTTGTATGGACGAGTTTTCAGTGGTGTCAATCAAAATATAATTTGAATGGGTAAAAGGCTGAATACTATGAGGACTAAATGGGCGCAGTATCCCACAGAAACACTCCAGAGTCTTGTAAACAGCCCTTCCAGAATAGTTTGTTACAGCCTCAAAGTGGGCCAACTCCATATTAATGCCGACAGTTTTGGAATGTGATGTCCAATAAGCTCGTTTGGGTGTGATGGTCAGGTGTCCACATACTTTTGGTAATATAAAGTAGATTGCTTTCCTCCAATCTGTTCATTCTGAGCAGAACCAGTTTTTTCATTATATTTCCATTATTGCATTCCAGCCCTGACACAACAACTAAATGAAAGCCAGTTGATTTTTGAGCCAGTAGTTATGTTTGTATTTATAAGGACATGCAGGCTATGGATTTTAATTATGTGAATCAGCAAATAAGTTTCAGTTTAATTTATTAAAGATTGACAAGGCAGGGTGCAACAGCATAAAAACATAGTTCTTAAACTGAAGTGTGGAGGGCATTACAGTGATCAACATCGTTGGCATCTGATAGCTGATGTAACAGATCTGGCTGTTGGCGCTTTCCTCCGAGCACGTTCGGCTATCCAGTGACATTGCGTGAGCGGCAGTTCGAAAAGATGCAGTGGCTGGTTCCACGGGTCTCGGAGGAAGACTGGTGTGATTGGGAGGGTCCTAACTAGCAGGTGGAATTGGAAACGACTAAATTGGGGAAAAATTTGGTAAAAATCCAAAAAACTAAAAAAAAAAAAAAAAGCAAAGCCATGCTAAATAGTTAACTGTTTTTTCTCATCATGACATAAATAATGTGATAAAAACAAACAACAAATAAAACATCATATGAGAGAGTATATATGACACATACATCTTGTAAAATAACACTATAGCAGTGTTAAATGCAGAATATTTTGCCTTAGATGTCATTATATGTCAAGTACCATAGTGGTACTAACGCTACTTTCCACCAACAGGTTCCTGAATTCATGTAAATCAGTCTAGTTTAGGATGGTTTTTGTTGGTGATGGTGTAAAATTGTGCTCACACCGCTCTGCCATTTGTTGCTGTACAGAGGCACTTCATGCAGTGTACGGATGAGAACCCCATGTTCCAGGGTATCGACTGTGAGGTGTTTGAGTCCCGCTATCCCACCACTATGGCCCTCTCTGTTCTCGTTACCATAGAGATGTTTAACGCACTCAACAGGTGGGTAATATTTTTATGGAGATGACACAGACTCCTATAGTAAAATGTTATTGTGAGGAGTTTTTAGGCAAAATGTAAATTGGCTTATTGCTTTTATGAAATAACATAACCTATAATAAAACACATACAAGCCCATTTCCAAAAAAAGTTGGGGCTCTGTGCAAAATATGAATGAAAACAGAATACAGTGATGTACCAATCATTTAAACCCTATATGTAATTGAAAATAGTACAAAAAAAGATATCAAAATGTTGAAACTTCTTTTCTTTTTTTTTGCAAATAAATGCTGATTTTGAATTTGATGCCAGCAACACATTTCAAAAAAGTTGGGACGTGGCAGCAAACGACTGGGAAAGTTCTGTAAAACTTTCAAATACTTTGCAAAAAAAAACCTGATGGAACATCTATCAACTAATTAGGTTCATTGGCAACAGTGTGAATCATGGCAATCCATGATTGGATATAAAAAGAGCTTTTCTCAGCATTCAGAAGATAGGGAATAGCTCAACACTCTGTAAAAGACTGTGCAATTATGCAGTAAGTCACAGGGCTCAGGAACACTTCTGAAAACCGCTGTCTGTAAACACAGCACGTCGCTGCGTCCACAAATGCAGGATCCAGAAACACAGCCACTTTCTCTGGGCCCAAGTTCATTTAAGATGGACAGAGGTATTATTTCAGGAATGTCAGATCACGTTCTGCATGTATTACAGCAGCATGGATCCATAGTGAAAGAGTCTGAGTGCTAAACTGACTTGCCTGCAGTCCAGACCTGTCACGGATTTAAAATATTTGGCGCATTTGCTGTGAAAATGCAACAAAGTAGTCCCTGAACCGTTGAGCAGACGAAACCCTATTTTAAGCAAGAATAAGAAAACATTTCACTTTCAAAACTACAGCAATTGCTTTCCTCAGTTCTCAAGCGCTTAGTGTTGTTAAACGAAGAGGTAATGCAGCACAGTTGTTAACATGCTTTTTTAAATGTATTGTTGGCATTAAATTCAAAATGAGCATATATTTTTCAAAAAACAATAATTATACATATATATGTGTTCACCCTTATATGTTTAATGTTTTTGTGTCAGTCTCTCAGAGAACCAGTCTCTGTTGAGGATGCCTCCATGGGTTAATATCTGGCTTTTGGGAGCAATCATTCTGTCCCTGTCTCTACATTTTCTCATACTGTACGTGGAGCCCCTACCAGTAAGTGCCAGTCAACACAGACACACACATTCATTCTTTCTGTCTCTCTTTTCCACTTGTTTGAAGAATACTGTATTCCTACATACTTTGTGCCACAAGCCAAAGAACTTTCACCAGCCACTGTATAAAATCCAGATATATCCACACATATATTCTTGGTATGACTAGAGTTGTTTAGCATACCTTAGAGGCCTAAAGGATCTACCTGTATCACAGGCAGTGCAGTAAACTTTACTGGTTTGAAATGAAATGGTGCCTTAAATGAAGCTCCTAGATCATACAGAAAAAATCAAAACAAAGATCACGTGAATCACAGAAACTCTGCAAATTTATTTTAAAAAAATCAGAAAAAAGCTCAGTCATTTGAACATGGATGTGTTAATATGAGTCCTGCTTCAAACATTTTCATTGCATATATCTTTATTTATACAGATGTAGATGTACTAAAAGCGCACACAGTGGACTGTGATATAGATTTTACGATGTTTGCTGTTCTGCTGTTATTTGGCCTCTAAAATAATTTCTCCTGTTCTTACCTAATTTTTCTCTCAGCTGATCTTTCAAGTGACCCCTCTACGCTGGTCCCAGTGGATAGTTGTCCTCAAAATCTCCATTCCAGTCATCCTCTTGGACGAAGCTCTCAAATACATCTCCCGGCATCATTTAGAAGGTACAGGGCCTCTGTCTTACCACTGCATCCTTCCCACTGCATGTGTAATGACTAGGGCTGTAATGATTTAAATTGCAATTATGGTATATAAATGATGCACCAGGCCTATTTTTTGACCACTTTTTAGGCTTCAGGCTTGATCACTGAATGTAATGTGTGAGCCAGTTAGTTGAGGTTCTGTTGTCATGCACGCATCATGTGGGTTTTGAGTCACTGCAGATTGTTCTAATTCAGGGGTGCACAACTCCAGTCCTAGAGGGCCGGTGTCCAACACAGCTTGTTGATTTACCTGCTCCAGCACACCTGACTACACTTATCCGTTAACTGCCAGGTTAAGTGGGTGTTTTTGAGCTGGGAAACCTCCAAACTATGCTGGCCCTCCAGGACCGGAGTTGTGCACCCCTGTTCTAATTCATCCTCAGGCAGATCACAAGTGCCATTTCAGGAAAAAAGCATCAAGTAAAAAAAATTCCAGTTCTTGCTATATAAAAACTGCAGTCTTTCAAATGCACCTCTTGTTTGTGTGCATATTTTTGTCACTTATGTCAATGACTGATCCTTTTATGCTTTCAGTACAAATGAGGTTGGACAAGCTTTGCAGAAAACTGACAACAATCCCATTTAACCTAATGAAACAAGGTAGCACAAAGCCCAGGTTTAGATTTTAAAAGTTCAGTTCAAATAACATGCATTTTGTATGCGTGAAAGTTCACAATGTAACTAAGTCATTGCATAGTTAGTATACTAACATTAGCATGGTGGCAAGTTCATAAATATTTACAACATGCCTTCTAATGATTAGCTACCACAATGTAGCTCAGCTTGGTTTTGTAGCATATTAAACTTAGTAATGAGTGTAAACTCCAGCCCAAACTCATTAGGTTAAATAGGTGACTGCATTCTGAAAAACTTGTCCAACAACAGTTGAAATGAGCCACAATTACACCATACTTTCAACTATTTTCATCTCTGGGATGGAGAAAAACTCAGGCGATTATAGGTTATTATTTTAGTTTCTCAGGATTTTCTCATTCAAAAGGCATTCAAAGCTATAATACCCCTTATAAAATGTTTGCTCAGTCCTGGTCCAGGAGATCTACCATCCTGGAGAGTTCAGATCCAGCACACTTTAATATTCAGATGCCCCTGAAAGCATTCATTCCTTAGATCAGGTGTGTTGGATTAATGTCTGAGTTAACCTCTGCAATGTGGTAGAGCTCCAGGCAACCCCTACATTGGAATGGGTGAAACTAAACTGCTGTAGGATATTTCTAAAGGAGTTTGTTGTTGTGACATACAGAAACAAGTTCAGCACATCAGTTGGTTTTGACTAATCATTGCAGCCCTAGTGCTAACTCTCCTGCTGTCTCTTACCCACTCAGCTGTTTTTTGTATCTTTCTTCTCTCTTTTTTCTTGCTGCAGTGTAACTCTGTCCTCCCATCTTTGTGAAAAGGTATTCCTCTCCCTTGCTTTTCTCCTACGCCTGCTCTCTTTCTTTCTTTCTCTCGGTCTCTCTCACTCACATGGTGTATTCTTGTGGATATTGATCTGGTCTTTTTCTTCTTTCATTCTATAGGCGAAGAGGAGGAGAGGTATATGAAGAGTCGGCAGCTGAAATTCTAGTACAACTCTCGCTTCAGCACATGCACACGCGCACACACACACTCACACACGGATACAGATACGCACACACACGCGGATACAGATACGCACACACAAGGATACAGATGCGCACACACACTCAAGCAAGCTCCCCTTCCCCTCTTGCCTTTATGTTTCAGGCACCTCAGAATCCTATTTGCTTCTTTAAAATAAATTCCCTGCATGTTCAGCCACCACTAGAAATGAGCAGGGCTTGTTAGCGTGTGTGTGTGTGTGTGTGCGTGTTGTTATGTGTCAGCACAAGCACGACACGGTCACGCAACATTGCGTGACAAGCAGCTAAAGTTATTTAGGGATTCTTGTTGCTTCTTTTTATACGGCTTCTTGGCTTCCACTCGTGCTGTAGATACTAGTGCAATAACTGGAGCTTGGGGAGCAGGGAGGGGAGAGGCCACAGTCAAAGTTTAAGGTCATGATGTTGGGTTTTATGTTGGGAATCAAGGCCTTTGGAGGACATTAAGGCCACAAATAGACAGCTTGTTCAGTCCTGAAGAGAGCCATGGGAGATGGAGGAAGAGGATGGAGACACCATCTGGACATCTCACTGTGTGGCGTGTGAATGTGTTTGCATGTGTCTATGTGACTGTGAGCAAGAACAGACTGCCTGACCAAGGAGGCACTTGTGGTCTCACTTGTTCATTCTTGACTCTCTCGCTCACTCTCGCATGCTTCATCTTCCTTTATCATCTCATCAGATTCCCAAAATTCACCTGTTCATGCACACAAATGTTCTTTTGTAGCTGTTGTTGAGAGATAGCTGGCCAGTACAAGGGGTGGGCAGTAGCTTAGTGGTAGAAGAGGTAAGTCAAATCCAAGAACAAACTGGGTATACCTGGTTGTGCCCTTGGGCGAGGGTCTTAACCATCCTCCACTGCCCCTGACAATGCTTACTGATCCTACAAATTCCCCTTGTAGAATCGATAAAGTACAAAGCTTAACAACTTTTTGTCAAAAAGTTCCAATCAATGTAATGAAAAAACTGTTCCACACAGCTCCGTTTTAGTCAGAAAACCTACATTTAGGTGGGTATGCATGTGCCAGATAACACTAGGGGCTCCCGAGTGGTGCAACCATCTGGTGGTGGTCACCAATCTTCTTAACAGGTCTGGTGTGGTTGCAGGTTTTCATTCCAACCAAGCATAAACACACCTCATATAACTAATCAGTTTATTGGAGTGGAATCAGATGTGCTTCTCCTTGGTTAGAATGCAACCCTTTAGCCACATCAGCCCTTTATTAGATAAGATTGGAGACCATAGTCTAAGCATTGGCACTGTTGACAGGAGATCACAAGTTCCATCTCCAATGATGCCACAACCATGAGAGCATAATTGGCCCTCTTTCTATGTATGTATAGGGTGGTTCTTCCTCTCCTTCCGATATTCAGCACCAACACCGGCATCTTAGCCTTCTCCTCCAAGTGTGTTGAGCTGTCTGATGATTAGCTGCAACTGGCTTCCTGTGATTGGGTGGAAGCATGTGCCAGCCTTCACTCTGCACTCTTGAGAGTTAGTAGAAAGCTAGTGGGTGGAACTGGACATTGCACATAAAATGGGAGTATGCCCATATATGGCAAGTACACAGAGGAAAGTGTCAGCACATGCCAAAGAGCAGAGTAACATGCTGCATATCCTGGTAATATAGTTTACTTAGTCAGTCAGCAAGGTTAAAACAATGGAATCTAATGATCTTTGGCTGAAACTGTCAATCAAAGTTTTCATTACAAGACTACAAAAAGTACAACCCATCTAATAGTGTGATTTTTCACAAGTATATTTGGAATCAGTAACGCACTCTAAATTTAGGTATTTTGACATTTATATGTTACGTTGTCTTATTCAGTTGAGTTTTTTTTTTTTTTTTTTTTTTACCAATATTTTGTAAAGCTTGTACAACCTCACAACAGTTGCTACGAAAGAACATGGAGGATGGCTAGGTCAGTAGTCCAGATACCACATAAAGATGCTCTACTTAGTTGTTAGGTGGCGCTAACAAGCAGCATCAGGGTCTTTAAAAATCTGAAGATGAGACGGAGGCCGATGAGGTTCATGAGGACTGTGTAGGCAGAAGCTGTTGATAAAGTTTATACACAAGTTCCCCATATTGCATGTTACCAAGGAGTAACCTAACCAAATTGGAGACTACTAAGCACAATTTGGCATCATTTCATTTGCATAATGCAGCTTGGTGGCTATTCCAGTTGAACATGCTTTAAAGGCGTAGCCCAAATAAATATGCTCATAGGAATAATGAATGAAAACTAGTTAGCAGTTAGCATGTATTAATTTGCGTGGTGCTACCTGGGGGCTATTGGTGTTCATTGTTAGCATTTCTGACTCGACTTTTTTTAATGGAATGGTCAAACTAGCCAAGAGCTCACAGAGGAGTGCAGTTTGAGCTGATTCAGTACCAGCGTCTAGCAGCATTAGCACGGCCCTTTGGTTGATAAATGTGAATTGCTCTGCTGTCCTTTCCGCTTTCATGGCGTTGGTCTCTGCTCTGACTCTGGAGATGTAGTCTGTCAGCGCCTCTAACGGGCTTCCCCTCTTTCTCTCCTTTCACATTGTACTAATTTTACAGGAACACTAGTCAACAGGAGCTGCTAGCATTCCCAACACGGAGCAGTTTAAGAATTCAGTTTACTCAGATATTTATAAGGAGCAGTTTTACGGATGATTGACGGATGATTTAGTGAGAGGAAGGGGAAGAAGAGGAAGTCTGTGAATCTTGCTAATTAAGACAGCTCCAAGCATAAGCGTACTTAGCAAGCAATCTTAGTAGGAGTTTTGATGCTTAATGTTACCTGAAGCCATTTATGTTAAGACCGTCTACTCATGCCTATGCGAGCACACACATATTTACTCCACACACCCAGTAAAGGAATCTTACATGAATGTACCTTCACATATTTCTCCTTCTTTAACCATTTGTGAACGCGCTCTCTGGCCCGCAGCTCGAGCCGATCCCCTTTTTGTTTACGTATTTTAATCGTGCGACCGTTTTCTCTCCTCATGTTTCCTTCGCTTTCATTTCCATCTCGAGTTCCACTCACCCGGGTCATTTCATAGTCGCTGAATGTCGTCTCCAGGACTTGAAAAAGCAGCGGAACATTTAAGCGGACCAACATACGACACCGCTTTAAATGTCGAGGGGCTTGTCACCACCAGTGCTTTGGCAATCTTGATTAACTCGGCTACTCGTTGTTTATTTTTTTCAAAGAAATAATAGTAGTAATAATAATGTGTTTGACTGAACGAACCCAGGCGGTTTAGGTTGTCCGTTTTGCTGTGAGGAAGGGTTTTATACGTCCTCACTGTCTGTTGATATGGGCCAGTGCGTGTAGAGAATTAGCATACGAGCTAATTCCGTTGCCTGTGTGCCACTATGAACTTTGCTAACTTTGGGAGATGTTGTCTAATATCTGTCCTGTCTCTGTCCGGTTCTGAAGCACTTATATTTTGTGGCAGATGTTCTATGTGAGATGTGCAGCCTACAGCGTGTTGGCGGCCGTTTTTCTTATGTCAATAACGGTCAGTGTCGTCCGACAGTTCAGTAATTTCAGCGTAACGTTACTCTGTGCACTGTCAGTGATCATTGAGCACATTTGCTCTGGCTTGAATTGAGAGATTGAGAGACCATGTAACTCTAAACCGAACGCACTGACATAAGGCAATAACCAGGCCTCCTTCCATCATCGTGGCTACAGAAACCACTGGCAGTCCAAGCAACAGAAAATGTGGGCTCGTACAGCCTTGCTAATTACTACTGATCTTGAAAATCTGTACAGGAAAAAAATAAGATTGCATGGAACCTTGTTACTGTAATTAATAACCTATACAGTATATAATATTTAATTTTAAAAAAAATATTAACTCACTTAAAATGAAACCTATTTACCAACAGCTAAAGAACTGAGTCAGAGTTTGTTTTCCTGCCCAAGGACGTTGCATCAGAGGATTTTGTTCGGTTTGTGGAAATAGCAGAGGGTGCTTATTAATTGTTACTGTTTATTTTTAAAGGTTGTTGGTTTTTTGTGTCTTTTACTTAAGTTTTGGGGTTGAAAAGTTGTAAAATAAAGATAAGAATCATGCTAATAATATTTGAGGATTTTTTTTACAGTAATTGTAATTTGGTTTAAGAATATCTATCTGAGAATTTTGTTTGTTTTCCCAGATGAGTTCAGCCCCTATTCACTTCCTCTAGTGTGTACATGTTGGGGAAAGTCAACGATGCAGGGATTTTCGTTTTAAAATGGTACACCATCTTGTAAATATAAGCTATACCTTCCACCTGAGATAGACTTAACAAAGGAACCACGTATAACTCTCTTAAATAAGGTGTGTTACGAAACGTTGAAGCCAACATGGATTTTCTTTTGTCCCTTAGCCGAAGTGGCGAGGCAAAGTAAGTAGGGGCTGATTCGGGATTGGATTGCAGTTTACACAGCAATGTCCAGTGATGAATGCCTAGTAATGAAGTTTTTTCATGTCTGTACATTTTGAAGGGCTTGGGGTGGGTACAGAGGCTCCAGAGGCGCACGACTGTAATTGTGTATTAGTTTGCGTGTTTGTGAGGAGTTTACATCTTAATATATTTATTAATATTTTAGTCATTCGTGGATTAATTATTCATTTATCTGATTTCTCCGCTGTAGACAGTGGCATGGTTGTTCTCTTGGTATCTCCTGGGCATCAGGGAAAAAAAATAAACCATCCAGAGCAGGTTCATATTTATGGACCTGTACCTACTGCATGCACAATTTCTGTCGAGCAGCGTCTGGAGCCTTGTATCCACTACTGAGAATGGAATCTCTGCATTGCCTTGGTAATATTAATTGTGGATACATAATTTTATATATATGAAAAAAACATGGAAATAAAGATTATTTATCTTGTTATTTATTCAAGGTGTCTGTTTTTTATCTGTTGGTGGTCACCTCAGTGTGGAGGGCTGCTGTGAAGCCTGTAGATGTAGCAATAACCGACTTATTTCAGTTGTAATGGGCAGTAATGACCAGCAGATGGTGCAATAGTACCGTTAAAGCTTTAAGCTCCACTCAACACAAGCATATGAGTCACTGTGGCTGATAACTGCTCAGCGTTTACTGAGCTTAGCACACAGATACTGACCTTATACAGACACTGTGTGTTTTCCTATCTTTAAATATGCTGTAATAGACAGAAGGTGAAAGAGATTAACTGAAAAACGAAAGGAAATATATCACTAAGCTGAGGTTTACTCTGTCTCCAGCATAACCGACCACTCAGTTTAGTTGAAAATGACCTTTTATAGTGAAATAGTGATACTTTTTTGCTCCCACAACCAGGGAAATTCCACCTCCGCATTTAACCCATCCGTGAAGTGAAACACCACATACGCACTAGTGAACACACACACTAGGGGGCAGTGAGCACACACTTGCCCGGAGCGGTGGGCAGCCCTATCCACGGCGCCCGGGGAGTAGTTGGGGGTTAGGTGTCTTGCTCAAGGACACCTCAGTCATGGACTGTCGGCCCTGGGGATCGAACCAGCAACCTTCCAGTCACAGGGCTAGATCCCTAACCTCCAGCCCACGACTGTCCCAAATGCTGCCTTTAATACTGAAAACACTTTCCATGCAGCTATTACTTAGCTAGAACATCAATAAATCTACATTTGAGAGTACTTTCAATCGAGTACTTTGATTGGGCAAGAGGCGTTCTAATCATTCCAAACATGTTCTATCACTTACGTGGTTTAACTGGTAGTCTGTATCGCCCCACCCCCACTTTTTTAAGCAGCAGCAGTAGCTGTGATGTCATTTACTCCAACGTGACCTTGAATATTCGACAGGTTTTTGTGCAAATATGTTTGTAATATGGGCGATGTCATCCAACAAAAAATGCTTTGCCACAAATGGCTTGCTGTGTGGTGACTAGCCTGGAGTCAGTGTAATGATACCAGTACGGTCAAAACAGTGGGCCTCATTCACCAACTGTTCTCAAGAAGAACGTTTTTAAGGTCCACTTACACAGTTTTTATGAAGATGTTCTTAGGTTAGAACAGAATCTGCCCACACTCAAGAGCACAAAGGTGTGAACAAGTCCATGGTTTAAGAACACGTCATGAATTTGACGTAGACGTTTTCTTAGCACCTTTCTCAAGAACACATTCAAGAATAAAATTAGGAAGATATTGGTGAATGAGCCCCATTATAATAGCAATGGTAATAATATATAGCCCAATAAATAAAACAGATATATAGACAACAAAAAAGAAAAACTACGGTACAGATATTAAACAGTCTTCTAAGCATCTTATTTAATTTTTTAAAGAACAGTTTTTGCCAAATGGGAAAGCCTAGTGCATATTTTATGGTGCCTAAATCTTACTAAAAGTTGACTTCTACAAGTGAGAAATTTCAGAGGATGAAGGTCTAGATTGACAAGTTTAAGTTTAATTCATTTAATGTGAATGAACCTCTGAATTTGCTGTCAAATAACTGGAATATTCTTTTTACTCGAATGTGTCTTTTCAATAAAAACACCTATTTGAAAAATATTAATATCATAAACAGTACAAATACAAAGTTTCTGAAGTAGATGACGTATATAAATCTGATCGGGTTGCAGTGCTACCTGGAAAACTCGCCTATATAACAAGATGAGAGATAAGGATACATTATAATGAAGAGTAAGAAGACCATTTGTGTTGACCAGGTGACCAACCCTCCTTACTATATCAAATCAAATCAAATCAGATTTATTGTCACATCACAAGAGTACAGGAGTACAGGTGAGTGAAAAACTTGGGTGCAAGTTCCCACTGAATGCAGCGACAGTATTTACAACATGGAGTAGAATGAGTGAGAGAAAATAGTAATAATAATAATAATAATAATAATAAGTAGAAGAAGAAGAGAGGAAAAAAAAAAGAGAAAAAAAATATCCCAGTCTATTTGTTTTCTCCAACTCAGACTCTCATCAACACACACACACACACACACACACACATCTAAACCATTTATCCTTCTGGGTCTCAGGCAGAGCTGGAGCCTATCTCAGCTGACATTAGGCGGAAGGCAGGAAACACCCTGGACAGGTCGCCAGTCAATCGCATGGCAGACAGACAGACCCACACACACAATCACACACCGATTCACCTCTCATCAACAATAATTCCCCCAAATTTTGTAGTTGACATTTGCAGCATCTCAGCATCTTTATAATTTTACATAAATCCTTAATGTTTAATGTTTGTTAATGTTTTGATTGTTGGTTGTATAGCTGAGTTGGTCTGCTTGCCAAATTTGATTGCATAGAATGTAACATTTTTACAGGGTTACAGGCCAGCTGTGATGGAACTACCTTTCAAAAGAAAATCTACTCAACACAAGCCTGGAGTGACGTCAGTTAAATATTAGGCTATGACAGATGAAAAGATGCTACTGGTCATTTCAAAGCTGAAAAAGTTTAGGATTCAGCGAGGTGGCACACCAAACTCAGAGGTTACCACCCTTCTAGAAAAGTCACATATATTTGTGTTCACAAGTAAACATACATAACATCATGAGAACATGTGGTCACAGTGACACATCATGGCTACACATGGGTACATGTGATCACATGTGGGAAAATAGCCAGCAAGGTCCTCATTTTCCACAAGGGCACACAAGTTACCTCAGCTCCAGTGTAAGCTAGGCTGTATTTGCTAACATTCATCTTACTACAATTCCTCCATGTTACTGAACTTTCAGGCTATTAGCACAGGATGCTTACCGGGTGGGCTGAGCTGAAAGTTCAGTTAAACAGTCAATTAAAGCGTGTGAGTTCTTGAGCTGTTATCTACCATATCATTCCCACAACCTGTAACATTGCTTCTCAGAGGCTAGTGACACCTCATCACTAAATATCCATCATCCCAGGTGGCAGCCTAGCTACTGCTTGAACATGTTGAAAGGAGCGTTTTAGCTGATGATGAGTGGAAATGCGACTAATTGGCTTCGCTTGACCCACCTTACAGGCCTGAGTCGGCACCATCGTACCTCAATTAAGTGCGATGTGGAGGTGAAAGTGGGCGTCAGCTGAGCGTTGAATCAGTATCCCCTAATATAGAGCCTTCTCTGAGGCAAAGCTTTTGTTTGAAACCCTGCCCAATTTCCATATTTGATGTATTTATTTCTTTTTTTTCCTCCCTCCTTTTTCATTCTAGGCGAATGTGTGCTGGAAAGCTCACTGCCAATTAATTACAGTTTGATGTCTGAGCAAGAAATTCTCTTCCCATGGCAACCCACGGTTTTTCCTCCTGGCAGAACCTGAATAATAATGGACAGCCAAGCTTAAGATTTCAAAAGTAGCTACCGAGGGGCTGCAGCAATGCAGCAAAGACCTCTAACAAATCGTTTAAAGTTTACTGTGTGCGGAGAGCATCCTGACCAATCATGTGCACATCCACAGATGCACCAGCTAGCATACGTGCTATACAAACTACACACCACATATAGCACTTCAGCTCTGTGTTTCAGACTGAGGGTTTTTCTATAATGAACGGTTGATTATGTGAAGCCATATTAAACCAGACAACGCTGTGAACTGTAGATGCTGACAGGTTTTTAGAAGGGTCTGTCTTTAGTGTAATGCAATGCCTGCAGCAAATAATGAGGCAAAACTAAAATTCTCTGCTGAAGAGCCAGTGACTCAAGAGTTGACTTGGACATCAACGTCTCTGTGTTGGTTGCACATGTTCCAACAACCAAATAAATGTAGTGCAATAAATGTAAGCCAGTCCTCAAGTGCTAAGTAATATGCTTTCCATGTATTCAAATGTATATTGCAGGCAGATGTATGGTGGGGGTTGGGGTGTGGCTTGATCCCCTGCCATTTTACCCTCAGACTGTACAAGAGCCCTCTTGGTCAGCATGTTTAATAATCATACTTTATGTGGATCTCCAGGATCCATTTCAGCGAGATGAGGTTGTGTGTTAATTTGGGTGTGTGAGCTTCGTTGCTCTTGAGCGCCAACTCTAATGCAGAACTTCCCACCTCGATTTCAATTTAATCCATGTTCAGTTTGCCCTGTTATTGTCTCAAGCCCCCACCCCCACTAAATGTCTGGGCACAGGTTTGGTATCCTGAATTACAACATGCAGCAATGTGTCATTTTGTCCACATCATTAAACTTCCCCCATTATTTCCATCACTAGAGTGAAAATCAGCTTTAGTTCATTTAATGGACAGAAGTATTGTGACACCTGCACGTTAGACCAATGGAGCTTTCGTGACATCCCATTCTAAATCCACAAGCATTAAATATGTAATTGGTCCCTCCCTTTGCAGCTTTAACAGCTTCCACTCTCCTGGGAAGCTTTCTACAAGATTTTGTTGTGTGTCTGTGGGAATCTTTGCCCATTCAACCAGAAGAGCATTTGTAAGGTCAGACACTGATGTTAGACGAGAGCGTCTGGTTCTGTACTAGTTCATCCCAAAGGTGTTCGATGGGGTTGAGGTCAGGGCTCTGTGTAGGCCAGTCAAGTTCTTCCACACCAAACGCACCCAGCCATGCCTATATGGATCTTGCTTTGTGCACATGCTAGAACAGAAAAGGGCCACACCCGAACTGTTCCTTCAAAGTTGGAAACATGCAATTGTCCAAAATGTCTTGGTTTGCTTAATCATTAAGATTTTCCCTTCAGGGTTCAATCCCTGAAAAACAACCCCATAGCATTATCCCTCCTCCACCAAACCTTACTCTTAGTACAAAGCGGTCAGGCAGGTAATGTTCTCCTGGCATTCACCAAACCCAGATCATCAGACGGTAGTGTTATTCGTCACTCCACGGAATGTTTCCACTGCTCTGAAGTCCAGTGGCAGCATGCTTTACACCACTTCCCCCAATGCTTGGCATTGCGCACTTTGATCTTAAACCCACTGCTGATTTTGCTTTCAGAAGGACTTTTTTTAGAACTTGTTAGTAAGTGACTAGACAGAGGATAGGCACTGTAAGCTTCAGCACTTGCTTACCCCACTCTGCATGGTCTACTGCTTCATGGTTATGCTGTTGTTGCTCTTGGGTGCTTCCAATTCACTTACAGGTGTTTCAGCTACACTCATTGCTAACAGTTGGCTGGGGCAGATCTAAGCAGGACAGACATGTCGCAAACTGACTTGTGGCAGAGGTGGGTTCCTATGACAGGCAATGTTTAAAGACACTGAGCTCATCAGTACGACATATTCTACTGCCAGTGTTTGTCTATGTAGACTGCAAGGCTATGTGCTTAATTTCATCCACCTGTTAGCAATGAGTGTAGCTGAAACACCTGAAAATACTTTTGTCCATATATTGTATATATATCAAGCACACTGCAGTGTCTTTGGCTACAGTTTTAGCTTCCTTTGGTGCTTAACATTGTACCTTTGTTTCTTTTCGTGCCTAAAACGAGGTAACTTGTTGGTGTGTGACCCCTAAACATGATGGGACCATGCTGAGTCAGCAGTATGATGATTCTTCCTATCGCACACACACACATAGATACTCGGCTCCCTGAGTCGCGTGGGTTCCTGGGCCTGCTGGGGTGTGCTCCTGTGGGGAGGAGAGCGGAAGGCAGGCTCTCGTTAGTGCCGGTGAGGGGTCGTTAGTTCCGCTTGCTGTGCTTTTCCTCTCACTCCGGGATTACAGAGAGGCTAAACCTGACTTACTGTTCTCAGGAGATCCAATCAGAGGCGGAACGTGCGACACAAGGCATCAATGCCCTGGAGCCCTTTCTCCTTCTCTCTTCTTCTACTTTCCTCTCTCTCTACTGATCTGCTCATTTGTCCACCCATCTATCCAATTAATCCCTGACCTATCGTCACTTTGTAACTCCACTTGAAAAAGAACTAGAGTGATACTACAGGACTTTCTTCACTGGGGGACTGGGGAGGGGGCATGCACACCCCATTCCTCTCACAAATAATGTGAGATACATTGGGAGGGTTGAGGGACGACTCACCAAAAGGACCTAAGCCTATGTTATTTATGGAAAACTTTGAATATGCCATAAAATCTCCCACACCAGTGATATTGCATTGTCATTCAACTGAAACAGTGAATAAAGATACACTCATGAAGATATGCAAATCTGAACGGTCTCTGGCTGTACAAATCAGCACCCCACTGTAATTTGCCTCTACACACTTGAACCCTTCAAGGGTTCTTTGGTCAAAGCAATGGTTCTATTTAGAACCACACGTTCTGTCCACAAGTTCTGTATAGAACCATTTGCTTGCTTAATGGTTCTTTGCATGGTGAAATAGTTCTTCAGAGAGATGGAGAATGAGTTGTATGTGGTCCTGTATAGCACCAAAAAGAGTTCTGGTATTGTTACAATGTCATGAACGTGACAGGAGGAAGAACCCTTTTTGGTGCTGTACAGAACCATTTTCAAAAAGGTTCTATAAAAATATGCAATCTTAAAAAGGCTTTTCTTCAAGGTTTCTTTAGTAAAGACAATGGTTCTATATAGCCTATGAAGGACCATTTTGCATGCTTAAAGGGTTCTTTGCATGGTGAAATGGTTCCTCAAATTGATGAGCGATATTGTCCTATATAGAACCTTTTTGAAAAGTGTTCAATATAGCACCAAAAAGGGATCTGGCATTGTTACAATGTCAAGCTTGTAACAATACGATATACACTGCTCAAAAAAATAAAGGGAACACTCAAATAACACATCCAAGATCTCAATGAATGAAATATTCTCATTGAATACTTTGTTCTGTACAAAGTTGAATGTGCTGACAACAAAATCACACAAAAATCATCAATGGAAATCAAATTTATTAACCAATGGAGGCCTGGATTTGGAGTCACACACAAAATTAAAGTGGAAAAACACTACAGGCTGATCCAACTTTGATGTAATGTCCTTAAAACAAGTCAAAATGAGGCTCAGTATTGTGTGTGGCCTCCACGTGCCTGTATGACATCCCTACAACGCCTGGGCATGCTCCTGATGAGGTGGCGGATGGTCTCCTGAGGACTCTCCTCCCAGACCTGGACTAAAGCATCTGCCAACTCCTGGACAGTCAGTGGTGCAATGTGGCGTTGGTGGATGGAGCGAGACATGATGTCCCAGATGTGCTCAATCGGATTCAGTTCTGGGGAACGGGCGGGCCAGTCCATAGCTTCAATGCCTTCATCTTGCAGGAATTGCTGACACACTCCAGCCACATGAGGTCTAGCATTGTCCTGCATTAGGAGGAACCCAGGGCCAACCGCACCAGTATATGGTCTCACATGGGGTCTGAGGATCTCATCTCGTTACCTAATGGCGGTCAGGCTACCTCTGGCGAGCACATGGAGGGCTGTGCGGCCCTCCAAAGAAATGCCACCCCACACCATTACTGACCCACTGCCAAACCGGTCATGCTGAAGGATGTTGCAGGCAGCAGATCGCTCTCCACGGCGTCTCCAGACTCTGTCACGTTTGTCACATGTGCTCAGTGTGAACCTGCTTTCATCTGTGAAGAGCACAGGGCACCAGTGGCGAATTTGCCAATCCTGGTGTTCTCTGGCAAATGCTAAGCGTCCTGCACGGTGTTGGGCTGTGAGCACAACCCCCATCTGTGGACGTCAGGTCCTCATACCATCCTCATGGAGTTGGTTTCTAACCGTTTGTGCAGAAACATGAACATTTGTGGCCTGCTGCAGGTCATTTTGCAGGGCTCTGGCAGTGCTCCTCCTGTTCCTCCCTGCACAAAGGCGGAGGTAGCGGCCCTACTGCTGGGTTGTTGCCCTCCTACGGCCTCCTCCACGTCTCCTGGTGTACTGGCCTGTCTCTTGGTAGTGCCTCCAGCCTCTGGGCACTACGCTGACAGACACAGCAAACCTTCTTGCCACAGCTCGCATTGATGTGCCATCCTGGATGAGCTGCACTACCTGAGCCACTTGTGTGGGTTGTAGAGTCCGTCTCATGCTACCTCGAGTGTGAAAGCACCACCAACATTCAAAAGTGACCAAAACATCAGCCAGAAAGCACAGGTACTGAGAAGTGGTCTGTGGTCCCCACCTGCAGAACCACTCCTTTATTGAGTGTGTCTTGTGAATTGCCAATAATTTCCACCTGTTGTCTATTCCATTTGCACAACAGCATGTGAAATTGATTGTCAATCAGTGTTGCTTCCTAAGTGGACAGTTTGATTTCACAGAAGTTTGATTTACTTGGAGTTGTTGTGTTGTTTAGGTGTTCCCTTTATTTTTTGAGCAGTGTATATAGCACCAAAAAGGGTTCTTCTATTGTTACAAGCTTGCTGCTGTAACGATTACAGAACCCTTTTTGGTACTGTATGTACATCACTCTGAAGGACATGGTTTTGGAGGTTCACAGCTCCAAAGCTGGATGTTTGCTATAAAAAGACTGAGCCTCGCATGTCATCAACAATATGAATCTATTTAACTACTGAAGCTCCGCTGTTCCTGTCAAAGTTTCTTCCTCCTGCTCTTAGGGAGTTTTTCCTAGCCACTGGGGCTTGGACCTCAAGGACACCTCAATCACGGACTGTTGGCCCTGGGGATCGAACCGCCAACTTTCCGGTCATAGGACCAGATCCCTAACCTCCAGCCCACAACTGCCCCCAACTTAACTTGATATTGTCACAGTTATGGTATTATTCAAATGAGCTCTGAGCATTAAATGCAAAAGAATGCAGAAATGTAGTCCTTTCCTTTCCTTTGGTCATATTTATCACTATCAATGATCAGAAAATATGCTACATTACTCCTGTTAAACAGCCTTTAGAAATTTGACAATGTGGTAACAGCAGAAGTACATTTTAACCAAGCTTTACTGTATGTAGAGTTTAGCCTCCCAGCACAATAGCCTAAATCATCTTATTAAAAACCGCTACCAGCATTGAAACTACAGATAGGATATTTAGATAAGTCTTAATCACCTAATCAGATGCTGAATAATAATATTTTTAAGCTAAATCTGCACTGAATTAACATTAAAAACAAAGATGTTTGAAAGCATGCATGGTAGGGCCGCTCAATGGGTAGGATAAATTAGAAAAACAGAGCTCAAAAACAGACTCTCTGGTCCTTAACTGGACACCTGAAAACCCTAGTTAGCCATACATATGTGTCACACAAATAGTGCTACACAATTAACTTCTTTTTCATGGTAAATAAACCTGCTGGACCCACTAAACTGGATAGATATATTAGCATGTATTAGCATCCTGGACAATGCTAATAGATATATTAGCATGTATTAGCATCCTGGACATTGCTAATAGATATATTAGCATGTATTAACATCCTGGACATTGCTAATAGATATATTAGCATGTATTAGCATCCTGGACATTGCCAATAGAAATATTAGCATGTATTAGCATCCTGGACAATGCTAATAGATATATTAGCATGTATTAGCATCCTGGACATTGCTAATTGATATATTTGCATGTATTAGCATCCTGGACAATGCTAATAGATATACTTTCATAATATATATTCTTGCACGGTAATAGATATACTTCTCTTCCTATTCTCTTATGTTCTACTGTAAATTATGGCTATATTTATTTCTGACTAACATATGTAAGTTTGTTTATGTTTATGTCTTGGGACTGTATTGCTGCAATTTCCAGCAGAATCAATAAAGTTCTGTCTATCTGTCTATTTATCTATCTATCTTAAACAACAAGACAAATCTAGCTGGCTCAGCTTATGAGAGACTGCATTTCCCAGGAATCTGTGTGCAGGGGTTAAAGACATGACAAGACATATGGACCAGATTTAAAGTGTGTGACAATTTGGTTTTCTTTGTGCACTCTCTATGCTATCTCCAACTCTTGACCAAACAAGGGATTTACCATACCTACAGCTGACCTTGAGCTCACCTTTATCCACAAAGCCTGCGCTTCCATTCTACATACTAAATCCATTTACTTCCCTAATGTCCTTTTCCTAACCTGACATCGTGCTCAACCCCTCTCAACCATAATCCAAATCTCATCATATACACTGCAAGTCGATGCTTTTACGTTTTAAACACAATAGTTTCCACAATAGTACATTAATGCTGTTCATTTTGTAGCGTGCAGTACGCCGAGCACAGAAGTCCACATCTTTCATTTTCAGTATGTTAATAGCATTTCACTAGCACACTCTCTGCAATGCAGATGTCTCTTGTAAGGATGCAGGTTTAGAAATTCTTGCCTCAGCCTGCCCTGGGATGAAGCATAATAACCTCACCGTAGTGCCAAGTCTCCGTGCCTTTGCAACTCTGGATGCAACTCTGGATACACTGCTCAGCACAGAGATCTAAAGCCGTCAGTGCTTTCCTCCAAAGCACCGGCCATCAACTTTTGATGTTCCTGACAGCTTTTTAGTGGCAGCCCTCTCTCTGCCTCTTTTCTCCTCTCTCTTGCTGTAACAGTGGTTGTGTGAACAGCGTATTAAAAGCAGTGTAAATTATTCGCATGAGTCATGCCAACGTAAAGATGAAGAGAAAGACGCCTGCAGGACACAGGAGGAGAGAAAGCACAAATACAAATGTGTCCTGAGAATATATATGCTTGCGTGCGCACATGAGACTAGGGGTCATTGCAAAGCAACTACAGTGGTTGATCCTGGATTCTGGTTAATCCCAGAGGATATGGCACTTTGAAGCAGCTCATCATCTGTAAGAATGTCGGCATCTCCCCTTGTCCTTTACTCCTTCACTTAGCCTGCTTAAGCCCGGATAAAGTTCACCATAGAAGCCAATAGACTTACATTACAGATCATCGAACAAACTGACCAAACAGATGGACTAATGTGTGAAGCTGTTCTGTTAAGTTAGTTGACCTCTCAGCTGAATGAGCTCATGCTCTTGTTCAACCTTTGCTTTGCTTTCTCCTCAAATTTCACAGCCACATCTTGCTCCCAGATTTGCTCTAATAACTGATTAAATAACATTCAAATGTACATTTAGTTCCAGTCAAGTGATAAGATGCGCTATAATATGATTTATTACTCTGCTGCCTGTTACCAGGCCTGTGGTTGAAAGCTGGTGTGAATGCGCTAGTGAAAGTTAGCATTATTGTAGCGGAGGTAAAGAAGCCAACAAGACTATTAATAAAGTGGATTAAAAGATATCTGCATTAACGTCATTACTGTTCTCTCACTACAATACTCTGCATGCATTATGTAAACACTGGAAAAACTCCTGACAGCTAGCCTAGCCACTAAGCTATAGGCTAAAAACAACAAGGCTAGCACTAGCGTAGCTCCTACCTCAGTTGTCAAACAAAATTAGCAAAGAAAACCTTTCCATTTCTGCCAGTGAATATCTACTTAGCCAGGTAGCTACTTTGCTAACTTTAGCTTAGCTTGTTGCCCTTCTCATCTGACAAGTCGTATCTGTTGTTGGAGTCAACCATTTTCTCCTCTGTCATGGTGATTTGAAGACACTAATAGCCGCAATGATAATCAGTTTAGTAGCTAATAATGTTAGCTAAGTGCCTTCGTTTTGCATTCATTAGCTAATATAAAAAGTCCATTAAAACTGATGCAGTTTTTCTAGTTTCTTTGATGATTTGCAATTTCTGTTGTTTATGTGACTCTATATTTTACATTTTCAAACTGAAAATAAATGCCTTTACATAGAAACTACAGAAATTTCTACTGGAATGTGTGCCTGTGTGACGTGTACATGTTAAGCAGAGTCAGATGCTGCAAGGAAGTCAGAATTTGGCACAACAACCTGTTGTCTAAAATGGCTGTCTCCCAGCTATACAGTGATGGTTTGTTCATTTTTACATTTCACAGTGAGTCATACAGCAACCTAAACCACATCAACAAGTCAGCATGACCTTGGTGAAGACCTGGATGCCATATGAGGGATTTTGTACACGCATTTACAGAAAAGCCTTTGGACTTTTGGTGGGTTTTATTAGGCCCAGTCATCCATTTCTTGTCTCCTAATTATTTGTAATATTTGCTTCACCTCATTTTCCAAAATAAAAGGCTATGAGTTTGAAGAGATTAAAAAAAATATTTGGACCTTATATACAGGATAATCATTTGGGTGGTCCTAGGGCAGAACAGCAGTGGCATACATTCAGCAGACCGATATATACAGGGTTGGGATGCAATGAAATGCAAATAATGGGAATATGTCTTCAGAATACAGAAATTACATATATGTTTTCAGTCTATGTTACATGTTGTAATTACAATATTCAGAATACACTTTTTTATATTTTCATAAATTGTTAATCTCAGTGTTACTGAGCTCTGCTAAAGCCTGAGTAGACTGATGAATCAATGTGATGAGTCAGTTACTAATCTTAGTGTTACTGAGTTCTGATAAAGCCTGAGTAGACTGATGAATCAATATGATGATTAGTTATTAATCTCAGTGCTACTGAGCTCTGCTAAAGCCTGAGTAGACTGATAAACCAATGTGATGATGAGTTAGTTATTCATCTCAGTGTTACTGAGCTCTGCTAAAGCCTGAGTAGACTGATAAACCAATATGATGATGAGTTAGTTATTCATCTCAGTGTTACTGAGCTCTGCTAAAGCCTGAGTAGACTGATGAATCAATGTGATGAGTCAGTTATTAATCTCAGTGTTACTGAGCTCTGCTAAAGCCTGAGTAGACTGATAAACCAATGTGATGATCAATTATTAATCTCAGTGTTACTGAGCTCTGCTAAAGCCTGAGTAGACTGATGAATCAATGTGATGAGTTAGTTATTAATCTCAGTGATACTGAGCTCTGCTAAAGCCTGAGTAGACTGATGAATCAATGTGATGAGTTAGTTATTAATCTCAGTGATACTGAGCTCTGCTAAAGCCTGAGTAGACTGATAAACCAATGTGATGATCAATTATTAATCTCAGTGTTACTGAGCTCTGCTAAAGCCTGAGTAGACTGATGAATCAATGTGATGAGTCAGTTATTAATCTCAGTGCTACTGAGCTCTGCTAAAGCCTGAGTAGACTGACGAATCAATGTGATGATCAGTTATTAATCTCAATGTTACTGAGCTCTGCTAAAGCCTGAGTAGACTGACGAATCAATGTGATGATCGGTTATTAATCTCAGTGCTACTGAGCTCTGCTAAAGCCTGAGTAGACTGATGAATCAATATAATGATCAGTTATTGATCTCAGTGTTACTGAGCTCTGCTAAAGCCTGAGTAAACTGATAAATCAAGGTGATGATCAGTTATTAATCTCAGTGTTACTGAGCTCTGCTAAAGCCTGAGTAGACTGATAAATCAATGTGATGAATCAGTTATTAATCTCAGTGTTACTGAGTTCTGCTAAAGCCTCAGTAGACTGATGAATGAATATGATGAGTTAGTTATTAATCTCAGTGTTACTGAGCTCTGCTAAAGCCTGAGTAGACTGATAAATCAAGGTGATGAATCAGTTATTAATCTCAGTGTTACTGAGTTCTGCTAAAGCCTCAGTAGACTGATGAATTAATATGATGAGTTAGTTATTAATCTCAGTGTTACTGAGCTCTGCTAAAGCCTCAGTAGACTGATGAATCAATATGATGAGTTAGTTATTAATCTCAGTGTTACTGAGCTCTGCTAAAGCCTGAGTAGACTGATAAATCAAGGTGATGAATCAGTTATTAATCTCAGTGTTACTGAGCTCTGCTAAAGCCTCAGTAGACTGATGAATCAATGTGATGAGTCAGTTATTAATCTCAGTGTTACTGAGCTCTGCTAAGGCCTGAGTAGACTGATAAATCAATGCTATTAATCAAACAGCTCCGGGGATTATGAGAGCAGCAGTGGACTAAAGCAGGAGGTGAGTGAGGAAAAAAAAAGATTGTTTATGTAATAAGTGAATATTTAATGTATTAACAGAATAATTCCTTTAACAGAATAATGCCAACCAGTAACAGTGAGAAACAGTGTGATTTCACTTTTGAAAAAGTACAGAACATTAAGTATTCGGCCATTTTTCAAAGTTTTGCCCATTCCTGGATATGTGATTGCTATCTGGGTCCTCCTCACTTTCTCGGGAATCGACGAAGGAAACGGGCGGGCTTTAGGACCCAACATGAGAGAAGAGGGGGAAATGTTTTAACGAAGCATGGAAGTTCCACCGGCTATCACTTCGCTCGATCATCGAGGCTATTTCACAACCCCAAGCCTGTTCAGCACAGCTCTGCAGCTCAGCTCTTTCACCAAAAACCGAGCGAGCGAGAGGAGAGCCCGGTTCCCCGCTGCCCCTGCTCCCTCACTGGCAGTGCGGAAGGAAGAGTGAGAGGGTGAAAAGGAGGGATGGGACGCGTTTGTGCACTCAGAGCAGAACACAAGAAGCGGCCGAAAACCGAGGTGCGGAGGCGGTGCGCGTCGAAATGAAAGCAGAACATCAAGTCGCATTCTTTTCTCTGCTGACGTGCAGTCCGGCGTCCTTGGGCTGAAGCAGCGAGTCCGAACCAAATCACGGAGTCGGTTCAGCGAAGCCTCGCACGCTCCGAGCAACCTCGGTTGGGGAAGAGGATCCAGGACGGCGTGGAATTGGTGAGTAAAACTTTCTGTTTTGGAGCGTTTCAGCTCTGATCCCAGGTCCATTTAAGGCCTGGCTCGGGCATTCTGTCTGCAAACCATTCATGGAAACAATGTGGATGAATCTGTGACCGTGTGTTGGCCACTGGCCGTGTAAGTTCAGTCTTTCTGGGCAGGCTGGCGTGTAGGCAGTTCTGAAGGATGGACTGGGTCTGAATGGTCTGCTTTATTATTGAGACCAATTGCATGATGTAAGTGCCACAGTACAACAGCAGCTCACCGCTTCGTGTCAAGACGCTGTTTTGTTTTGGAGAAGAGCTTCTAACAGGGGCCAGTTTGAATGATGTAGGGGCAAACGTGACATGTGAGATACACCGGTCTTATTTTGTGGCAAATCTCATAATAACGTGGCTACGTATTGTATTATACTGGGGCAAATATCATAAAGGTGGGATACTTAGTGGGGTTAATGTAAAAAAGATAAAACATGTCTCATTCTGGTAGATCCCATCATGATGCTACACTTGCTTTATATCAGGGCAGATCTCCTACTGATGACACCATTATCTCATACTGGGGCAGATGTCTTAATGCTGAGACTATCTTTGTCTTTTTTTGGGGTACATTTACTTAGCCAATTTTGTCTTCTGTTAGGTCAAGTACAGTAAAGATGAAACACCCCACCTTATTGTGGCAAATCTCATAATGATCTGCCTGTTTATGTCTTGCATTGGAGCAAATATCATAAAGATGAAACCCTTATTATCTTATAGTGGGGCAAAAGTAAGTAACATGAAAGATGTGCTGTCTTATACTGGGGCATAGATCCCATAGTGTTCTCATAGGCTTGTATTGTAATAGGGCAACGAGGATGGACAAGGTTAGAAATGAGCAGATCAGAGGGACAGTGAAGGTGGAGCAGTTTGGAGATAAAGCCAGAGAGGCCAGGTTGAGATGGTTTGGACATGTGTTGAGGAGGAATAGTGGATATATTGGTCAAAGAATGTTTGAGATGGAGCTGCCGGGTAGAAGGAGAAGAGGTAGACCTCAGAGAAGGTTTATGGATGTAGTGAAGGTTGACATGGAGATGGTTGGTGTGAAAGTAGAGGAGGCAATGGATAGGGCAAGATGGAGGCAGATGATCCGCTGTGGCGACTCCTAAAGGGAGCAGCCAAAAGAAGAAGAAGATTTTTATCCTATTCTGGGAAAATTGTCTAATGATAGATACATGTTGTCTTACACTGGGGTAAATGTAAATGCAATATGTGCTGTTTTATTTTGGGTTAGATCCCATATTGATGACACAGTCTTACACTGGAGCAAAATACAATAATGATGTTCTCATTCTTACAGGATCAATCAGTATAAAATCTCCTAATGATGAGACCATTTTTGACCAGTTTTGGGGCAAATCGCACAATGATTGAGACCACTTTTGGTCTTAAACTGGGACAAACATAATCGTGATAAGACAAGTTTGTCTTACATTTGGCGAAATCTCATATTGGTGTCTCCATTTTTGTCTTATAGAGGGGCAAATGTCATGATGATTGAACACATGTTGCCTTATAGTAGGGTAAATGCCATAATGATGCCACCCATATTCTGTCTCAAACTTCATAATGATAAGACTGCTTTTGTCTTGTTTTGGGGCAGATCCCCTAATGATGAGACAATCTTGTGTTATATTAAGCTAAATGTCATAATGTGCCCATTTTTGCCTTGTACTGGGTCAGCTCTCCCAATAATGAGACCATTTTTGTGTTGTTTGAGGCACTTGAGACACTTGCTGACACTCTCTTTTAAAAAATGCCAGTGTCTTGTCTTTGGGGCAGATCTTTTTATGATTTGTCTGTTATTACATGCAGCATTAACAGATTGCAGCCATTGCCTGAATGTGAGCTATTAGAGTCTTATGTAGGGATTAGGTTTTGCAATAGCAATATTGGGATGGAACATGAGTTGCATTTCTATATATATATGCACATATACACGCTCAATTTGCTGTCTTGCTAGGTGCAGTGAATTTAACATCAGCGTATTGATCATGCTGTGCTTGAAGAATGCCTCTGTATCACACAGCCTGACAGAGGAGCCACAGAATGGAAATGAGATGAAAGAAAAACATTTACGTTATATCTCAATGCCGAATACATGTTCTCTTTAGCTTTTACCATATGCTGATTTTATGTAACACTATTGTCATCAGAATCAATCATCTTATGCATCAGTATTTATGGCATATTACTATTTCCTACTATTGAAACAAGCTGCATGACTGCATGATTCAAAGCACCAAACGGAGAAATGAAGTCTGTACTGGCAAAACAAACGTATTTCAATAAGTCTTTGTCAGCAGTAGGAATATACCAACACCCAATTGTTGTTGCTGTTTAGTTCTTATAATCCGTTGTTCCTTTTTTTGATTGATGGCAGAAATATAACATCATGATTTTCATGATGCATGAATTATGTCATCATATTTAGGTTAACAAAATGAAATACAATAGTGCTGCATTTAACAGCTGTGAAATCTTGCATTGCCATTATTAATTATTCCCTTTTGATTAGTACAACTCTGATGTTAAGTAGAAGCTAGAAGACTATGCTGTTCTTTTGGCACAAACCAGCTCACCTCAGCCACAGACTGAATGGATACATTTTAACATTTGAAAAGACATTATCTAAAAACAATTACAACATTTTTTTCCCTAAATTGGGTGAAAACCACATACAAACTGAAGGCTAGGAAGTGAACATTAGTGCATCAGTAATAACCTAATGCCTCTACCTTGTCCAGGCATTTGAGTTTGGCTGGGTGGGCTGCTCGGCCTATGTTATTGTAGGGTAAATGCGGGGAAGAAATACACAGCTATCAACAGTGTAAATGTGTGCTATTTCATGCTAGATTTGTTACAGTATTGGAAGAGATTTATTCTTTTTTTCTCATCCAGTGTTTTCTTCTGATATGCAAAACCTGGCATTGGATCAGTGTTATCTATAGTCCATGTTGTTATCATACACTGGTTGTTGTTGTTTACAGACCTAATATAATTGGTCCAAATCTGTCTTTTTTTGTAAAACTTGCAACAGTTCATTGTTCGTCAAGTCCGGAGAACCACGATACGATACACTTGGAAAAGCACATCATGCCAGAATTGATCACGGTACTGATGACATCCCATTGCTTTGTCCACCACTGGTTCCACTTACTTTATATCGCAAAAGCCAAAGTCATACGCTGCATGCCGTTTTTGTATAACCGGTCGAGCTGTTGAAACGAGGCTTATTCTTTGCAGTGGGGATGCTTTGTTTGGCAGTGCAGGCACAGGTTCCATTCCAATCCACTCTTTGCTGTACCTCTAATTCAGCAGCATTAGAGGCTCTCGGCAAGACCACAGGCAGCCTTCGCCCACTCCCGGTGGGTGTGAATGAATGTGTTGAAGGCTTCCTGAATGTGTATGTGTGTCTATGGGTCTGTGTGTGTTTGCATGTATGTGTGTGTAGCCACTGAGACCAAGTGGCCTTTTCTGGCTGGTCAGTGAAAGGACTCTATTAGTCAGAACAGAAATGTGCAGGTCACTGAGAGAGAGAAACTGGGAATATGAGGGTTCCTATTTGGAGACTGCAGGTAGAATCAATCTGTGCAAATGGGTTGTTTTTTGAAATGTGAGCTTCACAATGGTATAAGTAAAAGAAGCAGCAACTCCTGCAGAGGAATGTACAAGCAAATGGAAAGTGCATGACCTGGGATTTTAGTAGATAGGTTCATTTACCAGAGATGTAACGATCTACGTAATTTCAAGTCCAGTGCGGTCAGTTTAATAACACACATTGAATTGGCTCATATTTCTAAGCGGCCTCAAGAAAAAAGACTTTGGGTATGTGTGTAGCTAAGCCCCTGTCCTTTGCCTACTTTACTCTGATATGATAAGAGTAAAATGATGGTTTCCGTGAAAGATGGCAAACGAAAGAATGAGGTGTGTATCAGCCATAATGGGGATGTAACAGAAGAATGTATTATAATGAATCACAGCATATCGTTCCTGTGTTGTGTTGTATTGAAACTAGTATTTTAGCTTGTGGCCGGTTGTTTTGGGGCTAACTTATTAGCTTGTGATTGTGATGAGTAGTACACTGTAAAGCACAGATTTTTTTCTTTTATATTGTTAAATGCTCTTCTAAACTAAAAATTCGACAACCAAAATATCACCATGAGGCAAATTTAAGCCATTTTTATTTTTGCTCGGTCAGAACATGTAACAAATTGACACACTGTTGTATCAGATTAAATGGAAATAATTATTAAAGTGATACAGATTTATTTTTTTTTTCCATTTTTAAAAAAAGTTGTTAGTACCTCTATTATTTAAATCAACACAACTTCACACTCTGCATGCTGCATGTCTTTTACTCCTATATAAGGATATAATATAAGGATGTTTGTGGCAGATATCATGTTGATTAATGCTACAGTGATTAGTCAACAAAACTGATTATCAGCCGAGGATGTCAAAGAAACGCTCCATAATCTACAAGCCATCTTTCTGACAAATAGCAGTACCCTACAGGAAGTGTAGGGGGCGATATGACTCTTTCACTGCATCATAAAAGAAGAAATCTGTTGCACAGAGTCGGCTTTAGTTTCAAGTCCAACGTTTAGATCTATAGGACATAAGAACTCACAGGTGCTTGGTCTGCATTAGAAAACAGTTTTGTGTGACATGCAGGTTCTGTACATTTATTATCTGCAGTATTTATTATGAACTGTGCACTCATTTCAGACTGTTGTGTCTCTGCACTCTATGTAGTTCCGTGTAATTTTACTGCTGTGGTGTGTTGCACCATGAGGCCTGAGGAACGATGTTTTATTCCAGTGTGAACAAGTTATTTAGAGGAATGAAAAAGACCACTTGACTGAACCTGAGAGTACATGTGAATTCTGGCTCAATTACAAGTTAAAACAATAAATGCATTTTAACTCGCATCTGAATATCTTCCGCAACGGTGCAGGATCAGCAGCCTATTACTCCAAAAATCCATCCATGAGATACAGTGGGCGGGTTTGTTTATAGCTCTCTGTCATTTTTGAGTAATAGGCTGCTGCTCAGTCCGCGTGATTGCGGTCCTCACTGAAGGTCGCAGTAAAGTCACACGGAGGGCACTAGCGAGCCCCCCTTTGAACAGTGAAAAGAGATTCCTTACAACCTTATGGTTTTGAATGAAGGTGATGCTGTGATGAGCCACAGTGACAGGTAATGCCAAAAGATATAGTGGTTTGATTAGTTGATTCATCAAATAATAATACTTGATTATAGAAATAATGTATAGAAATAACATTATTTTTTCGTTCTGTATCTCACTCAGATGCCACTAGCCCAGCATTGGCAGTAATGTTTAATTTGATCTCCTGCTTGTTGTGTCCACATATCCTGTTTCAGGTTTGTTTTTGAGGCCTTGTCGAGCTTGTTCCGGAACATTCTGACGTAGCATGAGGGCAGCACCGTCACTTTTGCTTCCACTTCTGACTCAGCAAGAATGGTCGCTGGAGGCTTCTCTAGTAATTAACTTATAGTAGAACCCACAAACAGCACACGTGTCTCCTTCACGCACTGCAGAGTAGCACCATCATCCACACCTTCGTTTTCCACACGTCTGAGCAGCGCAGACTGAGTGAACACAGTCGCACTACTGCTATCAGACTGAGATAAGTGTGTGTGTGTGTGTTTGGAGAGTGGTAGAGTAGAACAGTTGCAGACGAAAGGAGTGTGGGGGAGTTCCCATGTCAACTCAGATGTATGAGTAAGGGATGAGAGAAGAAGGAGAGCAGTATGAGAGGGGGATATAGTAGGACTGAGAACACATCGCTGAAGAGATAAGACTGTTTTGCACAGTCGGGAACTCGTGCACTGCAAGGAACATTGTCACGGATATTTTGTACGTTACTTGTCAGAACGAGCGTATGGCTGCACACAGCCTTAGAGAGGGTGATGTGTGAGCCATATATACGTTCACATGCAAAAGTTTGATTACCCCCAGTACAAAAAATTGCATTATTGGTTTTTTAAAATATTGGTTGTGTTTCTGACCTCTTCCCCAAGCAGTTAAATCATATATTTGCAAGCACTTTGAAAGAGATTTTTTAGAGATTTCAGTCAAAACTTAATGTGTCTTCTGAAGATGTGAGTTAATTATCTACTATTATCTTCATACAGTGGCAAAAAAGTGTGTGAATCCTTTGGAATGACCTAGTTTCTGCATTAATTGGTCTTAAAATGTGGTGTGTTCATCTAAATGACTAGTATAGACAAACAATCTGCTAAAGCTAGCAACATGCAGGCAATTATAATCATTATCTTAATTATGCACACCAATTAAACATTCATAGTGCTGGTGGAACTGGTCAAACCTCTTTTAGCAAAAGAGAAGCAAAAGCTTCTGGTAGCTGCAAATACTGGGCCATTCTTTCTTACAGAACTGCTTCGGCTCAACCGTATTCTTCCAATGTCTGGTGAGGTCATTCCAGTGCATCTCTATTGGGTTAAGGTCTGAGCTCTGACTGGACCACTCCAAAAGTCAGATTTAATTTTTGAAGCAATTCGATTCATTTTAATCTTGAGTCATTGTCCTGCTGCATCTGTCAGCTGAGGTTACTGAGGTTCAGCCAGTGAACAGCCACCCTCACATGATCCTGTAGGATATCTTGACAAACTTGGGAATTCATTTTTTCCTCAATGATGGTAATCAGTCCAGGACCAGAGGCAGAAAAACAGCCCCAAATCATGATGCTCCCACCACCAGACTTCACTGCTGGGCTGGTGTTTTCATGTTAGAATGCAGCACCCTTTTTACGCCAGACGTACAGCTGTGTGTTCTTCCTGAGCAATTAAAGCTTGGTTTCATCAGTTTATAAAACATTTTCCCAGCAGCAATTTGGAATATCAGGATGCTTTGTAAAAATTTCCTTCATGCAGAAATGTTTTTCAAGATCAGCAGCTTCCTACGCAGTGTCCTGCCATGGACACCATGCCTATTCAAAGCTTTTCTTATGATGGAGTCTTGAACAGAGATGTTAATCAGTTCCAATGATTCCTTCAGAGCTTAAGCTGCTGCTGTAGGTTTCTTTTTTCCTTTTTTGGTCTATGTTCAGTCATTTTTTTAGCATCAAGTAAACAGGTTGGTTCAAGTATAATGACAGCCTAAGTAGAGCTGGGCGACATGGCCAAAAATGTTGGAGAAGGTTAATGGGAGAAAGTGTCTTGTGAGCTGTTTTTACCACCTGGAAAAGCACAGCCGCAGTTTTTGTAGTAGTCATTATTTTTAGCTGTCTGGTGACGAGTGTTGGGCTAACCCTGTTGCAAATGCTAAGTGGCCAAAAACCGTGCTAAACTGTTTAGTTTCTCACTTCAGCGTTTCCTGTGAACGGCAAACATTACTGCCATCACTCCTACCACATCCATGTCGGAGCATATCACAGTATTCAAACACCAGCTAGCAGACTTCTGGATTTCTCTGTAGTAGTTTGAGGGCTGAACCAAAATATATGTAACACCAGTCAAACGGAGTCCTCCTTTCAGGTACGTTTGAACTAAAAGCAGTGCTTTTCTGTCACATTTGATCTACAGTATCAGTTTGCCATGTTGTTTGAGTGATGGAGCACTGCTTCAAGTTAGCCAGCTGCTAAAACCAGCTAGCCTGGAAAGATGGCGTTCTCCCACTCTCTAATGCCTCACAGCGTCCATAGTTTCCTTTCATTTAAATCAGGGCTGTAACTGACATGAACTCACTTCTTTCTTTCACTTTCATTGCTTGGGAATACACTAATACTTAAATATGACTTTTTGACAGTGCTGTAGTTGTGAGGATTGTGATTTAATGCTGCTAAACTTGTTAGGATTTAAGGAAAGAGGTGAGTTCACTGTAGGTCAGCACAGCAACACCACTTATCTTGTCACTCACACTTGGTCACAGGAGAACAGATCACCGGGTGTTCCACTCACAGGAAATATATAACTCCACGTTTCAGACGTTGCTATAGTATATTTTGTGACCCTTTTTTACTTATCGCCCCCTCCCTCTCTAATCGTGTTGAGATACTCGGAAGTGCGCCCTCTCCTGGTGACAGCAGAGTACTGTTTTCCTTGCAGTAGAAAACGCCACCAGGGCTTTCGCTGAACGTGGAAGTGTGAGAATAGTGTATTATATTGAACATTTATCAAACCTTTCTTATCGCTCTATCGAGGAAAGTTATATCGTGATAATTATTGTTACCACAAAGCCCTAACCCTAAGTGTACATTCTACCCATCAAATCCATTTGTGTGCCCATCATGTACATGTGCATGTATATGTTCTAATAAGCCAAAAGGTTATTATTAACACTATGTAAGTGAAAAGTTGGTTCTCGTAGGTCGCATGTTGGATGCAGGAGAAACAGGAACGCGTCTATAACTGAGCGACTTCGACAAGGGTCCAGACGTTTCGGCTAGATGACTGGTCAGAGCATCTCTGAAATGTCAAGGCTTGTGAATCAGCATTGATGAATACCTACTGACGGTGGGCCGAGGCTAAGGCTCATAGATTTGCACGGGCAACAAAGTTTATCCCATCTGGTCTGAACTGACAGAAGGGCTACTGTATCAAAGTCACAGACATTCTTAATGACAGTTGTGGGTTGAATGTCGCAACACACAGTGTATCACACTCTCCTGTGTATGGGGCTACATAGCCACAGACCAGTCAGAGTGCTCATGCTGTCCTCTGTCCACTGTGGAAAGCACCTACAATGGGCACGTGAGCATTGGAACTAGACCTTGGAGCAATGGAATAAGATCTACTGGTCTGAGGGGTCTTATTTTTTTTTTTCCGTTGGCTCATCATGTTGACAACCGGGTACTGTTTACCTGGGGAAGTGATGGCACTAGGATGCACTGTAGAAAGCAGGCAAGCCGGTGTAGGGATGATTTGCTCTGGGCAAAGTTCTACTGGGAATCGCAGGGTCCGGGCATTCATGTGACTGTCAGTTTGATACCTGGCACTAACCTAAGCGTTTTGGCAGATCAGGTACACCGCTTCAAGGCAGTGATATTCCTCTGTTGTAGTGCTCTCTTTAAGCAGGGTGATGCCCCATGCCACACTGCACACATTGTTCAGAAACAGTTTGAGGAAGATTACCAAGACTTTAGGAGTGCCAAATTGACCAGATCTCAATCCGTTCAAACATCTGTGGGATGTGCTAGCATAAGTAGCCCAATCCGCAGGTTCTCCACCCAGCAATTTACAGGCTGATGTCTTAGAGACAGACAACATAGGGCACTTTCAGTGGTCTTTGAATCCATGCGTATGTGAGTTGGAGCTGTTTTGGTGGCCCAACAGAATATTGGGTGTAATAATACATCATAGTGTTTTGGCTAATCAGTGTTTGCTACCCAAAAAAGAAGCATATAGTCCTGAGGGTCCATATAATCCCACATATCAGATTTCCTTCCAGTCTGTGGGAGTTTCTGAGTAAATTCCATGATTAAGTTGTGTCTCTCTCCATGGTGGGAGTGCACAGTGATTTGATTCTGGCTTTGATGTTTAGATCTGCGCAGCATCTTCATCAGGCTATGTAAAGTGTTACACTAATTACAGGGTAGAATAGGTGGCGTAGAGTGCCGAGCAGGAACAAAGCTTATTATTATCTGCGCCACGTTACTTCTGTGTAAGCAAGGGGTGTGTGTGTGTGTGTGTGTGTGTGAGAGAGAGAGAGAGAAAGAGTATTGTATGAAGGAGAAATGCTTTGTGAGTAATTTTAATTTAGATGCTGCATTTGCAGGACATGACTCATCTTTTATGGTTTTGAATGTGTTCATATTGCTTGTTCTCGACTGAGATTGCATCTCATAATAGAAGTTCTGTGATATGATCTTGGGTTTGACAGTGTAATATGCTGGGCTGCCAGGAGAAGCATTGCAGTCGTTGACATTTTATTTTTGGATACATTTCAATCTGGAAGAGTTAAAATTGTCCCAAATTGAGATGTCTTGACTGAAATTTGTCACTTTAAAGTGACAGCTTGGCCAAACACATGCAGTTTTCCCCCTTACCACAATTGTAGTTGCTCAAGCAAGACGTTTGGTGTCTGAAGGTTGATTTGCACTGGTGCTACAAGGCTAATGTAGCTAACAAGTAATTAAAGCTTACAGCCCACTAGGCCTGGGTGATGACATGTATCCCAACTGCAATATGTAAAAGGTTGCATTTTTGGGAAAAGAACTGAGAGAGAATAAAGGAGAAATAATAAGGTAAGAAGTGTGCAGTGTGAGCTGCAATAGTCACTGGACTCCAGATGAAAAAGTTCAGATCGGCTCTGTGGTTTAAGTACACTATATTGCCAAAAGTATTCATTCGTCTACCTTCACACGCATATTAACTTTAGTGACATCCCATTCTGAATCCATTATGATGTTGACCCACCCGTTGCGGCTATAACAGCTTCAACTCTTCTGAGAAGGCTTTCAACAAGGTTTAGGAGTGTGTTTATGGGAATTTTTATGCGGTCAGACACAGATGTTGGACAAGAAGGCCTGGCTCGCAGTCTCCACTCTAATTCATCCTAAAGGTGTTCTGTCGGGTTGAGGTCAGGACTCTGTGCAGGCCAATCAAGTTCTACCACACCAAACTCACTCATCTGTGTCTTTATGGACCTTGCTTTGTGCACTGATGCGCAGTCATGTTGAAACAGGAAGGGACCGTCCCCAAATTGTTCCCACAAAGTTGGGAGCATGAAACTGTCCAAAATCTCTTGGTGCTGAAGCATTAAGAGTTCCTTTCACTGGAACTAAGGGGCTGAGCCCAACTCCTGAAAAAACAACCCCACACCATAATCCCCCCTCCACCAAACCTTGCACTTGGCACAACGCAGTCAGACAAGTACCATTCTGGCAACCGCCAACTCGCCCATTGGATTGCCAGGCGGAGAAGCGTGATTCGTCACTCCAGAGAACACGTCTCCACTGCTCTAGAGTCCATTGGTGGTGCTTTACACCACTGCAGTCGACACTTTGCATTGTGCTTGGTGATGGATTGGATGGTGCTAGAATGCAGCTACTCGGCCATAGAAACCCATTCCATGAAGCTCTCTACTCTGTTCTTGAGCTAATCTGAAGGCCACAGATTTTTTGGAGGTCTGTGGTGATTGACTGCAGAAAGTTGGTGACCTCTGCGCACTATGCACCTCAGCATCCACTGACCGTTGTAGACTGGTCTACAACTTCGTGGCTGAGTTGCTGTCGTTCCCAATCACTTCCACTTTGTTATAATACCTCTGACAGTTGACTGTGGAATATTTAGTAGCGAGGGAATTTCACGACTGGACAGGTGGCATCCTATCATGGTACCACGCTGGAATTCACTGAGCTCCTGAGAGCGACCCATTCTTTCACTAATGTTTATAGAAGCAGTCTGCAGGCCTAGGGGCTTGGTTTTATACACCTGTGACCGTGGAAGTGATTGGAACACCCGAATTCATTGATTTTGGATGGGTGAGTGAATACTTTTGGAAATATAGTGTATGTCTGCCTTCCACTGTGGCTGATTCTCGTCATGCATATTATCAGATATCTTTGGACACATCCAGTTTTTTTCACTAAGAAGATTTCATTAAGAGGTGAATTTGGTGAAGGATAGTTATTAACATGCTATCATGTAGGCTGTTTTGAATTTAATTTTAAGCTAATTTTAATTGATTTCTTTTCCAGATGTTTTTTTGCATGCACAACACTTTTTTTTCTATTTAGGATTTCTATTTTCTTACTGTGTGAGGACTTGGTAGTTTTAAAGCAAAGTAAAAAGTGTGCAACAGGATTCTCAGTGATTGAGTACGGAGGTAAATCCTTGGCAATAAAAGTTGCGATAGAGTTTTGTAATTTGCTTCGTCCTTTCCGCATTGGGTGGCAGCTTTGACGTTGCTTGATCGATGGTCCCCTGGTTGGCAGCAAGTACAAGTACAGCAGCAAAATAAGGCTCTGCTGATCATCCTAACACTGTTTTACCAGTGGATGGTCTTAAATCCTGCTAAATCACCACCCTATAACCCTGAAGGTCGGCGTTCAGACTACAGATCACATAGCAGTGCAGACAGTCTCGTAGCTAGTTAGTAGCTATGAAAAGACAAAGAGAGAGATTTAAAATGAACATTTGGCGATGAATGGACTTTTTTGCATTTATAAGCACCGTGGTTGGTTTTCTGGAAGTTTTCATCTGCAACGAGACTGTCAAACATTAAAAAGTTGCAAAGGTGGTGCCTCAAGCAGAATTTAAGGTGGAATGGGAAAATTCGAACAAGAAGCTGGCGAATAAGAAGTGACTTCAGCCTCATAAAACAGTCGGTCCGTAAACACTGTCTCTTATTGGAATATCCTGTGGAAGCTTATTCTGTGCCTTTGAATATGAACTCTAATCATTTGAAACGGCTCACATTTTGGTTTTTGTGGTTGATGATGGCCTCACTCAGTGAAGCGGATTTCTGTGTAACAGTATTATGTAGCGTACACGCTCTGCTCAGTTCCTGGGATTTACAGAGGTTCTAGGAAAGTCTTTTTCTGTTTATGCAGCAGCTGAGCGTCTGCTTGCTTCAGTCTCTCTCTCTCTTTTTCTCTCTCACTTGCTCTTTTTTTCCCTCCCTCCCTCTCCCTCTCTCTCTTTCTTCCCATTCCACTTTTCCAGTTGCACATGTACGTTTTCACATGCACACAAATGCAGGTAATTAATCCAGTCAGCCTTGTTGATCTTGTCAACTGCGCTCTGTGTCTGTGACATTCGTTCCTCCTCTCGTGCCTTCACGCCTGTGATTTGAAAGTGGTTTAGTCAGAAACGCATCACGTGCATTCAACCTGCTTCTTATATGCTAAACCTCGTAACACGCTCTTCTTTTCATATCTCTGTCGCTTCCTTATATGTGAGTGAGACATGCTGAACTAACTGCAGAGCATCTCCTAGAGCTGTGAAATCATATTCCATTCTCTTCGAATCTCTTCTTCTCCCCCAATACAGCACACAGCGATTTTTAAAATTTATTTATTTATTTATTTATTTATTTCTTTTTTTGGCAACCTACAAGTGTAGAATTGAATTTTTATGCGCTAGCCTGTTAGCACCCACAATGCTCTTGCTTTTTTTGTACTTTCACTGCAAAAGCAAGAGAAAATCTCTTCAAATATTCAAGTATATTTCAAATCTGATGAAATAAATCCGTGTACGGGTGTGATGACCTAATGTTTGCGCAAGAAAGAGAGTGCGTATAGATGCTGCATTGGCCGCTGGATCTTGTGTTGAAGTCGTCGCCTTATTTTATAACTGGACGTTTAGCCGATTGGTTAACTTCCTTTCCATGCAGAAGATCAGAGCTGCGCCACTCTGGGGCTGCATGCATGAGGTAATTTGCTCTGTCCTGTCATTGCAGCCCTTACTTATTGGAAACTCATCATGATCATGATAAAATGCATTTAATGAGAATGCGTGGGTCTTACAGGAAGTGACTGAGTCTCAAAAGCTAGGAAATCAATTGGTCATTTTAAGCTGCCGAAGACGCACAGTTAGTTTCATGCCAAGTTAGTCATCAGTAATAAGTAGGCAGTATATATTTTTTAACTTGCTGGGTCTGCTCATGTAATATTTCATTCCAAGTAATTTCTATAGCATTTATATTTGTCCATTTACCTAGAAATGTTTATAAAGTGAAGATAATAACATTTATTTTGAAAAATGAAGATATGGAAGCAATGAAATATTAGAACTCTGATTTATCCTATAGATGTGTGGTTTAATCGAAGTCAGATTTGGAAGAATAAGTCCTAAACAGTATTTCAAATGGAGCCTAGAGCAGCAAGATTATGGATGTACAGTGCTGAAGATGGCTAGGTGGCTATGATCAATCAAGGAAAGTGAGGATTTGTGGGGTAATTTAGACCAGCCAACAAACTGCACAAAAGATCTATTTGGTTTAAGCAGTGACTTGACATCAGCGTTTTCCAGCTCCATTACAGCTGAGGAAACAGAGCTTTATGCCCTTCTCTATCAAAATGACTGACATTGCTCTCTTGCCAGACAGTAGTACATTCATGCAGGAGCCTGTAGCTTAAAGAATTAACAGATTAAAAAATATGTTCAGAGCCCCTTTAAGCTGAGCACAAGCTGAACACAGATACATTTAAATAAATGAGCTGGTCATGTGAACTTATTAGACCTTTCGTGATGCTCTCACTAAACTTCAGGAAGTTTAATGGTTTGTTAGAGGACTCATTTGCATGTGCCGGCCTTGTGTGGCTGGTGTTGCAGTAATGAATATTAACTGATATATTACGCAGGCCTTGAGTGCACCTGTGGACTGTGCTGGACTGGAAGGTTAATGGTTAGAGGCTGGCTCTTCAGCTCGTCTGCTCTTTGCTGGCCTCTTGAAAAACAGCGCTGATCCAGGCTGTGTTCCTGCCCCCTGCTGCGCCACTCTTGCTTACCAGCGTCCTCTGTGCCCATAAATAATTCTCTCTGTGTGTCGGCAGGTAGAATCATTCTCTCTCTTTCTTGCCTTGCTCACACACTGTTTCTCTGTCAGTCTCTATCTCTCTGACCCTCTGCAGACCCTATGCAGTCTCACGCTACCCGTTGACCTGCGTACCTACTCACCAACCGACCTGCCTGCCTACTATCCTAGCTGCGTATCTGCCTACCTACCTACAGACCAACCAGCCTGTCAACCTATCTGCCTACCTACCTACAGACCAACCAGCCTGTCAACCTATCTGCCTACCTACTCACCAACAGACCTACCTACCTACCAACCTAACTGTCTACCAACCTAGCTGCCCACCAACCTACCTTACTTCCTACCTACCTACCCAGCAAACGACTGACCTTCCTGCCTTCCTGCCTACCTATTCATCTAACTGAGTAGCGACCTATACCTGCCTAGTGACTTTCCTACCCACCAACCGACCGGCCTACCTACCTGTCTACCAATCTACCTACTAACCGTCCTGCCTGCTTGCATACCTGCCTTCCTACCTACCTACCCACCAAGTCATTACATGTCACTTTTTCCTTGTTTTGAATTAGCCAGCTTGCCTCAAGCTCTGCCTTATCCTTTAATGTCAACAGCACATGTGGAGTTATCAGGTAGCCTCCTGTGGGCCTGTGCCTCATTTACTGCTGGGTCTGTGTTCATTGCTCTGGAGGAGGTCTGCGGAAGCACCCTGGAATTAACACACCATTAACGCGAAACTGCCAGCCCGTTGGCATGAGGTTCTCCCGCTACAGTATTATTATTCATGAGAGCTGTGAAATATTAGGCTGGCCAAAGAGAGGTGGGGAGAAAATGAGCAAGAGGATGAGGAATTCTGCGGTAGATAAGGAAAGATGGGAAATGGTAGAGGTTTGGAATGCTAATCAGGTTTTGCATGCATGCTGTCAGCCAGCACTACTCAATGGATTTTTGCGTGAAAGCCGGCAAAGAGCCCAATCATCCAATCAAACCTTCAGGTCGGGATTAACAAGACAGCAGGAAGGCAGACAAGCAGGAAAAAGACTAAAAACTAATTCACGTGAAATGGAAGAAGAGTAAGAGTAGTTTGTTTTTGTATGTTGGAACCACAAATGCCAGGTGTCCATACTATCAAAAAACAAGTTCTCAGTTTCAACATTTGATATGTTGTCTTTGTACTGTTTTCAATTAAATATAGGATTTAAATTATTTGCACATCATTGCATTTTGTTTTTATTTACATTTTGAGCAGTGTCCCAACTTTTTTGGAAATGGGGTTGTACACGTGTTTGCCACAACCCAATGACAATTGACGTTGTTGTGATTAAGCATATGATTGTGAAAGCAATGAAAACCATTTAAAACAGTGTAGTAACAGCGATCGGCTTATGCTCAGGGCTATTTTTTGCCCTTAAGCAAGTTGCCCTTTTGGAACAAACTGAGTGAACTTTGCACAATGAAGAAGTGTTTCTTAAGGACTTGATTATTATGAGCTTGTGAGCCAAATCTACCAAGAGTAGAGACTAAGGGCCAACATTTTTGGTCTGGATAGATCATATTTTGATTGGCTTCTGATTTATAGAATTGACAGCATGTATGAAAATGAATATTTTCTCATTAAAACCATACGGGGATAAATAGCACTGCATGTCTTTTTCGTGATTAAGTGCTTTGAGATAATAGTCATGACTCATATCCAGGAGACCATTCCAAACACTATAGACCCTCTCCAGTTTGCATACAGTCAGAACCGGTCCACAGATGACACCGTGAACACTGCCCTTCACACAGCCCTCACACACCTGGAGGGAAAGGACACGTATGTCAGAATGCTCTTTATTGACTTCAGCTCACCATTTAACACGGTCTTCCCATTTAACACGCTCCTCACCCTCAGACAGACACCCGCCCCCTGTTACTGGGTGCTGAACTTTCTAACAGGCAGACCCCAGTCATTCAGTCGGCAGCCACACATCCAGAACAAGAACAGTGAGCACGGGTCCCCTAGGGCTGTGTGCTGAGCCCCCTTCCATACACGTGCTTCACTTATGACTGCATGGCCCCCCAGAACAACACCAGCAGTTTGCTGATGATACTACAGTCATTGGGTTGCTCACTACTGGGGATGAGACAGCGTACATGAAGGAGGTGGCTGAGCTGGTGGCCTGGTGTCATGACAACAATATTTCCTTGAATGCAGACAAGACCAAGCAAATGATTGTTGATCCAAGGAGGAAGCGGGAGCTGCACACACCCCTCTACATAGGTGAGACAAAGGTGGGGAGGGTGAAAACCTTCAAATTCCTTGGCATCCACATCAGTGAGGATCTCACCTGGTCTCGCAACACAAACCTCATCATCAGGAAGTCCCAGCAGCGGCTGTACTTTCTGAGAAGGCTGAGGAAATTTGGCATGCCAGCCAAAATTCTCAGCACCTCGTACAGGAGTACGATCGAGAGTGTTCTTACCATCAGAGTCACTGCACTGCTCAGGACAGAAAGGCTCCCCAGCGTGTGATCAAAACTGCACAGTCCATCTCAGGAGCAGCCTTCCCCTCACATACACGACTTAGCCATAATATATGTACGTCCCCTCGCTATTCTACAAAGCGCTCAATAAAACCTTTTACCGCACTACAATTTATAGAAAACCTCCCAGAACCATCAACCCCAGTTTTCACGTCATCAGACCCAGTGGAGCTAGATTTACTAACCAGTTATTTAGAAAACACCTTCCAATCTACTTTAGAAATGTGGCACCACTTAAAATAAAAAGAGTAAGGCAGAAAAAGCTCGCCCCATGGTACAACGATAAAACCCGTGCCTTAAAACAAACAGTTGAGTGGAAATGGTGACAAACCAAGCTGGAGGTGTTCCACTCTGCCTGGAAGGACAGCCTTATAGAGCATAGAAATGCCCTCACTGAAGCTCGCTCAGCATATCTGGCCTCGCTGATCGAGAATAATAAATCCCAGAGTTCTGTTTGGTGTGATTTCCAGAATCACAAAAAATCAGGCAGGTACTGAACCACAAATTCCGGCAACTCTCACCAGTGAAGTTTTTATGGGCTTCTTTAATAATCAAATTGATAATATTAGATAAAATTCAACCCACAGTATTTAATCCAACATGGCTGTCATCTGACTTGGCTGATATAAAACAAAACACAGTTGTAGAAAAAAGGCTGGAAATTTTTTACCCACTCCCACAGCTAGAACTAGAGAAGATTACCTCCTCTGCAAATTGCACAACCTGCACACTCGATGCAATTCCCTCAAAATTACTCAGAGAAGTATTGCAAGTTATTATAAACCCTCTTTTAACTATAGTAAACTCATCCCTTAGTCTGGGCCATGTACCCAAAGCTTTTAAACTAGCAGTTATCAAACCTCTGATCAAGTTGAAGTTTTCATAGACTCCTAGCTGTTACTACTACTAATACTACTGCTATTAATATTAGTAGTATAATCACTTGTAGGTAGTTTGACCAGAGGAAGATGGGTCCCCCCTGATGAGCCTGGTTTCTCCCAAGGTTTCTTCCTCAGCTCTGAGGGAGTTTTTCCTTGCCACTGGCACCCCTGGCTTGCTCACCTGGGGGTTTTTACATTCTTGTTGAAACTTTTGTCTTTTCTGGAATTCTGTTTAGCTGCTTTGTGACAACATCCATTGTAAAAAGCGCTATACAAAATGATTTGATTTATCATGCCAGGGTCATCAGGAGGGCCCACAACATAATCAGGGACAGTACACACCCCCACACTCTTCACACTCCTACCTTCAGGCTGACGCTACAGGAGTGTGAAGCCTAGGACTACAAGACTGACCAACAGTTTCTATTCACAGGCCAGTAGGCTGGTGAATACCTCACTCACTTCACCTCTTCCCCCTCCCACTCTGAACTGGTTTAATTTTTGGCCAACCTTGCACTTAATAACTGCACCTTACATACACTGTACTGCTGCTGTCAGAACACTACTGTTTACATCTGTTACTTGCAGCATGCACTTTATGAACTGCTGCTGGACATACTTGCACAATATGCACATGTAACTTTAATTTTTCTTTCAACTACTGTTTTACTGTTGTTTTACTGGTATTATTCTTATTGTCTGTTTTTTCTGTTTTCTTCAAAAATTATATTAAGATTATATTTCGTGAATAGAGGAATAGCAGCGTAAGAATTTCATTGTACAGTGTAACCTAACCATCTGTTCTGCTCTGCATATGACAATAAAACTCTTGAATTGAATCTTGAATGTCTTCACAATACTTGTGTAATGTCAGAAATAACAGCTGGATGTAAAGCTGGATATGAGATCTCAGAAATCTGTTGGTTTGGTTTCTGTATTTTGATAATTGTATGATCAGTAGCTTTCATTGCATTCTGTACTGAACCAAAATGATGTGCAGTGTGATGTGCAGTCAAGTCATTAATAAAAGAAGGATTTTCCTTGTTTTTGCTATTTGCTCGTGGGTGTGGCTTAGCGACTGTATGAATCATTCTACTTAATTGGTTCAAAAAATGTAAAGCACGTTTTAGGCTTTTAACTGATTTCTGACTTTAGTTTTAGTCTAAAATCCCTTTACTGTGAGTTACCCTATACCTTAATTATGTGTTTGTTTTTTTTTTGTCCCTACTAGACCAATCATAACACCACTGAAACCTTACCAAATGTTTTGGTAGTGACTGTTTTAGCTCATATTGAACAGGTCTCTGAATAGCAAGCACAGCTTTGAACAGTTGTACACACACAAAATCAGAATATTTACACAAATAAAATCAGAATATAACAAATACTTAGTTGCAGAAAATGTGTCTGTAGTGACAATTCTCACTTATTTTCAGACTTTTGGACACATTTACTTCAAAACAACTAACTGCTTGCCATGTGGCCATGAGAGACAGGGATGCAGTCTCACTTCCTGCACTAAAATGCACCTGCAGAATTGTGTTTTGGGAAAACCTGAGATATTTTTATTTTTATTTTTATTTTTATATATATATATATATATATATATATATATATATATATATATATATATATATATATATATATATATATATATAATTATTATTATTATTATTATTATTATTATTATTATTTATTTATTTTTTTTTGTTAAGCTCATGATAAAACTAAATCTGTCAACTTCACTAAAAAAAAAAATCAAAAAGTTGTTTAAAAAGAGCAAAATTTAAATGTTATCTATATAGATAGATAGATAGATAGATAGATAGATAGATAGATAGATAACATTTAAATTTTGCTCTTTTTAAACAACTTTTTGATTTTTTTTTTTTAAGTGAAGTTGACAGATTTATTATATATATATATATATATATATATATATATATATATATATATATATATATATATATATATATATAAAATGATGATTGTACATTTTTAGCTTATAATTAATACCTTGAATGGAAATAGATCATAACATAATCCTTGTAAATATCTAATCTTTTTTTTCTTTTCTGTTGGACTGCAGTTTAAGCTAATTTGGTAGATCGTTCCATATAAATTTGTCTTGGACGACATTAACCTTCAAAATGAGGTGTCTTATATTCAATCAGCCATCTTATGGTATTTTTTTCATTCTGGATCCCCCCTCAAACCTTCTGTGAGAGGTTCTAGTAGCTTATGAATAAAACAGAATCCCACTGTGTGCTGTTTTTATGCTGCTTTCAATGCATTCACTAGAGCTGTCCAATCCAGACACTGAAACGAGGCCATTGGCGTCTGTCTCGTGCAGCATTAGGGATGGCAGTGAACAGTGAAACACAAACACTCTCACTCCAGAAGGGCGTTTCAATGCCCCTGAAGAGCTTTCATTTCAAGAGACGTGCTCAGAGGTGCTGCAAGGTATTGCAGTGAAACTACTGCTACTACTGCTTCCTGGACAATAAATTCTTAGCAGTCCCTACCGAATCCTTCTCCTGGTTCTGGGACAGTTGTGGAGAAAGAGAAAAGATTAAACTGCAGAAATTCCAGCTTGTGTGATTTTCCTCTTACACCATATGTAATTCATCCGTCAGGACGTGTTTGGTGAAGTTCGCTCCATATGAGCTAAAACTCTCTCAGAATCAAAGGCAGAAAACGGTCACCCCTCTTGTCACTGGGATGAGACCTTCGGGAGTAGTCTGTGATCATAACTGTACAGTAATCCATTGAAATTTTATTTCTAAGCTGTGTTGACCCCACACACCCCATCTCATCTCCAGGCCTTTTATTTTACTGTTCTGTATTAAAACATTAGGTTGTGAAAAGGCACAAAAACTTTTCACTGGGAAAAACTTATTTAAGGTGTATAATTGGGCCTTAAAACCATAAAACCTTAAAAACTGGTGCATGTTTTCAAAAGTACATTCACATTGTTTGTACCTTAATGATCGAAAAATATACCTGCACAGTAGCTTTATTTCTAACTGTGTACAACTAATAATTTACACTGCAAGCCTAAATCATCACATGCTTGCCCCAAACTGTGTTGTTGTCTTGACTTGCTTATTTGATACTGCATGACACACATTATATTATCTATAAAAATGAACAGAGGTACAGATAAGACTCCAGCTTCTGGATGACCTTAAGGTCTGTGCTGTTAGAGATGACTCTTTCTGTCAAATGTGATATGCAAATTTGCTGGAAAAAAATAAGGCCATTTTATTATCGCTGCACACTGGACTGAGACCTCAAAAATCCATATTAAGTGATGTGTGGCTTGAAATGTACACCAATAATCCTGCTTAGTTTGGAAGCTCCACTTACCCCTTGTGTTGAGTTAAAATGAAGAACTGACCCACAAAAATGGTTATAAATTACTTCCACCAATGTGTTTGTGTTTGTGTAGTGAAGATGTATCTGTGTGTACACAGTTCAAAAGCCTGCATCTCTGATGGTATGGGGTGGCATTGGTGCCTGTGGTGTGGGCAGCTTACACATCTGGAAAGGCTCCAGACCTTTCACCAATAAAAAAACATTTGGCGCATCATGAAACAAAAAATCCGGTAAAGAAGACCCAGGACTGTCAAGCAACTGGAATCAAGTGAGAATGGGACAACATTCCTCTGTCAAAACTCCAGCAGTTGGTCTCCTCACTTCCCAGACATTTACAGACTCTTGTGAAAGGAAGAGGGGATGCTAGACAATGATGGACACGTCCCTGTCCCAACTTTTCTGAGATACGTTGCTGCCATCAAGTTCTAAATAAGTGAATGTTTTTCATGAAATGGTAAAATGTCTCACTTTCAACGTCTGATATGTGTTCTATGTTTTACTGTGAATAAAATGTGGCTCTATAAGATTTGCAAATCACTGCATTCTGTTTTTATTTACATATGTTTACATTTTACACAGCATCCCAACTTTTTTGGAATTGGGGTTGTATTTTATTTCATTAATTGTTAGTATTAGGCAAATGTGTATTGCAATTCCAGCCATAGCTAAATCCATGTAGAATAACAGATTTTTATGACTGTTAAACATTAGCATTTAGGTACATTAGGTAGGTTTCCCTATCTAGATGATAAACATGTTGATGTTATTTGATCTGCTGTCTGTTTGCTCAGAGGGATCATCATAATAATACTGACCTTTATCAGCTTCCTTATTTCTACACTGACCGTTCTTTTATAGCCAACTGTTAGTGTTTCACAAATATAGTCACGTAAATTTAAGTTATCAAGAACATGCAGAAATCTCTGACAATTATGGCTGCACAGACGTTGTGTTGTGTCCAGTTGAGAATGACGGGCAACACATCATTTATGAACGTGTATCTATGTGTGGTGGCCTTTAGCCGGCTGCAGTAGTCTGTGCTTTATTCTTTGGCCTAAGCAGAATAGATTCTTTGACCAAAACATGAGGCACAAGCCCTACACTGCCTTCTAATAGAGCAGAGTTTAGACAGCTTAGAGTTCTTAAATATGAGATTGTATAATCTTAGAGAGAAACTAAAATGTTTTCCAATCTACTCTTTCAAATCTTAGGATGAACTGTGTTGTAAGTGGCTTACTCAAGCATAAGCTCTGCTCCTTTTTGAGGGTAGCATTATAAGGGTGGAATATTGGCTGATGTAGATGCCAACTGGCCTCTGGTGGAGACGCTGACTAGCTTTTGGTGGCTCCTCTAGCTTACCATGTGCTTCCATGCTTTTCTTGCGGTGGTGCTGCAGATTTACAGGCGGGAGGCTTGGCATGGTTCAACTTCATTCAGTCCCTCGCCACATTGGATACATTGGAAATTGTGGCCTCGAAATACATGTACCCTGACAGCACTGCGTGTTTTGGAATCATTAGAATGATTTAGAGATTACCCGCTGCTGTTGTTTTGGATTTGTTGTTGTTTTTGTCATTTTCCGCAGCAGTTCAGGAGAACAAAGTGGCAGATGGCTCTTGCATGAGGCCCGGCCCAGTTACCCGGTCAGCAAAGCTGTTGCTGAAGAGCACGCCGGCCAAAAAGGAGCTCTCCTGACGTGCTTGGGTTGTTCACTCCTGATTCGCTCAGCGAGACCGCCTGTCACGTACCAATTTGGTCCTTTGACCCCAATGTCTTGGATGCTTAGGCCAAGACAGAATGAAGTCAGTTTCTCTATTTTGGGCAGTGAAGAAGCTGTCTGACAAACGTTCCTTCTCTTCTCTGATCTTAATGGCATGACTCAGTTCTCGATTACTGAGGTGGAACAAGTGAATGTACGTGTGTCTCTTATGTCTTGATTTTGAGCCCACTGTCCTGCCCACTCACTGTCAATTCTCCAAATGTGATGACAAGATTAAAAAGTGAAACCTTAATAGTTTAGTGTTCTTTATGCAAGCGTTTTGTTGATAATTCACTTTCCTTGACTTTCATATTAGGGTCTTGATGTTGGACCTATTTTAAGTCTTCGCTGCCTGTGTGCGGAGGCAAGATGACACAGCGAGGGGGTGGGGGTGGGGGGCGTGTTTTGAAGAGTGCAAAGTTTCTTGCCAGATAATTAAGCTGATCTCCAGAGGGTTTGGAAATAAACAATCTTGAAGGCTGGATCATAATTTGCTTCTCAGCAGATGGCCCCCCCCCCCCAATGCAAACACATTTAGCGGGACGTTTTGAGCAAACATTCTCTTTGAGGGAAGCTGACAATTTTCTCCGCCGCTGCCCACTGCTCTAAACTTCGACATGGAGCTGCAGATGTGGTGGCCGGCTGTCCACTGCTGAGACTCCAGGGCCGCAGATGGTGTTGTTTTTCCCCCTGTTATCAACAGAAGGCTGGCAGTTGGGTTTGGAGAGAGAAAGACTGTTTGGAGTGAAGAAGACATTCGTTGGTAAATAACATGCAGATTTTTTTCCCATGTCGTTGGCCGATGTTTAGATGTTTAGCCGTGAAGTGTGTCTGTGGAGGCGCCAGACTGATCAGCCTTTAGAGCTTGGCTAAGCTGTAAAATGGCTGTTTGGGAAAGCCAAACTTGGTCGCAAGTTGGGAAGTCACAATTAGCAATCTCTAAAGCCTTGAGTGAAACTAACCACAGTAAGGCAGTAGTGACAGTTCGTTTGCTTTTTCCCACCATCCATCCTTGGAATTGGTGGGCAAGGCAGAAAGCACAATGCAAATGTTGCCAGTAGGGATGTATCATTCTGGAAATTTTGGACCAACTCAGACATTCAGTGTTTTTCATGTACATATCTGCTGATGCCAATACATAAGCATTTGTTAAATGTAGAAACTGGAACTAGATACACCTGGATTAACAATATAGAGAATTATCCCAGACTGTGCAAAGGTCAAAGATTGCCCTCAATTTCTTTAATTTAACAGACTTGCTTTTGCAAATTATTGCCGAAATATTTTGTCAACATCAGTCTTAGATGTTGGTTGCAAGAAATATCATAAATGTTCATTGTCATGTTGAGGTCTGGGCTCTGGGGTGGTCGGACTGTTGTTCTGAGAATATCTGCAGCTTCTTTGTTTGGTTTGGCTTTTTAACAGCTACACACGCTTTCAGATCCATAGCTTTGAGTTGTGATAGTTTTGGTGGTCTGTCACCGCCTGCTTTCTCTATATCACTTTCAGAGCCGCAAATGTGCCTGACTCAGCTCAGCAGCTGTTTGGCAAGACACTAATTTGTAGCAGGTTGTGGTCTAAAAGGAACCCGTTTTGCCACCCCAGGGTTACAAAAATGATCGAGTGCGTTTAAATGTACTCAGTAATCTGATTCATAATAATTGGATTTCTGCAGTTATCTAATTAGTAAAGTGGTCATGTAAACACCATACTCTGATCTAGAAATCTGATTAAGAAATCCAATACAGAGCTGTAATCAGGTTTCTCAGTGTGTGTAAACTCTTACTCTGATTTCTTTTGAATTTCTCAGTCTGCACATGCACAAGAACAGAGGCGGTACCGGCAGCGCTGTCACTAAATGGCAACACAACACCTTTGGAGCGGCGCTGAAACCAAACAAGAAAAAAATAAGGGTTCAAATATTTTTTATGTTCTGAATAATGTATGTTCATATAGTCAAGCAAAGTGGCACAATGTTAAAAAAATAAATAAGTAAAGCTGTGGCAGGAAGTTAGTTTCACGTTACAATTACGTCGTCTTCTGTGAGTTTATTGGCAGAAATGTGTATAATGTGAGTTTCACATTATATGATTATTAAGTACATGTAAATGGGTTGATCAGATGACTGACAAAATCATGTACAATCAATGCACTCAGTGATTAATTTTAGATGGCCTTGAGAACTATGAGAACATGGCTAAATCAGACATGAGAATGTTGGTAAACGTGTAGCGTTTAGCCTATTTTCTTATCCAGAGTCACATATAGTTAAGTTAACTTGCTCAAGGAGTTTTGGTTATAGCTGTAGTGTTCCGGCAATAGCGGATCCTCCAGTTATCTGTGTGTGGGCCTTTGGTGTGCATCATCTATTATGCTATGCATTTCAGTGGAAAGTTTAAAGCATAACTTCGTCTCCTCTGCAGACTAGTTTTTATGATGCAGACTCACATACACAGAATGTACTTAAACTTTCCCAGTGGGAATGTAGTCAGTTACACGTGTTTACATGCTTATTATTCTTCTACTTAATGGATTATTTACAGGTTAACCCACCTCGTTCGATCGGATTAAAAGTCTCTTCCAAATGGCCTCAGTGAGACCAGTCTACTCTGATATAGGTGTATATGGACATATTTTCCATTTCAGTTGAGCAGTCTATTGGATTATTAATGGCTTATCATGGCTACTGACTACACATACACCAAGATGGTTGTTGTAGTTTGGGCCGATAACCATTCTAGATGCACAATGATATTGCAGTCACGTCTATATTGATGATCAACTGATGACAGATGCTTAGATCTGGCTGATATTTTAAACGGACATAACCAACTATGTATTTGTTTCACTTTGGAAAAGAAGAATGTTTAGGTGATGCTGGGTTACTGTAGCAAAATATCTGTATTTCATTCATTTTACTGCATTTGTGTCTTTTAAGACTTAAGAACTATTTCTTTGTGATGCTAATCTAGGTGGATTTAGTTCCAGTTTCCACGCTTTATAGATGTTTATGTATTGCCATTGGTATCAGCATCAGACGATTTGTACATTGAAAAATATTTAATTTTAGCTTTAGCCCACAATTCCTGTATTGCTGCTTCCCAAATAACACATTTTTACTGTTGTTACCAGTATATCATGCCCACTATGGTTTTTAACTCCCTAATGCTACTGCACTGCCTCTAAGCTGCAGCCTCTCTAAATCAATACGAATATCATTCAGAGGCCTCTGAATTTGGCCTTTTTTAAATTAAGGCAAGAGAGCGGCAGTTTATAGACTCTGTCTGGGCTCAGTTTGAACTTTTATATGGAGTTATTGAGCTGACTGTTTTACCGATGAAATCACTTGGAGAATTTGTAATAATCTGCTCCCACATCATATTCAGTATGTTGGTGCAACTGCAAATCATCCTTTCAATGTGATGCAAATGAGACCTCTAGCTAGGTTTATGTAAGCACTCTCAGTAGCATATCTAGTAATAGGCCTGTGAAAGACGTTCTCATACCTGAAGAAGAATTCGGCTGCTATACTGACTGAAGTTCTTCATTAGGTATGCGTTTTTTTATAATGAACAGAGTAAACCACTCTAGCATTAGGCCATTTAGCTAAATAGCTGAGGCCTGGATGTTTCCTGATGTTGTGACATTTCAAATGTGAAAGTGAAAAAGCAGACGTCCCTCAGTCACCTCCCTCTGTCCAGTCTGTTGCATCAGGTGTAGTCAACTTGAGGCAGTGACCACTCTTTTCAGGTTAGCCTTAGCCTAACATGGACACCGGACTGATAACCATGCTTTGTTTCCTTTTGTACCGCCTGAGAAGCTGCCTTGCTTGATCAGCTGCGTCAAGCCATGTTGTGCAGTTGTGAGCAGCTGGTACCGACCCTGTAAACAAGTGTAATATTTTCCAGACTCCAGCAGTATCTGAGGCTCAGAGGCACGAGTATATGGGACGCACATATAGGACAAGTGACTAGAGAAATATGACAAAGTTGAAGTTGGTTTCTTATTTATATTTTTTGATGTACATATCTGCTGATGCCAATGCATAAGCGGTTATTAAATGTAGAAACTGGCGGTTACATTCTGGCACATTTACAGCCCTTTGGAAATTTAAGACACAAATCAACGAGGCCTGTTTGGTTAGAGTTAGATAGGTTTATCAACATGTTGTTAAGCTTTCTTTTCACTGTTTTGTACAATATAATTCATTAACTTTTTTGTTAAAAAATGTCAAGGGACATTCCAGAATAATAACTGCTGACCTAAAAATACAGGTTGACTTAAGCATCTGAAACAAGAAAACAAGTTGACCAGCCTCTTCATTAAGTACACCAAGCTCTTACCTAGATCACTGTCCAGTTTATCAGCTCAACTTACCATATAGGTGCAGACTATAGTTCATCTATTTCTCCACATAGTTTGTTTAGTCCTCTTTCACCCTGTTCTTCAGTGGTGAGGGTGACATGGATGAAGTCTTGAGTATTGTGATGTTGTATTTTTCATCCCTAATATAATACATTATCCTGCTGTGTGTGTGTGCGTGTGTGTGTGTGTCTGTGTGTGCGTGCGTGTGCATGCGTGCGTGTGTGTTTTGACTTGTATGTGCAGTAGTGGTACACTTATGTAATACACAGTTGTGTGTTGTATAATTCATGTTCCACACGGGCATATAATGTGACTCTGCTCAGAATACCTTTATAAATGTAAGACAAATTGAGGAGAGGACATAATAAATTGAAAATGACCCTGAAAGGGGGCTTTTCAACCATAACATGTCAGTTGCCAGCACATTATGTGTAGGAGTCCTTTAACTAGGCCTGTCGCCATTGTGCTGTCATCACCGTGAATTTTAGCAGACTATTTACTGCCATGTACATAATTGAGATTAACACCAACGCCTTTCATTTTATTTCAAACATGAACGTCAAGTGGCCAAATTGACTGATTTGCTGTTTCCCTAAGACCCATGTTGTGTCTCAATAAATGCTTTTTTGCTTGTTTGTTTTACTTGGTTACATGTGTTTGCCTCAACCTAACTGATAAAAATGTACACAATTCTGTTTGTTGCAGTGTAAACATATTGGGACAACTGTGGAAAATAATTGCTGTCAGCTGAAAACGACACTAGGTGAGATTTTTCTGTTAAAATAAAAGAGGTAACATTACAGAGTCTGAGTGTTCGCTGCTGTGCATCACCCTGTAAAGCCTGAAATAATCATTTAAAAGTCAGAGGTGTCGGGTCTGATGTAGGAAGGTTTTTTCAGCCTATCTCATACATCTTGTATATATTAATGTCACACACCTCACAAAAAGAAGGTCTGGCTTGAGATTTAGATCAATTTTAAAACCAAAATGAACATTTATACTGATAAAGATATGATGATTCACTCATATTCTCAGCACACACGTCATTCACATCATTCTCTTTGAAAACTCTCGCTTGCAATCAAATTTAACTTCTCTGGGAAGGGGTCTGAAACACAACCCATGTTACATAATATTCTGCAGTTACACATTTCCACCGGAGAGGTCTCCAAATCCCTGAAGCTTACTTAGTGTAGCATTGAATTATTGCAGTTATCATTTACGTAATAACTGTGACACAGGGACAGTGAAATCGGCACTAAAGTGAGAATTGTATTTCAGTAGGATTTCAAATGCAGTAAAATGAATAAAAGCCTGATATTTTTTAGTGCGGCAGCACATCAACTAAACAGCCTCTGCTCTTCTGATAATCATGTCAGTTTAAAAGATCTGAAAAATATTAAATAGAACAATTTTATGATCATGGTAAATTCCCTCACAGTATGTCCCAGTTTTAGCACTATGTGGATATCCTCACTGCTTAAACATTTTCCAATTGTATGTTTAATTGCAAAGCAACTATGTTCAGCCCTCTTTATTTTGATTTAATGTAGGTCTGTATCTAAAATGTCTGAGTTTTATTTTTTGTTTTTTTACTTTGCTATTACTTTGTCTGTTCCAACTTTACTAATGTCAGAAATATTCATATATAGTGTGACATCATGTACTGTGAAAAAAACTCCTCAAAGTATCATGACATTACATTTTTGCCACAACCATCAGCTCAACTTGGCCACATGCTCAAGTGCCTCAGACCTCTGAGTAATACATGCAAGACTGAGCACTCTCATTGGCACAGCTGGACACCAATCACACTTTTAGTCTTCCAGCTGTAGATTCTGTTTAACTGAATCCATCATCCTTTATTGGCCTTGTACTGTCAGCTTTAGACTGAGACGTATCAGGGGAAATGTCATTGACATTGACCAAGTATACAAACTAGTGTAATGAAGGATCAAGGCTGTTTCATGAGTCCTGGAGGAGAATTCCCATGCCTTCTTCCCAGCTGTCAGTGGTTGGTCGTGACTGATGTATTATGACAGTTTTTTAACCTGGCTTGGCTCTCGGCTCTTGTTAAAGAGTATGCCAGATGTTGGCAGTGTGTAAATCAGGCATCATCAAACTGATTTAATTAGGTAATTAGAAATGGGTTATTAAAGCAGTCCCTGGCCAATCTATTGGAGCTGGTCTGCTTTGGTTGGCATCAAGAACAGGAAAGAGTAGCAGAGAAGCCTCAGAATCCCCCCCAGAGGAAATATTCTACCAAGTAGTTACCCCTGTATTTTTGATTGAATATTTTGTCTTTCATCAGAATGTGGTGTCTTATGCCCTCCTCTGAAACAGTGTGTGATCTTTGATTACAACACTGTCCACCGGTGGGTGGGGAAAATAACGTTAATAACCCATAACTGCATGTTTCACCCCAACCCACCCATAACCCCCACCTTTTATTGAGCCAAAATGCTCAACTATCACTAATGTGTCAGGGGACGAAAGGTAAATATGTTGTGATTTGCGTTTCATGCTCACTTTCTGGAGTTCTGCAAGGGCTCTTTCGTAAAAGCCCTAGATCCATGACCACGCCAAGACCCATTTCCATGCTTTGTGTGCCAGTCTTATTATGCTGCAGTTGCCTTTACAAGCTTCTGGTGGTGGTGGTGTTGGTGGTTGTTGCTGTCGTCATTATTATTATTATTATTATTATTATTACAAACCTTAATTCCAAAAAGTTGAAATGCAAATAAAAACAGAAAGTGTTGGTTTATGACTCCACTTTGACCTGTAATTGAACAAAAACAGTGCAAAGACAGGCTATTTCATGTTTTATCTTATCAACTTCGTTGTTATTGATTAAACAAATGATGCAGTCATGCTTGGGTATGAAAGGAGCATCCAGGAAAGGCTGAGTCCTTCATGAGTAAGGGTGGGTCGAGGCTCGCCAAAACATGCATTAGCAACTGTTTGAGAACAGCGCAAGAAGTGATTGCAAGGGTTTTTCTAAGTATTTAAACCTTTAAGGTACATAATATCATCTCAGGATTAAAGGATTCCAAAGAAATATCTGTCCATGAAGGAAAAGGCCATGACTGAATGCCCATGACCTTTGACTCCTTTGCACCCTCATACAGCACTGTATTAAAAACCAGCATGCTTCTGTGTTGTATATCATAGTGTGGACTCAAGAACACATTGACACATTGTTGTGAGTAAACACTGTCTGTCAGTGTGTCCACAAATGCAGGTTAAGACTATACTGTGCGTGGTGATCGCCATTTTTCAGCAGCATCCAGAAATGCTGCTGACTTCTCTGGGCTCGAGCTTATCTGAAATGGGCTGATGCAAGGTGCAAACATGTTTTGTGGTCTGATGAGTCTATAAAAGCCATCTTTTGCCAGGATGTCCATGCTTATTTCGAGGAGATCGTACCATACCACATTCTCCATGTGTTACAACAGCATGGTTGCCAAATCAGAGTGTGGGTCCTAAAATGGCCTGCCTGCAGTCCAGAACTGTCTCACATTTAAATTGTGTCTTATTAAGCTCAAAATACAGCAAAGGCCCTGAACAGTTGCACAGCTGAAGACTTGTATAACCAAAAAAAAAAATGGCAAAAGGAAAAATAGACTTTCAAACCTGGATTAGTTTCGGTCTTCAGTCCCCAAATGATTATTAAGTGATATTACACAAAATGTTGTGTTTTGTATCATGTTCAGTTTAATACAGGTCAAACAGAGACAGACCACTGCTGTTTTATTAGCATTTCACATAGCAACCCAAAAAAGCACAGTTCTGATTTCTTTTTATCAGCCTTATTCTAATCAAGTACATTTTCAGAACTTTTTATGAGTCAAACTTGCTATATAAACCACACTGTTTTCTCTTTTCTTGGCTGAAATGGCATTTAATTTTTATTCCATTTTATATTAGTTGCCTGTTTAAAAAGCATGAATCAAGTAAAATGCTGCACTGAAATGAAGTGCTGACTGGCTATTCAGCACAGATACAGCACGAGTGGAGTTTATTTACATCACGTTACTTTCCTCATTAAATCGCACACAGATGTGTTTAAAACTTTTGTGTATGACCTTTGTATGCGACATTCCTTTTAAACTGGCTTTATACTGTACATCGTTCTGCTGTTATAATAGACACTATAGAACATTTTTGCGGACGTTAGAAGACCTTTATTAAACTTGACGTCAGTAAAATGGTAAAATAGGCCATTTCCGTGGAAGTGGATTTGTGGAAGCTCACTAGCTTGCTCGCTCTGGCCTTCACTGATATTTCATCCCATTTTTATGTCTACTGCAAAACCTGTTTTTCAGACTAGCATCATCCAGTCGAGGCCCACCCTCAGTGCTCTGTGTGGCTGCACTAATCTTCATCTAGAAGCTGTAGTATCATATTCCACAATGACCTTTAACCACCGGCAGAGCAGAGTAGCAGTCTCACTGCAGAGATGGTGTTATACTGCCTGGGTTTACTGCATGCTCTTGCTATTCAGTGTGGCCTGTTCTGAATAGCCTAGAGAAGATAAGAGGGGGCTTGACTGTGAAATTTCCCATGTACTTTGCCCAAGATTGGCTTCATCTGATTGCCAGACCTCTTGGTGTTGTTGCTGTTCTTATTGTTGCTGTTGCTGCTATTTGTTGTTTGTTGTTTTAAAGTACTTAATTGCTTTTTTGCTGAAATACTGCTGTCAAAAGCAAAAACGCAATCAGCAAATTTACAAATATTATATCAGGATTACATTTTTCTTTTTTTACTTCCCACTTATGATGGTTGTGATCTTATGTTCCAATAACACCCTGCGATGGACTGGCGACATGTCCAGGGTGTATCCTGCCTTTCGTTCAGTGACAGCTGGCATAGGCTCCAGCACCCCCCGTGACCCAGAAGGAGAAGCGTCTTATAAGGGGTGTGTGTGTGTGTGTGTGTGTGTGTGTGTGTGTGTTCATGTTCCAAAAACAGTCGTGATTGATTTCTTCGTGACCTTTTTCCAACCTCTTCTTAACCCTTAGAATTAAAGAGGCTGTTTTTGTTATTTTGCCTTAAGACTGATATACAGTATGTCCTTGCTGTCCAAAGTAAATAGTGGCTTTACAGGAAAAGGCAAAAGAAAATTCCACTTTTAACTGTCTTAACTTTTATTGTAAGTTACTATAAAGAAATTTTATTCTAAAAAGTTTTTTCATTATTTTGTGTAGCTAACTATGATTAATCAGAATTTTATGCAGTTGATCAGTTACATTAAATGTGAGCTTAATTGAAGGTTTTTCCAACAAAATCTTCACCAGAATGTATTTATTACTGTAAATAATTCAGCGACCAAATTTTCATCAGTTCACATACACCTTAACTTGAAAATGATTTGGTAAATTAGACAACAAGATGTGTAATATTTATGCAAAGACAATAATGTGACACGCACATTTAAACTTTGGTGGTAGTTTGGTGAACAGTACCTCAGAACATTCACTTTCACAGCTTTTTACATTTACCAGCCACATTTAAGCCGATTTATAGATTACTAGTACATTAATTGTCAAATAGCAGAATATTCATTTGTTGCCCTGAGCATGGCAAGATGTTTGTAATATCATTCAGTTCCTTCATCTATTACTTTTTTATTTATATTTATTTACTTAAAATGTTTGCTACTAAATATGCTGTATGTATTGCTACTGCAGTCAAAGCCTTTAAGGAATACCAGGAAGACCTGATGCTGTTTTTAAGACTGTCCATTTAGATTCATCACATACACACACACACTTTCCCACACACTGCTGACTGGGGCTGATTTGATTTCCCGTCGCTACTCTTTACATGCCATCTTTTCCCTTAATTGGATTTGCCTGGATGGAGAGTGACGCAGTTACGTGGGCCATGGAGAATTTGGACACACAACAAAATATTGTGGGTTACTTCAGCGTCATTCAAGCCTTCATCCTTATTAATTTATTCACACTCTCTCTGTGAGTGCCAACTACAACAAACAGCGTTTCTGTTACATCTGTGAAAAGAATCCATTCCCCCTTACCTGTTTAGAGCAGGGAGAGGTGGGCTGTGCCTCTGTATAAAAGTTAGCTAAGAAGTCATTGTAAAATACAGGTAGGCCTGTGTGTGGTGATGATGGTTAACTGAGTCACCATAGTAACAGCCCACACTGGCGGTTAAAACTTATTTTCTGCTGGTCTCCTTTGTTCATTTATAGCTTTATTTCATGCAAATACACTGCACTTGAACATAACTGAACTTTTAACCATGTTGCATGATGAACATAGATGAGACTGTTCTAGAAAAGCAGCTGTTAAGCTGCACTGGTTGCACATATGATGCTTGTACAGAAAGCTGGCTATGTGTTCAGGGGTGACTCTATATTAATAATGGATTATTTTTTTATTCGTAACTAACGTTGTTATGCACTTATTACATATAATAGTGGTAGGGCTGCCCAATACGATCCAAGTATCTTCCTGTACCTGCTGTGTAAATGCCAGTAGGCTACCTATTTCTCCAAGCGGTCTTCGTTTGGCGAAGGACTGTAGGGCTTTGTTTGTAGGGCTGGCCCATCAGCGCTCCTCTAACCAAGTCAGTAGTTAAAAACACACCATGCATGTTCTACATCCTTTAAGTAACCAGCTGTGGGGCCCAATCACATTGGCTCCATGCTGAGAACATAAAAAAAGAATAAATTTACATACATCCAGATGTTTAGTAGATGTCATTTACAGTATGGGTGTTGCTATGCAGCTAGCCATAGTTCTTCATCAATTGTGGTAGCTACTTCTAATAGCAAGGCAACATATTAAGTTCAGTTGAAAATGTAATAAAAGTTAAATTGATAAACTGCCATTAGAGCAGAAATTAGAGATTAAACGTTTGGGACAGACTAGATAGAGGATTTCAACATCATTCAGTCTGGAATGACAAAAACAGTTCCTTCAGTCCAGAGTGGTTCAAGAGAAAAACATGGCTAACTGTGAGTATAGCTAAAAACACTTTCACAAGATTTTTGAGCAGTGAACATCACCATCGAGTCATTTTGCATTATTACAAGGTGTATTATTCCTAATGCCCGGAAAGCAGCGTTTCCCTGTTTCAAAATGTTGCTTTGGAAATGTAGTTGCAGACCATAATGATTGTATACTGCTAGAAAATCTTGAATTTGTATTGCAATGCTGTATAACAAGGGTTTTGTGCAATCTACTGCTATTATGATCTAATGTTATTATATTCGCCTGCACCATGTTACGTTAATTTGTGAATTTGTGATTTCATTGATGGGGTGCGTTTGTGTTTGGATCAGGTTTGTGTGTAGATTTATTGACTAGTCGGCTGCTGTCCCTGCAGTTTTTTATGCCGCACCAGGCTTTCTATGCCAGAGACACCACTGTATCACTGGATCAGGTATACTAGATTAGGGTTGGAGATGAACACTGCAGGGCAGTAGATCTTCAGGATCTCCAGGATCAGACCACAGTGTCAGGTTTCAAATATCTGACAAAACAGCCACAGGTTTCGAGAGAAACACAGTAGAACTTTGACAAAAACAAAGAAATATGTAAAAAAACAAATTCCACTATTGCCTTCCAGATGATTATTGACCTCAGAAATACTGCCGTTTATATCACTTGTGTTTTCCACAACCACCAGCTCCACTGAATGAACGTCTACTCACTGCCAAGCACATGCTTTCTCAAATACTAACAGCTTTCCCAGGGACACATGGAAACTGTTCCACTGAAAGTGGCTGAAAACAGCAGCATCTCTAAAGCTTCAACTGGCTTTACTACAACACTGCCTTCACTAGTCAGCAACGATCAAGTGCTGACACAAGGGTCCTCCCCATCTGAACAACATTAACTCCTTCATCCCTCCGAATTGCACACATCAATTTTCCTCTGCTCACCATCAGCTGAGAGCCATAAACCTGAGACTTAAGTTTGTTTTTGCTTCTTGTTCAGACACTTGAGTGCATAGCAAAAGCTCTTCTTTTCCTCAGCCATAGTTGTTATTGCTGTTGTTTTGGCAGAACGAACCCAGTAACAAGCATTTCCAGCAGAAAAAAAAACAGAACTATGAAAAGTGCCTATGATGTCTTAGCTCTCATACATCAGGCAGTACAGACTGGCCTCAGGCGAAATGGCTTCAGAGAAGAAGGCATCAGGCTAAGCTAAGAGGTCTCAGACAGTAAAGTTCATGTGACAGTTCTCTTCTTTATTGCTAGATTATGTAGTGTTGTGGCCAAAGGATGAGTGTGTACTTCAACCTCAGCTTTTACAACGGAGCTTTCATCATGTTCTTTTAATCTGAAAAGCTTAAGCTGCAACTCACACAATATAACTGTGTTTGCGCCCGGGTCCAATTCTGTGTTAAGACTTGCCTCAAAATGACCAGACCAAAAACTGTTGCTATTATTATTTTTGTATTTATTTATGCAGTTGTAATTGTTGTTTGTGTGGGGAAATAAATTAAAGGTAAAGATAAGGGGGAAAAACGCCTCCAAAGGCCCAAGACTGCTTCACCTACCCACCTGTTCAGCGTTTATGTGCCACACTGTTACCAAATAAGAGGCCTGACAAAAGCCTGATTACCGCAGTAGAAAGTAGAACAAGGCTGTGTTGCTTGTTTAAGACCCAGCGAGTCTAAATCTTGTTCTTGCGGGCAGACAGTAAGCATGTACTAAGTAAACCCTGAATAGTGTTCATATGACCAATACATGACCAACATATTTCACCTTATTGCTCTCCTCTCGATTCACACTGGGTGGTCCTAAAATTGGGTAATGCTTCTGTAAGCATCCCCCCTGACCTATCAAAAAGTTGGCTTCTCTCATCTTTGTTTGTCTGTCCATCTGTCTGCACATGTGCTCATCTGTTTCCTTTTTCTCCAGTTACCGTCATATAAAACCTAGATAATAATTTTAGTTCAGCATGAGAGGTGGAGCCTGTTGGACAGAGAGCTGCCAATCAAGGTGCTCTTTAGCCACGCCCACACTGTTCTCAGGTCTGATGAGCTTATAATTTTCATTCAAGCTTTGTTGGATGGTTAATATGACACTCGGGTTTAGAATACATTTTTATTCTTCTCTTTGTTCCCAGAGACTGTAACTGTAATCACAATGTCGACCTTTGTGATGCTGATTTCACTGAATGCTACAATATGCAAATGAGCTTTCACAGTGGTTTTATTATGTTTTGGACAATCACAGTTCCAGTTAAGTTTTTGTGGGTGTTGTGATGAATGTATTTGTGTATTCCAGCTAAAGTTATTTTAGTCAAAATAAGCAGACCAGTCTTTAGAATCAATGTAAAACAGAAATAAATGTGTTCTTCACCCCCTCGCCGAACTTAAATGATTAAAAAATCGTCAAGTATGAAATTAGAATTTAACGTCATGAAAGAATGAGAGGTATTCTCTGCTCTGAATGCTGGGGGCGTGTCAGCTGAAGGGCCTGGAACCTTGTCCATTTGCAGGAAAAAGGGCAGACTCTCTTCACCTTCGTATTTGTCAGCATGTAACTGCAGAATTTAAAGATAAACGAGAACAAAATTGGGAAAAGAAATTGATTTATTCTTCTGTTATTTATTGACCCGTGTTCTCCACAATGTAACTGCTGCAGCATTTAAGGTGGAACAGAATAATTCATATAGGAAGCTGACTTCAGCTTTGCATTTGCCAGAATGTAACTGCTACAGCATTAATGTAGAACGGGAAAACTGGAGTTTTCATGTTCTTCAGAATGTAACTGCTTTACCCTTTTAAGGTGGATCGGGAGCATTGAAATACAAAGCTGATTTAAGCTTCGTGTTCACCAGAATGTAACTGCAGCACAATTTAAGGTGGAATGGGAAAATTCAAATACGAAGCTGATTTATGCTTTGTGTTTTTCAGAATGTAACTGCTTTACTATTTAAGGTGGAACAGGAAAATTTGCTTCAGGAAAAAACTTCAGCTTCCTGTTTATGAGAATGTAACAACTGCACAATTTAAGGTGGAATGAGAAAATATGAATAAGAAGCTGATTTAAGTACTGATTTAACTGCTGCACCATTTAAGGTGGAATGGGAAAATTAGAATAGGAAGCTGACGTCTGCTTTGTACTCGCTTTAGCATATGCTTTAGCTTGCTAGGTGAGAAAATGCCTCCAGCGTTGAATTTCAGAATTTTCAAAAGAGTAGTATTCAGCCGTCCCGTCACAGTGTTACAGTGAATCTTTCAGTAATAGTCAGAAAAAATGATGGATGAGCCTGTTGGCCTGCTGGCAGTCTACCAGCTGCTTGCTAAACAAAATCACATTCTTTTTGCTAGGACTTTGTAAAGACTTATAAAACTGTGTTAGTGGGGCTTGTTGTCTATGAAAATGTGGTCCTCAAACTCTTGATCTGATTTGTTTGTGACAGTCACTGGTTAGGAGACACAATCTTTGTTCAATCGATTTCACTGGTTCCTTCCAGTAATTGAAGAAAGATCTCCTTCAGCCTGCAGGTCCAAAGGCAGGTTTGATCTCTCGGGTCCTCGTCCATGCTGTCAGGCAGTCAGATGGACACCTAAATCCTATGTGATCCTGTGCCTGTCTGTGAACAGAAGGCAGCTGAGCTCATTAAAAGCTCCTTTTCCATTAGGCCCCAGTACAGAACAGGCCTGGGTACAGAGAGACTTAGGAACATCCATGCAGGCTGGCCAGCAAGGGCAGAGATGGATTAACCAATTACAGCCACTGTATACACATGGGGAAAGTGTTGGTGGACACAGATTGGATTAATGGGACATTGGCTTTTGGCCATTTGTAATAAGCAGTGGTTCAGTGACATCTGATTAGTGATCAGTCTAGCAGTCTCTACAAAGATGCAAGGAACTGTTTTTCTGATAATTTTCTTCATGTCTGCTGTTTGATACAATATGAAATGGGCTGTTCATCACCAGTACTTTTATATGTGGGAATTTTCCACATACTGATACGTCCAAGACACCTCCGTATCAGCAAGCCAGTATATTGATTGGGCCTTAGTATTGGATTGGTGGGTATACTGTGTCTTGCCTTAATGTGGATTTTCACAGTATGTGTGAATCTGCAGTGCAAACCTGTATTATTATGTTTACTACTATTTGTTTTTGCAGATTTTTGGGTGACTAAAACATTGGGGATCACACACTAAATGATTAGGGATCACACACTACTCAACATTACTAGGAGAACCAAACAAACATGGAACTGCTCGCTGCTGCTGCTGTTTTCTCTGCTGTTTGCACTGACACAGTAAAGAATCAGCAGGTAAATATGTTAAACTGAGGCTCATGGATTTAAATGTCATCAGTGTGAATTTTTTTTTTTTTAGACGTATAATTAAAAAGCTTTGCTCCACTTATGAGTGACTTTTTTGCCATTTTCTTTGTTTACTTGCTGTATTTTCTTCTTTCATGCTCTTTGTATTCAATGGCTGTTGCAGGAGTCATATTGAGTCGTTGACTTGTTTCTCTCCAACTGTCGACTTCAGCTGACCCAGACTAGAGCCAACTAGCGTAGACATGGCCGGACTGAGCATAACAGCTAAAATTGGGGTAAAAATCGTGCAGTGTAACCCCGGCTCTATAGTCAGTATCCACAGGTGTTTCTGCCTATCCTTCCACTGTGAGAAGAAAACTCAGCACAATGGGTCTGGAAGGATGTGTAGCTGTTAAGAAGAAAGAAAACTTGCAAATCAAGCTGTTGGGGTCCAACCCTGACCTTAGCGTCCCTAGATGTGTTTGGAATTACAGAGAAGCAGAAAATCCAACCAACATCTAAAATTTAACAAGCTGAAAGCAAGTTTATCAAAAAGAATGGACGCTATGATAAAGGGAAGGGGCAAGAGGTGGGCACACTAAATACTGAACAGTTGTACTTGCACTGAATGGCAGTTTTGATTGGTGGTCTCTGACATTGGGTGTACTGCAGTTGCTAGCAAGCGTTATCAGTCTCATCACTGACTGTAGATCATGACAGATGAAAGAACTGTAAAACACATGAAGGAGTGCGCTGGTTATCCGAGTCATGACTGGGCGACTGTGAAGTCCTGGTCAAAGCAGAATCAAAGCGAGAGATGCATCTGCTCATTTTGCGCTGTTTTTTAGGGTTTTGATTAAATGCTGTATATCTGTAACTATGTGCCAAAACACTAGTGCTGAGAACTGATGAGACAGTAGTCAAAGGGACTGAAGCTGCTCTTTTGAAGATCTGAAAATAAAAGCATAGGAGGGTTTTAGTGATGCACACAGTGGTAGTGATTTGACTCCGGCTTGTTTTTAATAGCCCAACACAGCTGGATGGGATCCAGACTCTCCCAGTATAACTCCATTCATCATTTGTGAATCACTATTAGCCATTGGCTATTTAAAGCACGGCGTGTGGGTGTGTGTGATCTCAGGAATGTTAAGGAAGGGATCTCCCAGACACGTCTATGAGCTCCATGTCATGGTAAATCTCTGTCTTTCTGTCTCAGTCAGGGCATTAGAGGGATCACCCAGACTATAAATAAATATGCAGTGAACAGTGTCAAAGCTGAGAGAGAGAGAGAGAGAGAGAGAGATGCAGTGGGTGTAATGGGAAGATAGGAAGAAGGAATAGAAAGGAAAGGAGAAAGGAACAGAATGATAGATAGAGGCGGGTGATGGAAAGACAGGAAGAAAAGAGGAAATGAAATAAGGAAGAGGGAGAGAATTAGAGAGGGGGAAGAGAGAGGAAAAGAAGGAGTAGAGAAATGAAGGGAGGAAGAAGAAATGGAGAAACGGGAGAGGAGAAAGCATGAAGGGGAGAAGGAAAGGAGAAGAGAGGAAGAAGGGAGAAAAAGAATAATTGTGAGAGAGGAAAAGGAATAGAGAAAAGAGAAAAACAGAGAGAGGAAGAAAGAATGGTGAAAAGTGAGATGGGAATAGAGCGAAGGGAAGAAAAAAATGGAGAGAGTGAGGGAAGAATGTGATGGTAAAAGAAGGAAGGGAAATAGGAATAGATGCAGACAAAGAAGGAAGAGAGAAGAGGGAATAAAGAGAGGGAAAAGGAAGGGAGAAGTGGGAACAAGGGGAAAAGGAAGAGAGAATAGGGAATGGGGGGGGAAGGGAAAATAGGGCAAATAAGGAAAAGGAATAAAGAGAGATGGAAAAGGTAAGAAGAGTGAAAAAAAGAATATAAAGAGTAAAAAGGAAGAGAGAAGAGTGAAAAAAGGAATAGAAATAGAAAAAAAGAGAAGAGGCAAAATAGAATAGAGAGAGAAAAAGAAGGGAAAGGGGAAAAAGAAAAGGAAAAGAGGGATAGAGTGAACTAAAGAAACAGGAGGTGGAGGGGAAGAAAGAAAGGAATAAAAAAGGAACTCTGGGGGGAAGAGAGAGAGAAGAGGGAGAGTAAGAGAGAGACAAAGAAAGAGGAAGGGTAGAGTGAGAGGAGAAAGTGAGCGATGTTAAGAAGCTCCAGCCTGTCTGTCCTCCAGGCTCCACCCCCTGTCCCGCCCACTGTGAGTGTTTGGCTGTGTGGTGTTTGCTGAGCACTGGAGCGTTTGACCTAGAGTTCTTAGTGCAGTGGACAGTGGAGGAAGGGCAAAGGGCTGGAAGCCCCAGCTGCAGACCAATGGACTTCCCTCAGTCTCTTCTCATCTGAACATTCAGTGTCCCCTCAGACAGACTGGACCATGTCTCCACCAGCCAACACCCAACCACGCAGCGGCCCGTCTGTTTGTGTGAGTAGACAAAAGGCAGGAGGAGAGTAAAAGAGAGAGAGAGATGAAGGAAACAGATGTGAAGATGTGGAGCCATTGGTTTTGGAATGTTGAGAATGGGATTTTGGTACCTTGTTGTATTTTCCTAGTAAATAATTATGTACGTCGTTCTGAATCAAATCAAATTGTGGTTGAATCTTGAGATTTCTTGAGGTTTGGAATCGTTTCCCAAAGAATCGTAATCGTGCCATAGTGTTTTACAATTTGACATTTCCTTTATGCTCTGAATCAAAAGGTAAACATGTAATAATGGTTAATTTGAGATTTTGCTATGCATTTAATTGTTTTTTAAAAAAAAAATAACTGTAATCAGATCATTGCAAGAAGAGAGGCTTTGCTGATGTAATTCAGCTTACTCACAATCACATTTTCTGAAAAAAATACAGTTTTATGATTTTTCGAATCAAACCTGAAATTTGAAATGTTATGAAGGACGGTTGTTTCCTGAAAAAGTGCAGATCATTATGAAATTTGAGATTTCCTGATGCAGTTCAGGTAAATTGTGTTGACATTAATAAGTCCATGAATCGATTCCTAAGAAAGCGCACATCTTCTGATGAAATCTGAAATTTGAGATTTCCTGCAGTACTATATCGTTTCCTAAGTAATAAAATCATGAAATCGCATTGAACTGAAACTGATGGAATGATGAGCGGGTTCTTTGATGCAGTTCTGTCAGTTTGTGGTGATATTTAAGATTCCATGAGTCATTAATTCTTTCCTGAATAGTTTGTGACACTTAGAATCGAATCAAATCTGAAACCCGAGATGTGACAAAGCAGTTTCCTGTGAACTGTAATCAAGTCATTGTGAAATGGGAGTTGCTGACGCTCTGAATCTTTTCCTAAATATCTGTAATCAAGTGAAATCATCAAACTGCATTGAAATGAATCAAATTGTGGTGAGATTTGAGATTTGATGATGAATATTCTTTGAAGAATCCTAATGGAATCGTTGAGAGGTCAGAGATTTCCACTCCTAAAAGGCAACCTGCTCTTCATCTCTCTGACCCTCCACTAATCCCTCAGTCAGTGACCCATAGTGGGAGAGCTGGAGGAAGGTTAGCTCAGGATTTGGCCTGGATCGCCCCTGTGCCTATTTTGGTCCAGCCAGTGCGACCTTTCGATTGGTTTACGGTCGGCTGGACGGCACAGCCACGGAGCCCCGTGTTTTCCTGCATTTGTGTTTTGTTCTGACTGCTCGTAATGGCTGCTATTGATTTGGAGTTTGCTGCTAAGACTGTCCGCCCTATTTCCGATAAGGGGAGATAATCTGAGTGATTCAATTAAAGGGGCCTGAGGATTAACCACTCGGATTCGCACTGGAGAGAGTGGACAGCTAGCGTCATTATGCTTCCCCACACTCTATTAGAACAGAACAGAAATGTAAGAGTTCTGTTATTAAAATAAGGGGAAATATAATTTTTGTTATTATAGAATAGATCATTTCGTCCTCATTATCCTCTGCGGTGTCTCTGGGGTTCCAGGGGGTTTAGTGGGGCCTGCTGTGCTGGAGGACTGTAATCATTTTAAATGGAATGGAGTGTTAACTCTAGTTGCGCTCATTAGCTTTGGGAATTACGCCGATTGGATTGATTAGCCTCTTTCTAGCCACTAGTGCTAACGTAACCGACACTGCAGTATGTGTGGCTCGGCCCTGACCCTCAGCAGCATAATCCAATATGACCCTTGACCCCATTTGTAGATGTGCTATTTTGTGCCTCGCTGTCACTCGTCTAATTGCTGTCGATCTTAGCCATTAGCACACGTGAAAGCTAGCACTGAGCTCCCATGTTGATGTTGGAGATGTCACAAGCGCTGTAAACTTAAACGTATAGTGTAATGTATTAATTTTTCAGAAGATATTTGACATTTAGATACAAGATTAAGATCAGACACTGAAAAAAGTGATCAAACCTTATATAGGGTGATCAACATTTTATTGGTGTGCATGTAAACATAGTGACTTAAAGAAAGGTGGGCAATATGGCAAAAATATCATATCACTGTACTTCGTCATTTTCATGATACACAATATGCACTGCAATATTTCTTATTTCTGAGATTAAATAAGCTGGAATACACAGTCATTGCCATAAATGAATAACTATTCTCTGTTGTCAAGCCCCATTCTGACTAGATCAATTTAGGGGGTGCGAGTTTTGGGGCTATAAATTCTGCAAACCTAGATGTTTGTGTCCCACAGGGTCATATGTTTACACTTTAATCACATGAAAAGTTGATGGTATTGTCCTGAAGTAACACTTTGATGATATTGTGTAGATATATGTGAATTTAAAGTGCTATAAATGTAGCTGCCATTATAATCGCCCCCCTTTATCAGATATCACTTTTCATTCTCCTGCTTCAGACCAAGTAAATGGTGCAAAAATGTTTGTTTAATATAGATATGAGTGCTTGGAGACTCAATAAGACCAGTTGTAACAATAAAAATGTCCAATGTGATGCGACATCTGCCTGGAAAATCCACCAAAATCGCAGGGATTTGTATCCAGACTCGATTCCAGTTGTATTTTGGTGAAAAACAGGAGGCCTGTAATTTTCTTAGAGCAGGAGGGAGAACAGCACTGACATGGATCTGCATTTATTCTGATGAAATATGGTGGTTTGTGCAAACACAAATGGGCTCAGCTGCCCAAGACCTTTGCACAGTACTGCATATGACTGTGGTTCACACACAGTTTTCAGTAAAGGAAGTTATTCACAGCTCTGCAAGGTCTTTAATAAATACATGATCCTCCTTGCTCTGCATTATGAATGAAAATAAATTCACAGGAACACCTGTGGAAGGAGAAATGAGCCCAGGACTCCATGTAAATCGAATCCCATCCAAGCAGAGGTTAATTATAACTGATCATATTATTCCAACGGCAGTGAATTACCAGCATGTGATCGATGCCTCATGATACAGCAATGCATTTTTGCACCCAGTGTGTGTGCGCGTGTGGTGCTGTGTGAGTGGCGGAGTCATTAAGTGTGCTAATCCACTCCTCCTGGGTTTCCTCTGCTTCAGACAGACACTGACACTGTCTCTGCCTCCAGCCACTGCGATTAGCAAATACTGTCTCTTGCCTCACTGTCCACACTGAATAACCTTATCATGCTTTGCCTCGCTGCAGAGCTGGGTTGCCTTGGTTTCTTTTGCTCTGTGTGTGTGTGTGTGTGTGTGTGTGTGGGTGTGTGTGTGTGTGTGTGTCTGTGTGTGTGTCTGTGTGTGTGTGTGTGTGTGAGGATGTCTGTGTTAGGTCAAGGCAGAAAGTGATGCAGAGCAAACAAGATCATGCATTTATTAAAGACCTTGCAGAGCTGGCTGTAACTTCCTTTACTGTCTATGTGTGAACCACAGTCATATACAGTACTGTGCAGAAGTCTCAGGCCCCTAAGCACACTTGTTCTCCAGGGTATATTTTGGTTTGTCTATCTGAATTTACATGAATCGTAATGCAAATTATTGAGTAACTGCATGGAATAAATTTTTATTTTATTTATTTATCTGTAAAATCTCCCCTCAATTTAACAGAATGTGTTTTATGATCACACATATTGCTATATGCTTACAATTTACAGCTGAAAGCCAAAAATCTTTAGACGCTCTTTGTATTATTTTATAAAATTAATTTTTACAGAGCAGATCACTGAAGAGATGCCACCTGTTTATAGTTTATAGCCCAGGTTTGTGGAAAAATGGGTCGAGTTTCAGTAGAAGAAAAGAAATAGTGAACAGGTGACAGTTACAGCCTCATATGACACCCACTTTTTGAATATAGCTTATGAAATATGAAAGTTATGAAGAATATGACAGTGTTTTGGATCCAACCGGTGGTCTCAATAAGTAGAAGAGGTTAAAACCATTTGCTAAAAACCCCCCATTATTAGAATAAATGCAAAGAAATATAAATGCAGCAAATGGTTGATATCTTGTGAGCTAGTGTGGTTCCAGATATCTCCTGGATGCACCCTGGATACACTACTTAGCTACTGTATGTAAGTTTTGGGGATTTGGTGAAAATGTGTAATTGCATGTAACATCAATAGTGCTTCTGACCCCTTCCCTGAGTGGATGAGTCTGACGATAGCAAGCATGTTGAAAACGCTTTGAGTATTCAAAGACAACTCAGTCAAAACTTTGTGAAAGATGTGTCTTCTGAGGATGTGAGTGAATTATCTACTACACTCCCAGAATAATGGCACGGAACTGTCACTGGGGCAATACCCTTTCTTGTCACTGGGGTGAGACACTCAAGGGTACATCTCAGTACCTTTAGTCCGGGAACATAATTGTACCATAATCCATTGAAATTATATTTTCTAAGTTGTATTGACTCCACACCTCATCTCATCTCCAGGCTTTTTATTATATTGTTATGTTTTAAAACACTAGATGAAAAAATACAAATATGTACTTTTAACCTGGAAAAACGTATTAAAGGTGCACAATTAGACCTTAAATTAACTGTTTTACCTTTGAGGGAACTTTTGCATTGTTTGTACCTTAATGAATGGAAATGAACTGTGCAGAACCTTTTATTTCTAACAGTGTCTTGTCATCGTATATTCATGTGGAACATTTTGACTTTGTACTTTACTTCTTTTTGAACCTGTGCATCTGGAAAAACTCCCAGAATCTGATCCATCACCTCTTTCTCAAGATCAGTAAGGCCACTATCAATTTTAACCAAAAAAAAAAAAAACTTGGTGCAGCTTTTAATTCACTCACCCAGCAGACTTGACACATCATGGTGAAGTGTTGAGTAACCAAAACCGGTACTGGATGATGACCACAAGCAATACTGAGCTGCCACTAAGAGAAGTTTCGATTCTAATCTTCATATGCCTAAAAGTTTTGCACAGCTCTGTGTGTGTGTGTGTGTGTGTGTGTGTGTGTGTGTGTGTGTGCGTGTGCGTTAGACAGACAGCAGTAATGAGTCTGTTATTGCTGAAATGGATGACTGAAAGAATCCCTAATTGTTTAATTGTGTTGATTGCAGAAAAGGTTTGATGATCCATTCAATTTGCATCTGTTTTGTATTTCCATTTTTATTATTGTAAGCTTGCACGGCTCTGCATGTCTTCTCCTGAACAATATACCGGACTCTAGTTAGTCTCTTCGTTCCTAGGTTTTTCCAGTTCAATCCCTGGCAATGCTACAGACATCAGAAGCTGTTCCTCACCTTCTATTATCAGTGTGTTTTGTGCCAAGAGATTTTCTGTTCTTACAGAAGCACAGCAGGTCAAATTGATTGCCCATGATTATCGACGGTGTGATACAGATGTGGCAAACAGAGAAGTCCCACACTGATCCTGCTATTGTGTGCTTTTTAGCTCTCAGTCCTGGGTCCTTTGATCTTGACTATCTGATTTTAACGTCCCAATCTCATATGTGTATTTTCATTGATAATAGTGCAGGAAGTGCACACTTAACATACGTCACATTTGGTAAAACCATGTCAGGCTTCCTTGACTCTGTACATAAAAGCTAAATGGTAGAGGGAGTTAAGCATTGATATTACAGAGGAAGAGTGGACTAAAATGTGTATAACACAGCACATGACCACTAACTCAAGGATATGGAAAGAATTTGGATGGAAGAATTTGACCCGTTATGTTATAACTCCTGAAATACGGAGTTTACAAATTGGTAATCAGCAGCCATGTTGGAGGATGTGTGGGAATAAGGAGGCCAATCATACACACATCTTTTGGAAACTGTACTCTTTCTGGGAAAGTGTATATGATGCGGTGAAAGACATTTTGGGTTATTTAGTCCCTGAAGAATGCAAAGTTATGTACCTTGGAGATATAGATGAACATGTTATGGTTAATGATAAATATGTGACAAGAATTCTTTTGACAGCCAGCAAAAAAGCAATAACATGAATTTGGTATAAAATTGAACCCCCCTCAACAGAACAGTGGGTGGAAATTGTAAGACAAATTTATATACTAGAAAAAAATGTCTTAGGAACTTCGATTGAGGGAAAATATATGTGCTAACAAGTGTTGAAAATGGATGACATGCGACACCATAAGGAATAAATAGAAATAAATGCAAGGATATTGTATCTTTACATATGATCACTTGATCATTTGAGTTTTGTAACCATAGACAACCCTTTTTTTTTTGGTGTTGTCTGTGATGTTTCATCGTTGTGTACATTTTACATATTTTACATATTTTACATCTATGTCTACTTGTGTAAAAAAAACTCAAACACTTAAGTATAAAAAAAACAAATGGTAAAACCAATGAAATTGATTTGAGACATACTAGGCCACAATTTACTTTAAATTTAAGCTGATTTGATTGACCAGTTTCTAATTATTTTGGTCATTACTTAATGCCTCAGTAAAAAAAGAGCATTCAAAGAGAAGTCAGTCAAAACTTGAAGTCACTGTAGAATGTATAGTGTGAATAGTATGTTTTAGCTGATTGATGATAATACTACTACTACTACAACAACACTAGACATAAATGGAGCACATCGTAGTTGAATAGCAGTAAGAAAGGGTCAGAATTGGGTTCACTCTTCATAAACTGATACCAGTCCATTAACCTGCCTGGACAGACTCCAATTCCGCTCTTTCCAATCATATCAGAACGTCCCCATCATTCACACAGGCTTTTCTCCGTGGAACCCAGAACTTGCCTTTGCTATCATTCCAGTTTCATCCCCCTCCATTTCTCCTGTCGACCAGACGTGTCTCTTCCTCTCTCAGGCTGGGATTAAAAGTGACAGACAGAACCAGCAGAACGAAGCGTGTCCCCAGCACTGGGTTATCTTCAGGACAGACCGCAACACTGAGTTCTATTACATCCACCTTGCACAGCTGAGGAACGAGACCCGAATACCTGCAGCCGTCGTTCATCTTCCTCTCTTTCATCCAGTCAGAATTAACGAATGAATGTCTTTGCTGTCAACTTCCATCTGCTCCCCTAAGTAGAAAAGCTGGGAAAAAAGCCCAGCAGATTCGCCGCCACTGTCTTCTGCGAAAATGGTTTCAGGATTGCCGTTGTGCGAGAGGCTTTGCAGTAATCCAGTTGACACCTCTTTATGTCTGTGTCTCTTTTACCCCAAACTGTTTTGAATAGGGACTGAATGATGACATTTCCAAGCTTATGTCTGAAGACCGCAGGCAGTAGCCAGAGCACTCGGTGCAGTGACATTTAACGAATTAAGAATCCAGAGTTGGCATCTGTTCAGGAGCCTGGAATGCAGCCTGGTTGGCCCAGTGTTGGAAGTGCTCCAACCATCTTCTGCACAAAGCATCTGGATCTACTTTAGTTGGTGATGCTGAGTTAATCAAAGTGCAGCCTGATGGGTTACAAGTCCTGCTGGCAAGGCGGCAGTTTTTAACTCTTAAGAACATTGTGGTGTAGTTTGGCAGATTGTATAAAGCGCAGCTATGCCACATAGAATATGTTGAATGTGAGTGTCGATAAACATCAAGCTTGCTTATGCTATGGAGTAAACTCTCTACATCATTTAGTGAATTTGTCACATTTGGTGTCAACTAAGTAGGTTTACAAACTGTAGATTCCAAGGTAGAAGATATGAGGACCAAAAAATAGAAGCTAGTAACTATCTAGGATGTCATGACCCGCTTATTAATATTCATTTTTTCATTGTTGAGGGAGTTGGGGAGCGATAAATGCTGCAAATCGAGTACAATTAGATATCATGCTGTAAAATACACAGTAATGGAAATGATAATCCTAGTTCTATTTAACACAATCTATGATATTCCTTAATGTGATAACCTCAAATACCCACGCTAATACCAGAAATATGCCAACTCATTTGTGAAGACATCAACAAAAGGTGCCAGCTACTAGGGTGAAGCCATAGTCCACCAGCTTTTTATTAAAGTTTTCTGTTCCACTTTAAATGGAGAAGCAGTAACATTTAACTACTGCTTTGTATAAGATGCAGTGGAATTTTTAAGAAGCTGACTAAAGCCAGCTTTAACCTCAGGGAGAACACAAAGAAAAAGTTTCAGCAGGTATGTCTCCTCACAGGTTTCAGGCACCCACTAAGTAATGATTCTGAGTGGACCTTGCTCCGTAGTGATGCTAATAGCTACCATTTTGCACCACTATTTGGTTGTGCTGTCCACCTCTGTTTGGTTGTGGATTCCGCAGTTTGCTTGGAATGATTGTATGATGATGCAGAAAACTTTGTTAATGTAGTTCAAAATATCCATGATGGATAGCAAATGTGTGCTATGATAGGTGACCACAGCATATTAACAGTCCGGCTGAAGCCTATCGACTCACCTGCTTTTTTGCTGTACTAGAATTCATGAAATTCCTCTCGTTGACAGTCTTTATAAATCACTTCTACCACATATGTCATTTGTTTTTGTTTTTTCAGTTCATGAGTAATTTTTATTCTTGAGTTATTTAATTTGGCTATTGTCACTTTTCACCATGGAAATCAGCACTGAGGTTGACTTTGAGGCTGAGTTCAGCTCAGTCACACAGCCTAAAGAGTCACAGGCTAGATTGTGTAATGCGCACACGCATCTGTCTGAGAGCAAGTGAAGTTGAATTGAAACTAGCAGAGAAATTCTTGCAAATATTTCAATCCATGTTGGACTGGTGTTTGTAAGCAGAAGATATTTTAGTACAACTTCTTCTTTCGGCTGCTCCCTTTAGGGGTCGCCACAGCGGATCATCTGCCTCCATCTTGCCCTATCCACTGCCTCCTCTACTTTTACACCAACCATCTCCATGTCCACCTTCACTACATCCATAAACCTTCTCTGAGGTCTGCCTCTTCTCCTTCTACCCGGCAGCTCCATCTCCAACATTCTTTGACCAATATATCCACTATTCCTCCTCAACACATGTCCAAACCATCTCAACCTGGCCTCTCTGGCTTTATCTCCAAACTGCTCCACCTTCACTGTCCCTCTGATCTGCTCATTTCTAATCTTGTCCATCCTTGCCACTCCCAACGAAAATGTCAGCATCTTCATCTCCGCCACCTCCAGCTCAGCCTCCTGTCTTTTAGACAGAGCCACAGTCTCCAAACCATACATCATAGCAGGATGCACTATTTTATTACAATTTGAATTTGATAAGTCTGTAGATAGTCTTGTTTTTCTGAGCGACAAAACGTCTTTTACATCCAGTGTTTGTGCCGCTGTTTGACTTCTGACTTCTTCCCTTGTTTGTTTCAAAGTACATAATACTGAATGTAATTTGAATATAAATGTAATTCATTACCTAACTAAGTATATATGCTGTGTAATTACATTTAATTAGTATATCGAAACAGTGATAACTCTGTTACTTGTAAGCACAGTTACAGTTGCATATATACTTATTTAGGAAGTCAATTACATTTATAAACAAACAATCCTGCTTGCTGTATGTTGACCTCTGTGTAATAGCAGGGCCATAAGCTGGGCCAAGGACAGCTACTGAATAATTTCTGAGCCATTCTATTTGTTTAGTCATCTCACTGAAAGCAGACGCTTTTAGAGGAAGTCTGCTGTCTCAGAGGAAAAGGCTGACCCTCGCTTTTGTTGGGACGAGTCTGTTTGAAGGACAGTGGCTGTAGCATGTGTGCCAGAGCCTTTTTGCAGACTGACTCGTGTGTTGACTGCTTGATGTTTCTGGAAGTGTTTTATACAACTTAGCAGCATGTCTGCTGACAGAGATTGGCCTGGGTCTGGCATTTAACATGAGATATTAATCTGTACTTGACAAGCTAAAGCCACTGATGCTCCTCTAACTGCTGTTCAGAGCATCATTCTGCTGTGAAGGCTTGTGAGGCAGGTCATCATGGGAGCATTCTGGAAATGTTTAAACAATGCTGTGAACGTTTGTTTAGGATGCTAATTTAGGTTTAAACCCATGCCTAGTTTTAGTGACTTCTGCTCATTGCTAGTCCTTTAGAACATTTTGCTATTGACCAGCGTTTAGCGGGGCCTCCTTTTGTCATGTTTTTGTTTAATATGTGGTAATTAGCTAAGAATGAACTGTAGTATCTGAGTGAACAGATATATTTGGTTAACTGGTAAATATTTGGTAAAAGGGAAAAGGAGTTTCAGCTGATGACAATGTGCTGAAATCTTACTGATAGTACACAACCAGGTTAACTGGTTCACTAGTGCTAGCAGGCTAAAAACATCAGTCGCAGGAACATATAACAGCACACAAAGGATTTGAAAACATGCTTTCTTTTTTATTCAAAAACAGTCAAGGGACAGTGTAAAGCCATTGTGAATTAAACCACAGGCAAACATCCTTTTATGGAGTCTCTGTTAAGACTTGTGCAACAGAGGCTGCTCCTTCAGATGAGCTTTTAAATGCTAACACTTGAGCTAACCTGTGCAGTGGTAGATGATAGTAACTCGTGAGCTTCTGCTTAAGGTTTTTTTTTTTTCCTCAGTGGCATGTTCATTTGTGTTTTGGTTGTGACATGAAAATGTGGGACAGCAATTTTTGAAGTTTTTTAATTAAAAAAAACGTATTATTTCATGTTCACTTTAAAGGAAATCTAAAGATTGTTAAACTTTTATACATAACAAAAATATATATATTTTCACAAGTTGAAATTTAGGGGTTAGGGTTTGGCACAGACATCTCCCCATAGAAAATACACTATAATTGATAAAGTTTTATATATGTAGCTTATTACTATCTCAATTAATGCCTTGGGCTTACATAGATCACAGTTTGATAGAATGGTCCATTTATTAATGTAATGATGTACTTCTATGTAACCTATTATCCTGCAAGCTTATGATTCATCCATTATGAGAGTGAGGAATGGGGGCCACATTAGACTGTAACAGTTACAATATAGTAACTCATTATTGTTATACTGAAAAACTCAGTAACTAGTCATTTAAAGCTAAGTTTGGCACACAGACTAAAAGACTAGACTCTGTCATATTTGTTTCACTGTTTGTTCCTGAGTCAGTGTATGTTCCTGTATGATCATGTGCCTGACTGACAGCACTGTATGCTTGATGCATGTCGTTCACAGAGGGAAGTACTAACCAGGAATCAGGATGTGTGGTCTCCCCATCCCCCCCCATCCTCACTTGAGCTTCGAACAGCTTGCTTCCCTGTTCTGTTCTTATAGCCTGTGGTACTTTCTCGTTGCAGGTGTTCGTCTGTTACAGAGAGAGGAGGTAGGGCCAGATGTCTTTGGTGTGAGGTGAGTTTGCTCAGATGTACTGCTGCGTCTTCACTGTTCGCTACATATACAAAAATGTTTATTTAGTTGATTTTGAAGTGAACACATCCTCTACAGAGATCACACTTAAATACTTTTCCTTCGATTTCTGTTAGTCATGAATTTCACATATTGGGGAAAAAATAGCATGAAATGTGCCATGACCTTTTTTTTATAGGGTACATTTTATGTATTTTTCCTCAAAATGTTACATTCGGCAAATGAATAGCAACTGTGCACTAAAATGTGTGGGATGTAAAGGGTGTGCTGTCGTTTTCACTTGAACAGCCCATATCCTACATTTTTCTTGCATTTTATTGTTGGACCTGACATCCACTAATGAAATACTTCACTGCTGTCAGAACAAAACCTCATATGTCCATTTTTGCTGTTTTTAAGTTTTTGACATAATTTAAAATTAAAATTCTTGTTGGCCTTTACATAGTGTGTAAATTTAATGATGGATAGAACAAAATAAATGCCCCAAACTGTTTGGAAAAAGGACTGGTTCCACTGAATTGCAATAAAGGTCAAGTATGTTTTTTCTTTCTCCTGTCATCATTTTAGAGAATGAAATTTTGATCTGACAGCAGATTATTTTAGGTAGCAAAAACGGTAATTCATGTTTACATGACCAGTTTCCATCCTGTCTTTATCCTTTAGAATGAAACATTTTTTGTTACTGTGACTGTGACTAAGTAACTAAGCTTCAAATGGATGCTGTATTGTGCCTCATTTAAGAAGCAGTCCAGGCTAAAACACCCCTTTATAACTTCAGTCTTAAGGGGAATTCCACTAATTCTCTAAATTTCTGCATAATTCAATATCTAAGATGTAAACAGTGTCATTTAGAATGGGTTTTATTTAAAATGTTTAATTGTAGAGAAACATGTAGATTGTTTATTTATTTTGGTGGTGAATCAAGGACTGCGAGACAGCCGTTTTATTGACTATGCAAAACTACCAGTGAACCTGGCTTCTGAATTTTTGTGTGTGATGTTGGTGATGGTTAAAAATGCTAAATCAGAAAATATTTTCCTTTAGGAATGTTCTTTTAATCCTTTACGACACCCCGCGTGTGCCTTTTAAAGGTAAATGCTGTTAATGCATTAGGAGTCACAACATACTGTATTTGTAATCACTTCTTGTGAGCTCATAGTGAGCAAGCATTACATGCTTCTTACGTCTGATTGTTATCACTGTTGTGAACGCTTCAAAACAAGTCATTTTCTCTAGAACCGAGCATTTTGCATCAAATTACTCTGAATGACTTTGTTTACATCTTAACCATAATTATACAGAAATCTTCCCTTTAAAGTCTGTTTGGCTGAATGCGGCTGGATTAAAGGGGAATTCCACAGAAGTTCTGAATAAATAAACTTATTGAGTCAGAGTTGTTTGCACTGGTGTTAATAGGAAAAGATGTCTGAAGGGTTTAGAGCCTGGGAAAGCTCCCTCACAGAAGGTTATTACATGGAATGGATACGATGCTTCATGCCTTAGACGTAGTCTTATGATAGTTTGGAGAGAAGATTCTGGCCTAAAAACCTTTTTTGATTTTTTTTAAAGTGCACTTTGGTGGAGAAGTACATGCAGGGTGCTGTAAGGCAAAATAGTCCCCAAAGAAAATGTAAACGTTTCATATACATTACAAATAAATGTATCACAACTTTATATATATTTCAATTAAATGTGTTGCAACGTTTCATATACATTACATATAATATTTCACATCAGACCACTTCTGAATGACTTTGTTTACATCTCAGTGATTGAATTATGCTAAAGTGTTCTGCTTAAATGAGTGGTACTAAACTGATGCATGTGAAGTAGGTTGATATATGCAAATAATTTGGGTTTTTAAAGACACGACAAAAACACTGAATTCAAGCTGTTTTTGTAGCTTAGTTCTGCTGCAAACCTCATATCTCCATTTCTGTCTTTTTTATGCTTTTGACATCATTTGAAAATGCCTGCTGTCCTTTATAATAACTTCATTTCATGATGAATGGACAAACAAACCAAAAAGACTTGGAAAAATGTCTGATTCCATTGACTTGCATTAAGTTTTTTCCCTCTTCTGGTGCCCAAAGCTTTGCATGCGCCTGTAGAAACTATTGCCATTTTTGCAGTTTTATATAACAGGAGGTTACAGTATGATATAATAGTCCATATAAAAGAAGAATGGATATGTACAGTGTGGGATGAATGACTGATCTTATTCAGGATGGTGTGGGTAGCGTGGTGTTTGGTAGGATCATCTATAGCAGTTTCCTTTAAAGAGGATGTTGTGCAGTGATACTGTTGTACATCTTGTGTAAGTCTTTACGACTTGCTGAGCTGTGGTACTGCTTTGATTTGATTTGTTATTCTTTCCAGTTTTATCCCATTGGTAGGATTGCCCTCAATTTCATTTATTTACATACCGACCACTCCTACTTTGTAGTTAGTCTGTGGTGCATTTTGGTGCACTTAGGCATCAGAGTGTAACTACTGCAGCTTTTAAGGTGGGATTGAATATTCAACAAAGTTTAAGATTAAACAGCTTCTAAAGACACACTGTGTTTTACTTGACTCTTGTGCCAGACGTACTAGCATGTTTTACCTTGGAGGAGTTTTATAGGCTCTTTCAGTAGAGAACTCTGCTAAAGAGCTGCTGCTGCTGCTCATGTTCACAGCCAGTGACGTATCTAGAACTTCCAGAATGCCTAGTGTGATGTTTTTTTCTCACAAAATTAGTCCTGCAAGCTTATGATTCATCCATTATTGCAGGAATAAATATATGGTTGATTTCTCTGTCCCTTTATAGTTATGCAGATGGTTAATCTAACAGGTTAGGCCTTCTTTTCAGCTCCTGAAGTCCTAACCAATAGGAGAATTCACTTTGCTATATGTGCCTGAATATCATGGCGACAAATGATTCCTGATTAAAAAAAATTTGATTTTTTAACTTTTTGTTTCTATCCAAACATAATGAAACGAGTAGTTCTGTCTCTGTCTCTCTAATAGTTGCAGAGTGTAAATAGAAGCAAGATTCTGTTGATTAAAAAATGAACTAAAAATTACAGACACTTATCGAGTCTAGAAGGCCTACAGAATTCTTCTATGGTTCATACATAATTTGTCTTGAGCCCCATTTGGGCTGGAATTTGGGGGGGGGGGGGGGGGGGGGGTTGTCAGTTAATTACAGGACATCTGTAATGTTTATGAGCAATTCTTATGGGATAAGAAATCTCTGTATAAATGACAGAAATGGGAGTGGCTGCTCGATTTATGCACCGCCTTTAGAGTAGAAAGGATATTAAAATGTTTAAATTTAGCCATTATTTAGTTTCTTATAACTTTTTGTCTCGCTGTCTTAAGTGAATGCAATGCATCATTAACATTGCCATTAGCTGGCAATTCACAAGAAAAAGTCAGCTTAAGCACAAAATCTAAATTTCTTTGTAATTTTTACGTCATGAGTTATTTAGGTGAAACACGATAGTAACATTTACATATCGGCCCAATCCTATTTCAGATTTTTACCCCTACCTCTTGTTTTCAAGTGTCACCTTGCCACTTGGAACTGAGATACAAGGGGTAGTGATTGAAATCTTCCCTTATGAAATGGTACCCTCGAATAAAAAAGAACACTGCTTCGTTATCCGACTACTAGCGATGCTCTGGAGGTGACCTTGCCAATCTGCAGTGATAGCAGAGGAGGGTAAAGTTCAGCAACCTCAGTTAAATTTATGGCATCATATGCCTTCAAAGGTGGGATATGTTTAGAGTGTGCCTCTGACAAAACCTCCGTAGCCCTAACACTTCACCCTACCCCTCTATCTCAACAAAAATCAGGACCCCCTACCCCGTAGGCGTGAACGCGCAAAGTGGGATTGGTCTATCAACTTGATTTTAGCCACAGAGTATAACGAGGCTGAAGTTGGCTTCCTATTCACCAGCTGTTTGTTCACATTTTCCTGTTCCATCTTAAATGGTGCAGCAGTTAAATTCTGCTACCTCAGGTGTTGTAATAATAACTGCTGCACTGTTTAAGGTGGAACGGGAACATTTGAATAAGAAGCTGACTTCAGCTTCATGAGAAAACACAAGCAAACGCTTCTTCAAGGCTCCATACTTAAGAAACTGCTTTTCCACAGGATATGATAGCATTTTTATCAACATGTGGATTCGCACAGGATTAATATAAGCTGAGGTTATTTTTAAGGCCTGTTTTACAGAAGGTGCTGTAATTTATACTGAAGTGTGAGTGCGCCAGTCAGTAAAAATGACAGACATGGTGCATTACAGTACAAATGTTGCTGAAGTAAATGAAGGACACGTTAATAATTGTTATGCCACCTCCTCATGTAACAACCATCCAAATAGAGGTTTAGTTATCCTCTGGCCATTCATTGATTGTCAGTTTCTGACCACAGAGCTGCTCTAGACTGGATATTTTTGGGTGGTGGACCACTCAACTGAGCATTGATACTGATGTGCCAGTTCATGTCAATGCTTTGCTGAGAATGGTCCACCACCCAAATAACTTCTGGTCAGCAGTGGTCAGAAACTGACTCAGGCTAGGGGAGGGCTGACAACAGGTGGACTACAGAAAATATATAATTGACCTGTAAGGTTGGTAGAGCCCATAAAGTGAACAGTGAGGTGGACACACAGAGCAGGCATTTCTCTACATTGACTATGATGCAGACTCTTTTCCTGTAGTTCCTCCCTCTTAGTGCCCAGCTTCCATTTTCATTTGTGTTGCCACCCTGACCATGTTGATCCCCACTTTCCGCTCATCATGTTTTAAACCTGTCAGGGACCATCTCATCAGAATTCAGTCTCTCCCCCACACTAGCCAATTAGGAGGCTCTTAGAGGTGGAGTGATGGGTCTGCGGGGACATGCGGTGGTCTGCACGAGAATACTGCCCAGCTCTTAAGAGCCTTTTGAAAAAGGTTGCTTCATATAAACAAGTGCTCTTTTTTTGTATGGCTAGGCTTGAAATTCATGGATTTGTTGTTGAAGTGTGTACATTTAGAGCATTTGTTGTGAAGCTTGGTTTCATTGAACAAGATGTGTAGAATCATAATTAATCTTTATTTATGTTGCACCTCTTTTACATAAGATGCAGAGTTGAATTAAAAAAATCTGATATCTGAACAAACTATATATACTGAGCCATTTGTAAATAAGAGGAAGAAAAATAAAACGATGTGATAAACAATTCATGATTCAAATAAAATGTGGTTAAATATGAACAAAGACTAAATAATTAAACAATTAAAGAAAAGCTTTGATATGGTGAAAAAATGTGGACGTCCCATATAGAGTTCACGTGTTTCCGCCACACCGGTGTATAAAATCAAGCACATAACCCTGCAGTCTCCATTTACAAACACTGACGGTGGAATGGCTCATACACTAGCACTGTCATATGATCCCACCTTTGCCACAATTCAGTCCCTGAAATATCTACCCAGCAAGATCTGCCCCAGTCAACCGTAAGTACTATTACTATCAAATAGAAGCATCTAGGAAAAACAACAGCTTAGCCACGAAGTGGTAGACCATGCAAACTAACAGAGTGCAGTCACTGCATGCTGTTGCATTGCTCACTATAGATTTCCATACTGCAACTGTAAGTAGCTTCAGCACGAGAACCTTGTGTGTCTAAAGCTTAATGAAATGGCCTTCAGTGGCTGAGCACCTGTGCACAAGATCACTATGTGCAATGCCAGACATCGACTAAAGCACACCACCACTGGCCATTAGAGCAGCGGAAACATGTTCCCTGGAGTGATGAATCTAGCGGACCGATGGGTAGATCTTGTTTGCCGGATGCCAGGAGAGCACTACCTCCCGAAATGCATATAATATGTGATCAAGTTTCTCAGTACGGAATATGTATTGTGATATTTAACTTTTCTGAAATTATATTCTTAGGTTTTCACATTGTGTGTCATATCAAAATATTAGATAATCGAATATTCAAATCCATCGAAGATGCCTGGTGTATTGGAAATAGTTTGAGAAATTTTACAAATAATTCTGTGCTGTGCCAAAATAACATGCTAAAATATGGGATTTATTGAATCATTTCTGATTAACATTAGAATAATCGTAATCATACTTAATTTTTGAGGTCATAAACCTACAGTTCCCCCTCCTACTGTGGACAGTGAGTTTAAATCATTTATTTCAGCAAAGAAGTGTTTAATATTATAGGATTTAAATGACTAATTAAAATACATTTATAATAGCTAACAGCATTGTACAATAAGTATCGGCCACAATTTTTCATATCACTTAGGCCCTGCTAACAATATCTTTAAGAGGCTAAGTAATGAGTAGATATGAGTTCTTTGGCTGCTGTATAAGCAAGTGATCACACTTTGCTGGCAGGGGCATCTCACAGTTTATATCAAAGCTTTGCTTGAAGAGCGCAAGGAGGCCAGTCTATGTTCTGAACTCCATTCCCCTTTTCCCTTTCATCCCTCGCTTCTCTCCTCCTCTCTGCTCTGCATGTCGCCCAGCCTCAGTAGAGACTGTTTAGCCACATGGTCCAGTGCACCTTGCAGTGTGTGTGTGTGTGTGTGTGTGTGTGTGTGTGTGTTCATAGGATTTTTTGCCATGAAAGCTGTAGTTTAGTGAAAAAACTGATTTATCAGTTACAGCAGATGCAGTCGATCAGCCAAGATAGATTTTTAGTTCTTTAGTCTACAATGGGAGATGTGAGACTAACGTTGCTAACAAACAATGGACTGAACTCCAGAAACAATCCGAAATCTTTTATTTATTTGCTTCAAAAATCTGTTTATCAGCTACATTAATACAGCTTTTTTAATGGTTTAGTAAAATGACATTGATGGACCTGATTTAAACATTATCCATCCATCCATCCGTTTTCTAAGCCGCTTCTCCGTCGGGGGGGGGGGGTCGCCCGGCCGGGGAATCGAACCCAGGCCCTCCTTGCTGTGAGGCGATAGCGCTACCCACCACGCCACCGTGCCGCCTTATTTAAACATTATGCTTTTGGTAATAAACCACAAACTTGCTAGATAACTTAACGTAAGCGTTGATCATTTTTCACCTGAGAATGACAAAGAAGGTTGCAAACGGGATATTCTAAAATCTACATCCAGCTAACATGCTTGAGAAATGTTGTTTTACAGTTTGATTGCAGAAATAAAGAAACTTTTTTTTTTTAAACCACCTTTAGCACCGTGTGGTTGCATAACATTTTATTTAGAACATTTTTAACTGTATTTAAATTTTTGAATAAACACAGACATACTAACACATTTTTTTTCTTTTTAGCAGATTCAGAGTAACTCTTTCAGTACTGAACTCTGGTGTAGAGCTGCTGCCACTGTTCTCCGCTTCTAACGACCCGTTCATTAGGCTGCTGCCCATACAGTCAGTGATGTACCTAGGACTTTCAGAAGGCCTAGAGTGACATTTTTCTCATGAAATATTTCCCATGTACTGGAAATCAAAATGTGATGGGTTCATTTCTGTTTAATATAATGTGTTAAGCAGCCTCTTTAACTCATAAAGCCGTAGCCAATAGGAGAGCGCGCTTAACGATATCTACCTAAAACTATGAAGAAAAGTAATTCCTGTTTGGCCAATTTTCTGTTCTGCATTTCAAGAATGAATTTCATTACTGACTGTAATGTATCATTTGGCGGAGTAACCAGAGCTGCCGAGCTATCTAATATTAGCTGGTTCATTAATGTGAAATGCAGTGGAGATTTTATAAAGTGGCCCAAAAGCTGTTTGTCCACTTTAACTGTTGGTAAACCTGAATTAAGTTTTTTGGGTTACTTCATAAAATAATAATTGTTTCAGAGAAATGGAAAACTGGCGATAGAGAATCTGAAGAATTCCAACCAGATTGCGCTGCTGTACAGCAAAAAGGTGGAAACAGTCAAATGTGGGGCTTTTTCTTAGTGCTGTTTTGTGAGCTTGTGTTCATTGGTGGGATCATGAACTCCCGAGGTGTACAAAGGCACTGGATGCAAACCTGCAGATATCATCACAGAAACTGCTCAAACGACAGTGGAACTTTCAGCAGAATAACAATCTGAAACACACCAGCTGCCTTTTGAAAGGTGAATGACCTGTTTAAAACTAATGCTATTTGGTTTAACAGTGAACTGAGTATATTTTTGAGTGTGGCACAAATGCCCAAATACTTTTTGAGTGACTGTTAATTAAAATTGATGGACAATTTGTAGAGCTGAATAGGTTTGTCTGTTACAGTTGAACAAATGTGCAGTTTAGTTCTCTAAAATGATATTTTCATTGACAAAGTGTGACTGATATGTGAATTAATATCCCTGTTTACTGGTTAAAAAATGTAGTTTGTCAGACAATCTACTTATTTTATTCATTTATTTATTTTGCCTTATTAGGTCAGTTTTCCATGTTGAATAAAGGCAAAGGGAAATCTAAGCATTTCCAAAGATTTGGAAATTTAACTGATTACAAGCACCATAACACAAAAGTTAAGATCTACCAAAATTATACTCAAGTATGGTAATGACAAGCACGCCAGTATTTGCCACCCCTGCCTTATAATGCCTCTTCTCAGATTATCCTGAAATGTGTGTGCTTCCTCTCAGGAATCTCCGACTGTACTTCCCAGCTTCTTTTTGCTTGTTATGGTTCAACTTCTGCATTTTAAATCTCTAAACAGCCCTGCATTCCCATACGCCCAGTACGCTGAGACTGTGTCTGCAGAATCCAAACTGCGCTTGTTAAATGCTCTATGACTGGAAGCCTGGCTGTGCTCACTTTTTGATAGATGTTGTTTTTGTATATGCGCTGCTGTTCCCTGCAGGTGATCCCTTCAGTATGAGACACTAAGCTCAGGTTATTGGATTTGGAGCCCTCTGAAAGAGGCGCAGGGCGACTGGAAGCAGAGGACGCTGGGATGTGTGCTGTGCAGAGGGCTAAGCACAGTCAGGAGTCTTTCTAGGTCATCTAGTTTGAAGTGCTATATCAGGGCTGTGTGGTATTGACAAACACTATATTGGGATTACATCACTATATATTGCAGTTGTGATGTACCTCACAATATACATGTCCGTTATCTTTGGATTATGGACCATATGTTTATTTCATTCATTTAATTTTTGGTTGAAGGAGGTTAGAATGCTGAACACATCATTTAAAGATATTCACTGGATTGTGTAAGAGGCTATTCTATTGCTCAGCGCCTTGAAAATAGAGGTTATCTTTATTTTATAGAAGCCTTGCAGTGGTAGTGTATAATAGCAGCTGATGATGCCCAGCTAGAGCGAGCACTGCGAGGGAAGGTGGAGTGAGAAAAGGTTAAAAGGAGAGATAGAAGTGGTGAAGGCAGAGAGAATATCCGGTTTCGGCTTTCAGCAAAGGCCTAGAAAATCCCTCAGTCGACGTTTTGTTTTGACCTTAGGAAATGTAGGCTTATTGACTGCTGTGGCTCATGTCTGAACGTAGTAGTGCACAGCTATACGTAACGCAGCGTGCATTGTGAAGAACACTGACCTAGAAAGTGCTGCTTATTATATGGGATGCTATGGAATCCCTCTAATAAAACTCATTTTGGTAGTTTGTTTGACCAACAACTGACTAGGAGTGAATGACTTTGGCAAAATATCTAATTGCAATTTTTTCAGACTGATATTGTGATTACAATTCAAATTGCAGTTGTTTATAATTGAGGGATGAATTGAGGTTTGGACCTTTTCTTGGCTAAGCAGACCAACGTGTGCTTTTTGTATCTTGAGATTTGAACTCAAGCTTGTTCACAAGCTCCATGTTATTAGGTAAAACTTCTTAAAACGTGTAGCGTACCAACATTGTTGCTAAAAGAGTGTAAGACTATACTAAAAATCACAGCTCTGCGATTGCAAAATTTCACATTTGCGATTTTGATATAAAGATATATTTGATATAATAAAGATTAGTCCTATAACTAATCTTTAATCAGCGATTGACGGTTAGCTGGCAAGCATAAAATCAAGGATGCAGCCCACCAAAATATCAGTTATTAAACAGATTGCTCCGGCTCTGAAAACCTGATTGGCTGAGCCAGGAAAATGAGCAAGGAGGATGTTGTTGAGGAAAATGAGAATAAAGCTATTTCTCTTACATTTTCAGTGCAAGATGACTGTGACACTGTGTCTAAGATGAGCTGCAGTTTCTAGTGACATTAGTGTTTGTCAAAGCGGCTGCAAATGAATTACTGTGCACTGAAAGTGATCTAATAAGCCTCAGTCTGGGTGCATTTCAAATGCATTTTCATTTACATCACTGTGTCTTTTTCCTCATGAGTCATCGTTATGTGAACTGCTTTGACTGCAAAGCCTCTGTCTCATCTAATGCTTCATATCTTACAGAATTCTTTGTAGTCCATCTACTTCAAAAAGCCATTGAAGAACTGAGGAACATGACTACAACATTCTTAAGAAGAGTGTTCTCATATTCATAATGGAAGACTTCCAGATTTAAGTAGTCTTTACTTATAGTCTTTACTTAAAGACAGAGTGCAGTCTTAGATTGGCATTGCTGCTTTATCTCCTGACTTTCAATGTCACTGGTGTTTAATTGACTTTGTCAAGTAGCTGTTGCGGCGATATTGTGTGTGTTGCTTCTGGAAAGCCTTAATGGAGCTAATGTAAGAGGGATTGTGTGAGGAAAGGGGGGATGAACTGAGTGAAGCAACAGAGGGAGGCCTTGCAGTGAAAGATCTTTTACATAAAGATGACAGATAGGAGTAGATGATACATTAGCGTAATCAAATACATTCGAAATGCACACCCAGTGATTGCTATCAGAACGTCTTTGAAGCCCAGCAGTTTATTTGGAACAGCTCTGCTCTGACAAACACTTAAATCACCAGAAACTGCAGCTAAACTGAAACACAGCCTTCATTTCACTACCATTACTATGCCCTGGTTAGCTCGGAATTGATGACAGTCCCTGATTGCAGTCTTAATGGCTGTTCCAATGCTGTATTAGCTGAATGTATTAAGTGTGTTGGCTCACATCCCCATCCCATACCATAACCATTCAAAGACAAAATTCTTGGTTTCCTGTAATCTACACTAAATTTAATGACTTTTTGCCTGCCTCATGAATGTCAGTTATGAGTAGCAAACAATGCTAATCCAAGAAGTCCTGGAGATCATTTTACCACATTGTCTTAAAACTGAAAATAGATTTTTGGTGACCTCCCTCTCAGTGAGCAAGAGGGTGACCATGTTTTAGGTTCTTTTTGAATTCTTTAGGTTTAAGCTGCTCAAAAACCATGTTATGCATGAGTATGTGGAAAATTCTGCTGTAATTGTAATGCCGGGTGCAGTTTCTTTCTTCTTCAGCTGGGCGGCTCGCTATAATTTATTCTTTGAAATAAATGTGAAGCAGAGTGGCTAGCTAGCAGTCTGGAGCAGTAGGAAAAGCATTTGGGCTACATCATGCACTTTAAACTGACATCATCACCCCTCAGATTAGAGCTCTAATACAGACTGGAACAGAGCCTGATTTCTGACCACTGTCGAGATATCACCGCTGCTTTTACAAGGAAGTACCATCTAACTAACATGAAAAAAGGCTGACCATAAATCACTGTTTTTGTGAAATGCGCAGGCAGCTCATCTCGTTCTCTGTAGAGGTGCTGCTTCTGCACCCTATTGTCTGGCTTGATAAACAAAACAACACTTTGTTTCCTGATGCACTGAAGCAAGCACGTTCATGAAAACTGGTAAAAGTATCAGTTGCTGAATTTGCTGTTTAATTTTAAAAGATTTTAATTATCAAATTTATCTCATCAAATATTTGCACCCGACCTCTAATGCATTATTTTGCTAGTTTGAAAAAGTAGCATAGGCAGAAAACAGTTTAGTAGATATAACTTCGAAATGCGCTAATGTCCCCTATTGTCCCACAAAGCAGATGACCTGACTGAGATACAGTCGGACAGCTGAGATGTGCAAAGACAAGGAATAACAATGCAACAAACCTAAACACCTCATCACCAAAGCCAGATACATACTGCCATGGTGGGCATAAAAAATGTTTCATAGGCCAGTCGTGTCTTACCTTTGATTCACTGTTAGATGTTTGCTTTAACATTTTCACGAAGCACATTGCAGTATTGAGAAGTAATTGAACTTTCTGCTACATTGTGCAACTCTAGCTAATTTGCTCACTTAGGCTAGCGAAGCCAATGACAAGTGGGCTCTTATTGAAAAATCCACCCCTTGTTGGCGCTCACATTCTTATAAAACTCTCCACATAGGTCTGAATCTGGCAGATTTGCCTTGCCTCCATTTCTTTTTAATTACTGTTTGAGTCTGCTCTAATAGGTCTGAATCAGAACGAGGTAGGAAATGAGCTCAGGTGAAAGCACAGCCTGCAATTTGTGCGTACATCAGAGTTGGCTTGGCATGACTGGTTGTCAGGGGCAACGGGACGACCACCTGTTGAGAATGAAGTGCAGTTGGAGGGTCACAGCATTCTCTCCTACCGATCGGTCACCAAAGACGTTCGTGTTACACAACCTGCACTTGTGCAATGGAAAGTACGGGAAATGATTTTATCCTCTTTCAGTGGAGATGCTTTTCTCTGAGGGGAGAGAAATGATGAATGATGTTCCAGGTCTGGAGTGGATGTTTTTTTTTTTTTTTGTGAGGGTGATTTCGGTCACTACTGCTGTCTTTCAGTATATGTGTTTGAGTTTACATGCAGTCTGCCCTGCGATGGACTGGCGACCTGTCCAGAGTGTATCCTGCCTTCCGCCCGATGACTGCTGGGATAGGCTCCAGCACCCCCGGCCCCCCCCGCGACCCTGATGGAGAAGTGGCTTAGAAAATAGATGGATGGATGGATGGATGGAAGGCCAGAACAATATCAGATAGGAAGAGTGGTGCTTTATGTATAACACTGTAGAATAGTAGCGTATACTTTAATCTCTTTCCACATTGGCCATAAAAGGCAGTTTGTGGATGCTCAGTTGAACTATACATTTTTTTTCTTCAATAATTTTGATGCAAATGTGGAAGAGATTCACTAAAACGAAGTGAACTGAATTTTTTCTTTATAGCTTAGCAAGCAAAAAATCTACAAGTTTCTTTTTTTTGAGGCACTTGTGCTGCTCTGTTACCCCTCTTTGCTTGCTAGCAGCTCAACATTTCACCAGTTGTAACTAGGACACAGCAGAGTTTGAAGGAAAAATATTTGATTGTATTTATTAAAAGTCAGTTCCCACTGGGGGGGCTGAAGAATTGAACTCTACCATAGAACAAAATTTCATTTGACCAACCCCAGTAGAGCTCTGGAAATGGTCAAGGTAACGCACTGTCATACATTAGTCCAAAACGTTTTGTTCACATGTTTATTCTTATTTATTCTAATATTTGCATTTTTTAAACAAATTAACACATACTGCCCAGTTAAATGGCTTTACGTATTATTTTCTCAGGTGTCTAAAGCCAGACCGTGCTGTAGATACAAAAAACTTATCCACACATTTTACACCATAACTGCTATCACCACTATAGGCTACTGATACATGCCACCTACTGGATAGATTTTCAACTGCAATAATATTGAAGCATAAATATTTTTGTTTTTAAATGTAATTTTTAGAAGTACCAATAATCAAAGCCTGTAAAATGCTGTTCAGGCCACAACAAAGAAAAAGGAAGGATATTTTAACTTAGTTGTTAACTGACCAGATGTTTGTCCGCAGGGCATTTTTACATGCTGCTATGGAGGGTAGCTCGTTGCTAGCTGATATGAACAGACATACAGGACTGCTTAAAAGAACTGAACAAATGCAGTAATCAGTTGAATCAGAAGTTCTGAAAGTATTGTTATTATATAATGACGAGTTATTATATAATGACGACTGTAAATAAATATGTACTTATATACACTATTCATATATGCCACAACAATAATGAACATAAAATTATGGTTAATTATGGAACATGAATAATTTTGTTTTGATAGGTGAGGGGTACCAATCCTGTAAAATACTCTTTGGGCCCCAACCATAAAAAAGAAGGGCATTTTAACTTGCTGCTATAGAATTAGCTCATTGCTAACTGACAAAGTTTATCTGAAGGCCATTTTCCCACTGTTGTGGAGGTGAGCTCATTGCTAACTGACAGAAAGTTTGTCTGAAGGACATTTTCTCATTGTTATGGAGGTTAGTTTATTGCTAGCTGACAAAGTTTGTCTGAAGGACATTTTAACACTGCTATGGAGGTTAGCTCATTGCTAACTGACAAAGTTTGTCTGAAGGACATTTTCTCATTGTTATGGAGGTTAGCTCATTGCTAACTGACAAAGTTTGTCTGAAGGACATTTTAACACTGCTATGGAGGTTAGCTCATTGCTAACTGACAAAGTTTGTCTGAAGGACATTTTAACACTGCTATGGAGGTTAGCTCATTGCTAACTGACAGAAAGTTTGTCTGAAGGACATTTTCACACTGCTATGGAGGTTAGCTCATTGCTAGCAGAATGTTTGTGAGAGACAATGCGTCTCTGATATGAACCGAAGTAAATAGATGCTGAAAGAACTGGACAAATGCAGTAATCAGCCATATTTAGAAATACAGAAAAAAATATTATACAATTTTTTTCCCCTGTTTGGTATTGTAAACATCATGAGATCATGCTACAGCTTCTGTTGACAAGCACAGTGATTTTGCCTGAAACAGTAATTGCTGGCTGAATGTTTTATGGGTCCTCTGTTAGACCTCTTTACTCGGTGACTGTATTGCCTTGCCCAAAATGACCTGTAACGGAGAGATGGAAAAGCAATCTGTGACTGGAACAATGATGCATGAAGGCAACCGGCCTGCTACGAGTCTGAGGTTCCACATATTTGTCTTGAAATCCGAAGCACTCCAGGGAACGCGGGGAATGAAAGGAGCTCTAAATGCTCTGTGTGTTTTTGGGTAACCTTGAGCGTATGAGCAGAGTGAGAGAGAGAGAGAGGGAGCGAGACAGGAAATACTTGGCATGCCCTAAATCTGTCTAATTGAGAGTGGGTCCCCTGCCATTTGTGTTAGAAGTTTGAACATTGTGTCTTTTTTAAAACTGCCCTCTCTGCTTAGTCATTCAGGCCATCTGTTTTTTTTTCCTGCCTGTAGGCGGCCAGGAGCAGGTCTGCTGTGATAGACGGATCTTTTATTTTTCTTTTAGTTGCATTTGCGTCATTCGATTTACCTTGTTCTGCTGATTGGCCAGATTGGTGCGTGGTCGTTTGTGTCCTGCACTGTGACAGTAATTTGGTTCTGCACAGCACAAATTGATTAGTATTAATTCCTGATGAGAAGTGGCTGAAGAGGCTTGAAGGTGGGTTAATGAGTTTATGTAATCCATCATCTCTCTCTCTCTCTCTCCTTCTCCCTCTCTGTATATATCTGTATCTCTTACTCTCTTGTTTCTTGCTCTTTCTCTTTTAGTCTTTCTCTCCTCATTTTTTTCTTCTCTCTCTCTGTATATCTGTTGCTCTCTCTTTTTGTCTCGCTATATCTTTCATTCTCTTGTGCTGTTTTTGCCTTCTTATGGTCTCTCTCTCTCTCTCTCTCTCTCTCTCTCTCTCTCTCTCTCTCTCTCTCTCTTGTGAATTCTTTCTCTTTCATTCTTTCTTTTTTTCCCTCCTTTCCCATCTGTATATCTCCATTTCTTTAGCCATTCTCTCCTCTCAGTCTCTTGCTATCTCTCTCTCTCTCTCTCTCTCTCTTGCTCTCTCTGTATATCCCCTGCCCTCTGCTTCTCTCTCTAGCTCTATCAGGCTGTCTATTTGAAGAGCATTCCTTTTGTGTCTTTTTATCTGGGGAACAATGGCTCAACCAGCTGTCCAGTACTGCTTTGATTCTCCTTCAGTGAACTGAATGATGTCTGTGATCACCACAGAAACAAGAGCGAACGGAAGGTGGACAGGGCCAGATGGACAGGGCTGAGGTAATTGGTCACTCTGTGACACAGCTTAGCTGTTGTGGTTGACTACTTGCAGGATGCGTCTTGCTGTCAAATGTTGAGTAGTCTGAAAGCAGACAGGCTGTGTTCAGGATGCCCTGACAATAATAAAGGTACTGGCTGCAGAGAGATAAAGATTTAAGGTGTGAAATGAACATTTATGGTTGACTGTTATAATTTCTACTTATAAAGTACTTAATAAGTAAACTCCAGTGCCAATCAGAGACGACACCAATCCGATACCATGTAGCAGAAAATGGAGTGGATCAGACCCAGCAATGCTTTTTAAATACCTCATTGTCACTGCTGGACTGAGAATAGTCCACCAGCCATATATACCCAGCCAACAACATCCTGTGAGCAGAGTACTCTGAGCACTGATGAAGAACTAAAGGATGACCAACAACAACTGTTGCAGCAGATGAGCTACTGTCTCTGACTTTAAATCCACAAGTTGGATCAACACGGTAGGTGTGTCACATAGAGTCAACAGTGAGTGGACACAGTGTTTAAGAACTTCAGTAGCACTGCTGTGTCTGATCCAACACATCAGTGTCACTGCAGTGCTTAGAATGATCCACCACCCAAATAATACCTGTTCTTTGGTGGTACTGTAGGGGTCCTGGGGGAATGTAGGGGACTACAGTCTGTAATAGTAGAAATACAAAGTGCAGCTATGTGGTAAACGAAGCTGATAAAATGGACCATGAGTGTAGATACAAGGAGGTGGTTTTGTGCTTTTGCTCTGTTTTACAGCTTTACAACTGCTGTGTTAGCTCCCTGGCCAACCACAGCTGCACACAAATCACCTCACACTTGTCTGCTATGCTGGTAATTTACATTGTTTTTTTTTTTGTTGTTTTTTTTTACAGATCAGTGTGCAGCACTATACTCATTGGTATAACACATTGTTCACATTTATGACTACTGTTTATGGTTAGCAAATTAGCTTGGTAATTGCACCAACATGTAGGATTTCTCAGCCTCGATCACACCCATCAATCACACCCATACTGTGCCTTTGGCTTAATATGAAGTCAAAGGTAGTGTCCCACAGAGTAAAAATATGCATGAATTTTGGAGAGCAAGAATACTTGAGAGCACACACACACACACACACACACACACACACACACACACACACACACACACACACACACACACACACACACACTTTCATCTGCTGCACTTAATCTTCATTATTTCACTTCTCCAGGCAAAGTTCTCTCAGACACGTTTTTTCCAATTAGCCGATCATGTGTAGATGACTTCGTCTGGCAGTGGCAGAATTCACGCCGTCCCTGTAATGACTGTAATAGCTAAGAGAGTGAGAGTGGTTACACAACAAGCCTTCATTTATCCTCCAGCCACAGACAATATAATCTTCATAATAGCATTTATTTAGGACTTCTTTTCTCGCTTTCAGCAAAGAGGGCGGGAAGGAGGCTGGCTGCAGAGTACCGAAGCAGAGAGAAAGATAAATTGAAGCAGTTGTAACTGAGGACAGAGAGTTCATTTCCACCTGTGTTCGAGCAGAGTACCAGAGCACATCTGGCTGCTGTACTGACCACAGAAATGCAAAGTGGTTACATAATCCATGACGGGTTGTACTGTTCTGTTGTACTGTTCGTAAGGATGCTAGAAAATTAATGGCCATGTCATCCGAAAAATTCAATACATCCACACTAGGCCTGCACAATATGGACAGAAAATAGGACAATATAAGACAAGTTAAAATATAAATGAAGTAGTGTGACTGGGTGCCACCAAGTACAGACTATAATTTTGGTTTTGTCTGTGTTGTAAAGTCTAATATAGGTGCAAAAAACAATAAAATATACACAGATGTGCCAAAACATTATGACTACCTCCCTGCTAGTTGTTCTCTATGTGCCGCCAAAACAGCCCTGACCAACCAAAGTTTCTGAAGGTATCCTGTGGTATCTTGCACCATGACGTTGGCAGCAGGTCCTGTAAGTTGCGGGCTGGAGCCACCGTGGTTTAGACTTGTTATTCCAGCACATTCAACAGATGCCCAATCAGATTGATATCTGGGGATTTTTATCATGTTGCTCAATCCATTCCCTATCAGTGTATGCAGTGTGGTAGGATGCACTGTCTTACTGAAAGAGGCCACTGCCATCTGGGAATACCATTGCTGTGAAGGGATATACCTGGCCGCAGCAATGTTCAATTTGGTGACACTTTATTCCCAGACCCAGGGTTCTGGGCTCAGCCAGAGTGTGATGCACTATGTTTTCTGTCGTTGCTTAACCATCATTAAAATATATTTTGACTTGTGACAGAGTAGTCCTTCTGTCAGTTTGAATCAGGTAGGATAACCTTTGTTGCTCTTGCGCGTTCATGAGCCTTGAACCACTTTCGGTAGTTATTCACAACTGTGGACCAGCCTTGCCATTTTTGAGATGCTCCAACCCAGTCATCTGGCCAAAATGATTTGTCCCTCAGGTCTTCACACATGCCTGTTTCTCCAGCATCCAAAACGTTCACCATGAGAACTGACTTTTCTCAGTCACTTACTGTCTGATGGATTCCAGACCTTGACAAGCTCTGTTGTTATGAGATAATCAATGTTATTTATTTGATTTATGAGTGCTCATAATGTTTTGGCTTGTTGGTGTATATTAACTCCTTTAAAAGCTGCTCTTTTGTTGTAACAGTAGCCATTGCTGCTTCATAAACAGTTGATTAAAAATAGAATAGTTTTTGAGCTTTGCTCAAAAGAACTGGACAAACTGGATATGTTTGTATTTTAAATTGGCTCTGTAGCAGAGTGGCTAACTCACTTTGCATGTTGGAGAGCAGTGTTCAAGCCCAGCTTATGAGCTGTCACCGCTGTTGATACTGTTATAATATTAGGCACCACTACGTTCCTGCCAGTCTAATTACATCAGACTTGCGCTGTATATAAAATTTAAATTGATCCACTCTGTCAGCGCAGCCCATGTTCTCACTTATATTGCAAAAATGTTAAAAAAATCATGCGGTAATGATTTACACACATACATAAGCTTGCACTCCAAATTCTATTTGCTATTTGATTTCTAAAAGTGATAAATTTTGGGCACTCCTGGCTGAATAATATATTATGTTTTGATTTTTGAAGTGAAAACCTCTGTAGCAGACAGTATTTTGTAAATACAAAAAGATATTTTTGTAAACGTAAGTGCACAGCCATTTTATATTTGAGAAGCCTAAATAACAAAATATAGTAATTGTGGCATATGCAGAATTTTGGACTTTGTGACATCTCCCTCCCCTTAGGCAGACATCATAGCTTGCAAACACTTTTTTGTAGACATCTAGTCTTCCTGTCCTTGTTATAGAAATTTTCACCCCCTCTTCCTGCTTTACACTTCCAGTTCTGCAAAATTCTTGGACTCTTTTGCAAGATCTACCCACAGATTTCAGTGCTGATCAAGTGAGGTGAAGTCATTCCAAAAGCTTCAGCTTGTGATTCTTGAAGTAGTTCGTGGTGAAGTTTGAGGTATTGTGTCCTGTTGTAGAAGCCAGCCTTGTTTCAGCTTCAGTTTGTTGACTGAGTGGGTCATGTTTGCTTCCAGAATTTGTGGATATTTAGGAATCCATTCTTCCATCTACCCATAAAATGTTTCCTGTGCCACACAACCCCAAATGTAATAGATCCACCCTAAGCTTAACAGCTCTTTCAATCTTTTCATTTGGCGAAAGGTGACTGAACGTTTGCATACAACTGTTTGTATACTTTCACTCTCTTACTTTGGTTGTTTAGTGTTCTTTATAAAACATGAAAGGTCCTCTACAAGTTTTCCAATATCTGGATAATGACCTGAATTTAAATGACCTGGACTGAAGGCATAGCTCAAACAGTCGTGGGTCACCAGTGATATAACAGTCTTAAAGCTGCAGTTTAAAAGCCTTTTTAATTCTAAGAGAAAAAGAGAGGTTGGAAAATGTAAAAAATAATTATGATTGCTATTGCTACATAAACCTACACAAACATTATAAGCGGGCTTCAGGGAAGAAAATAAAATGTAGAATATGGCCTTTAATATTCCAACAGTTTATAAACTGAAGTTGGAAATGCAAATGTTCCATTGTTTGTCATGCTAGTAAAGCACTCTCAATTAAATGAAACTGTATTAATTGATTATGTATGTGTTTTTCTCTCTCTCTCTCTCTCTCTCTCTCTCTCTCTCTCTCTTTCTTTCTTTCTTTCTTTCTTTCTTTCTTTCTTTCTTTCTTTCTTTCTTTCTTTCTCTCTCTCTTTCTCTCTCTTTCTCTCTCTCTCTCTTTCTCTCTCTCCCTCTCTCTCTTTCTCTTTCTCTCTCTCTCTCTCTGTCTGTCTCTCTCTCGCTAGCTCACTCTGACTACAGGAGGGGTAGGGGTGAGCAGTTGATGAAAACACTCCACACACCCCTCTCGCTCCCTGTCTGCAAGCTCCTCCTCCTGTAGCCCCATCGTCATGGCGATGAGTAGCGATCCTGGCTGCATGGGGACGGAGCCTGACCCCGACCCCGAACCCTTCTCCCAGTCCGAGCTGGCTGATAAGATGGCTGCCATCACCATAACGGACCCATCAACCAACGGGCTAAGGAATGGGGCGGGGGTCCGGAAAGTCCCACCACAGCGACCGCACCTGTCCGGCAGGAAGATGTCTCTACAGGAGAGAGGGACATACCTGTCTGCGGGGGGTGGAGCCGAACGATACCACCATATATCCCCACGGGCTGCCCGCAGGCCCACCATAGAGTCCAAACGCGTGTCCATCTCAGATGCACCGGTAAGGACTCAAAGGATTTGATTCTGATTCTTTAGGAAACGATTCAGGACACAATCTCAGGTTTCACCAAGAATCAGTGCAGTGTTTCAGTATAATTCATAATAATAGTATTGTATTATATTATTAATAATATTACACTAAATACATAAATGGAACTGAAGGAACTATTATATTTTTCCTGTATGAAAATAGCCTAAATTCCTTTACACACATAGCACAATTTGTTCATGCAATTTATTTAGACGACAATAAATGTATTCAACCAGATGTATAACTGGCGATATCTTGTACACCCATTTGGCAAAAATATGGCATTGCTTTATTTACCCACTTTTTGATTTTTGCAACACTTGGCTGGAAACATGAACTGTCTGAGCAGTCACAGTTGTCTATGGTGTTAGCATGGCAACTACCAAGCTGACAGATTGGCTATATCTAAAAGGATTTGAATCTCCTAAAGTAGCTCAAATGGGGCTCAGACTGGGCTACAAACATCCATATTATAGCCAGAAGCACTCAAAAAGTTTCAGGTTCTGAAAGGAAAAATAAAGCTCTTCGTGCTACTTTCTTTTTTGACAAATAAGTATTTTTTGAGTTTTTTATAAGCAGACATAGATGTGTTCAATAAAGAAATGTAACAATCAGAACATAACCAAAAAGAGGAGGGGTAAAGAAAAAAGGTTGTATGTGGTTACAAAACTTTTATCACAATCATATTTAAAAACGTATTGTTATTGCTTTTACGTCCATTTATCCCTATGTATTTCTAGGGTGTCATGTCATCCATTTTAAACAACTTTTTCTCTAACTCAAAGCTGTTAAGTCATTTTTTCTAGTATATACACTCGCTGTACAATTCGGTCTTACGATTGTAGATGCAGGACTACATGGTTCACAATTGTTTAGGTAACTGATTAAAATCTGTCCTTAATATGAACGATCTGGTGTCCTGAAATGACTTACATGCACACATCCTACTCATTAATGTCATTTGAATGAACCATGTACATAATCAGCACAAACTAACAAGCAGAACGAGTCTTTGCTCTGAAGACAGTGAACTCTGATCAGCTCTCAGCTGTTCATTATTAAAGCAAGATGACGGCAGAAAAGGTGAGATGTGTTGCTTTTCTACAGGCTTTAACGTCTGTTTGCCGCTGCTGCCATGGTAACGCTGAATGATGGCGCATGCACAATGGTGAGAAAAAGCACATGAATTCCGATCTGAGCGTTCACATTAAGGTCGTATGGCCACAAATCCGATCTAGGACCACATATGAAAGTGACTCAGGTTGTTTTCGAAAAGATCAGATTTGTGTGTCCACACAGCCCTAAACCAGATCTGAGGCAAAAAATCTGATTTGTGGCACTTCAACCTGATGATACTACCCCAAATGTTTCGGGAATGACTGTTTTAGCTAATTTTGAGCATAATTCAGAGTTACACTCGGCAGTATATGGCTAGCAAGCCTTCAAACAGAGCTTTGAACAGTTTTACAGACAAAGTCAATATTTCTCACCAAAGCACAAAATTTATTTAATTGCAAATTATGTGTTTCAGTAGTGACAATTCTTAATGTTACACACTGATTTTCTGACTTTGGGACACATTTACTTGAAAGCAGTGAAGCCTAACTTCACTTAGGGGGGGGGGGTAGGGGGGGACGGGGGTGTGGCGGCTAAGTGGGTGTTAGAACGCTCTTCCTGTAATCAGACCACAGGTCATGCAGTAATATATAGAATTATGACGCGGTGCTGCTCATAATCATTCAATGGTGGGTCTCTCTCTCTTTATGTCCCTCTCTCTTGCTCAACAATCACAGTACAATCACAGTGTAGCCCTGGTCAGGGACAGCGAAGATTGTTTGTTTGTTGCTGTGGTTACTATAGTTTCCATCTTTTCTTCTTTATTTCCTTTCATTATGTCATGTTTAAAACACCAACCCAGGAACGAATGCTTTCCTTCTCCTATTCATTTGCTGCCCTTGAAGAAGAAGATGAGATGAGGCGACCGACAGTAAGTGCCTTCAGGAATCCACTGTGCTGAGGCGGGTAGTGGTGGTCTTCCAGTGTGTATGTTTTTTTTTTTTTTCTTTTCTGTTTTTGCGAATGGATTCATGCCAAAAATAATATCCACACCATTGAATGATAATGTAGGATGACAGTAAGGCTAAAAGGTTTCGTCCATCTTTGTGTGAATTGAGCAAATGAGTTAGCAGTGCTTGCACATTGCTTTGCAGTGCGCAACACAATTGTTATTCGTTATGTCATTTTGTGATACCAACACTGAACCTCCACAGTGTTTGGTCTGATTGGGGATGACGAGCTTGTATTCAGGTTTTTGATCAGGTTGATCAGTTGTACAATGATTGTTAAATGTCAAAAAAGTTTTTGTGAAAGAAATAAATGGTAGAAATATGTGCCCAAGGGAATTTGCACCTCTCTCTGTTTGTCACCTAGATACACTAGTACACTAGCAACATCTTAGCATCCATGTAGGACTACATAACAACTGCTAAGCAACATCCTAGCAACTACTTTAAATACAGTCTTAACCACCTCACAGCACTGTAGGAACACCAGAGATACCATAGTAACCACCCAACAACATCCTAGCAACTACCAGAAATACCATAGCAAACAGTTAACAACACCCTCGCGACCACCTGGGGTACCATAGCATTATTAATGAATTGGCAAGACCAAAACTAAGCTGGAACTTGTATATTCATAGTAACTACTGTCTTAGTAATAGCTAACATAATATTTTTGGGTTATAAACTGTTGAGAATGGGGATTATCTGGTAGACTTTATGGCAAAATACAGTGAAATACTGCAGTGTAAGAAAACATTGTTAATGTTAATTGTAACTGTAATATTACAGCATCTAGGCATCCACAGTTTATGAAATGCAAGCATTGGCTAGCATGTTTGGTCATTGTCCATTCAGACAGTCATTATTATATTCATACGTATTTAAAATTATGTTAATGGATATGTTTGCAACTGAAAGACAATGATTAATTAACATTTAATGTATTAGTCAAACACTTAATAGCATTATTAATGCATTATTATAAATACATTTATGCTTTGACTCTCATGCATTTTCTGTTGGTGTATATTTTCTTCTTTACATGCTACATATTTTTATATATATATAATGTTGTTTTGTCTAATGTGAGCACAGGTGTTAATCATTTCCCAGCCAGTTTCATTCTGAAGTATTACTGAACTCTTTAACTCTTTGTAAGGACTTTTACAGGCAAATAGGAGGATTATCTGATACCATCTCTGCAATTTTGCAATAATTATGCAAAGCTCATAAAGCGGAGGAAGCTTAGCAGAGAGAATATAGTCTACTTTAAGCTATATTTGCTTTGGTGAACTTTTATAATGTTGGCATGTCAGTCAAATGTATTGGTACTTAGTTATTGAACAATTTTGCATTCATCATATAAATTACAGATCTTCATTCCTTTTGTTCATTTAGATTTTCTGTACGTTTCCATTTAACAGATTCTTTTAAGAGTAGAGGTAGCTGTGACGTGACAGCTGGTCGTTGTCTCTGTCTCTCTTAGAGAGCTAAAGGCCTGTCATTCTGTCTCTTGAGGTATGATGAGTGACAGGATGAGAGATAGATAGATAGATATCTAGATAGATAGATAGATAGATAGATATATACATACGGACTTACTGACTTGCATACTTACTTACTTACGTACTTCACTGATCCTGAAGGAAATTTAGCAGTCACACAACACGGGACAGTAATAGTAATAAGGGTGTAAAAAATATAACAGGCATATATACAAACAGAAAAATACAAAATCTGGGATAATATCTATAACCTAAAATGAAAAGACGCAGTGCAATAATGACTACAAGGAGGTGCAGGTAACGGCATATAATAACAATACAGAATAAATGTTCAGATATTGGTACCAAAATAAAGTGTCTAGTGTGGAGTGTCCTAATGTGCAAGATGCGCAATAAGGTATGTAGAAAGTGCAGATTGTGCAGATGGATAAAGAAACACAAGATTAAGCCTGAGATGTAAGACCTATAATTTGTGATTTAACATGAGATTTAGTCCTCATCTCTCCTCTTCCCTCTTCGCTCTTCTCTTCTGGCCCCCCTGGGAAGAGTTGAAGGGCCTGATGGCTCTGGGGACAAAGGATCTCAAGGGGACAAAGGTGGTCAAAGTAATTGGCCTGTAATGTCATTATATGAGTCTTTTCTCTTCTGTGGAGTAAGAATACGGCTTTCTTTGCGCTGCCTCACACTCAATAGCTTACGTTCTCGGTCAGTCTTTGTCTTGTTCCCTTGCTACTGCACACACTTATCTCTCTCGTTCTCACTCGAGTTGTGTACAGTCATATCTGATTGTAAAATAAGCGCACACAAGTTTCACTGACAGGTTTGTGGTTAATCAGTTTCTCCTTTAGCGTATCTGTAAGATCACTTGTATAGTGTGTGTACATTTGTAATAGTTTAAAAATGCTGAAAACATGCTTTGTGTTAAACCAGCGCTATTACATTTATATTTAAAACCAGTTAGGTTAAAAATGTGTGTGCAGAACAGTGCAGTATATTGTTTCATATCAGGGTGTAAGGGATGCTAGCTAGCAAGCAACGTAACTAATTAGATGCTTAAATGAGCAAAAAGTTTTAATCCTGGTTATTATAAGGGCTCCAGCTGTCTCCCAGGCAGTTTCAAAGTGAATTAGAACCAGAATCATAAATGTAGTTGGTTCATGTTGGGTTCAGTTCCGTTTGAATGTGGAGAAAAAAAACATACTTATAAAGTGAAATGCTTTTGTATTAAACCTTCCATTATAATGTGTGGCTGATGCAAGTTCATGATCATAGAATAAAATGAATTACACAGTCCTGAAGTTATTGACCTGAGAAGGTGATTTTAAGAAAGTTTAGTTTTTTCTGTCTTGAGTCTTGGTTTAAAACTCTTAATAGGGACAAAAAGACAGCCAGCCAGCAGCACCTAGCTCTACGACTCACCACACAGTGGATTTCAACAAACAAACCTCCATCTTGCGGTTCATTGATGCTGGAATCCGTTCTGCATTTAATCCCCCTCATTGCTGCTTCTACTTTCTGTAACACTAACTTTGGTCCGTATGTCCATAAACGGGCCAGATCAATAGGCCTTGTTCCCTTGTTCACATTGAACATGCTGGGTTTGTTTTCCCCGTCAGGAATGATCCCATATGGCGAGGTCCACCACAGTGACCCTGCCCAGAGGGGCAATAGGCTGGAAGAGAAGGGGAAATATTAAGCTTGCCCCAACCTCAGCCATTGAACATGCATAGTCAGTCTCACTGAAGGATTAGCACACCAGGGCTGGTCAGTTGTTGGTGAAATGTGCATGATACTTTTCCACGGGTATAAAAAGTTTAAATAATTAAATGAGTGAAGTTGAAATAACTCAGAGAGAGAGAGTGAGAGAGAGTACAGCTCAGCACTTGAGTTACCTCAGACAGGGTGATGTGGTGCGTATGGAGTTGTCTGTGTGGGAAAACAGTTTATGGCAGGGTTATCAAAAAAAAAAAAAATAAAAATAAAAAGGAGTCCATGTATGTATACTGCAAAAATAAATATTTTGCTTGCCCCTTTACAAGATTGTAATGTAGAGTTTTAGTTGAAGTAGAGAATGCTGGGTGATATGCAAATTAAACTAACACACTCTTGTACATGAGATCTGCTCTTCTGTAGAGAATAACATAGATGAGCTTGTGCAAAAGAAGGGTGCTAACGTGCCAGTTTGGCAATTATTTAGCTTCTATCAAACAAACACAATGTTGAGAGGGTTAAATGTCATCTATTTGGATTATAGTTACCATTATAAATGGCTGTATGATGGTAGAAGCTAGTCCATTCAGTAATTATATGGTGATTACATTACCATCAGTGAAAATTCAGTGTATAGTGCAGGAGTCGGCAATGGGCATAGAGAAAGATTTACGATGAACATCGATAATTTGGAGACGAATGGACTCGTTGGTGTTTATAATGACTCCAGCTGGTTTCCTGATATGTTTAATCTGCAGAGAGAAACTGTCGAACACTAAAATGTTGCAAGGCTTAAGTCAGCTTCTCATTCAGTTTTCTGTTCCACTTTAATTGGTGGAGCAGTTATATTCTGGCATCTCAGACGCTAAGGTGGAACGGGAAAATTTGAACAAGAAACTGCGAATGAGTGACTGTCTTCAGCCTCGTAAGAAGTCAGTCATTGAGAGAGATTTTACAAGAAACTATTAAACTTTTGAGAAGAAGTTTCCTGCCAGAGATGCGAGAAAATGCGAGCTATAGATGAGCTATAAGTCAGTGTTTTTGTTCATATTATATTTTTAAACCTATACTAGTACTTTAGCACACACCGAGACATATTTCAGCCACAATGGCAAAAAGAACATAAAATCCTGTGGTTCCCAGGGTGGTATGATTTTTGTTGAAGGACAAAATGACTTTCCTTAACATTTGGGTTGCTGAACCCTGGTATACTGTAAAGCTCTAACACTCGTGGTGGTACTTCATTTCTGAATTTGAATCACAATAATATTTTTTTATTGCCTAATTGTTTACATTGTCATCCAGGCTTTGCATTTAAAGTCAAAAGAGTGTTAGTGAGGTCTGCTGATATCATGTGATAAAGCCTAGCTCACAGTCAACATTCCAGTTCATCCCAATGGTGTTGGATAGCGTTAACTTCAGGCAAGTCAAGCTCTTTGATGCAAAACTCAGCAAACAGTTTCTTTATGGAGCTCTCTGTGTGCATGCTGAAACAGGAAAAGGTCTCCCCCAAATAGGGACTAAACCAAACAGTCCCAGACCATTATTCCTCCTCCACCAAACTTTAAAGCTGGCACCATGCATTTGAAGAGGTAGTGTTTTCCTGATATCCACCAAACGTGGATTCATTCCTCAGAGAGCCAGACACTAAAGCGTGATTGACTGAGCTTATCAGTACCATCCAATCTCTTGCCAGTGTTTGTGTAAAGAGATTGTGTATGCTTGATTTGATATGTGTTAGCAATAGGAGTAGGCAGACACACTAATTAGAAGTGGTAAAATGAATGTCTTTCTTTGCCGCCCATCCCTCCTTTCTCAGAATCTCCTTCTCTCTGAAGACATGTAATTGTTCCTGTGGTATTGAGACAGTGCCAGTTTGAGCCATGATGACTTTTCTGGGCCTGTTATTACCATTAATATTGCTATAATAAGGCCTGTATGGAAGCGGACATGAGGTTGCTCTGTGTCTTTCCATAACAAACACAATACTCGTCCTCACTGCACATTCCCCCCACCGCCCACTGGCCTGAGAAACATGTCAGCTCAGTTTAACGTCTCTCTCTCTCTCTCTCTCTCTCTCTCTCTCTCTCTCCCCCTGTATCTCTCCCTCTCTCTCTCTCTCTCTCCCCCTGTATCTCTCCCTCTCTCTCTCTCTCTCTCTCTCTCTCTCTCTCTCCCTCTCTCTCTCTCTCTCCCCCTGTCTCTCTCTCTCTCTCTCTCTCTCTCTCTCTCTCTTTCTCTCTCTCTCTCTCTCTCTCATATTCAGGACTGCATCCAGCTTAACCAGTACAAACTGAAGAGTGAAATCGGAAAGGTAAGAGTTCCTTATTTATAGACTCCAAATATAGTTTATAGTATTCACAGTGTATGTTAACCCCTTACCAAGCCATGGGCCCACCGACAGGCCCAAAGTTTTATTAAACACTTCTATAACCTGAGAAAAGCTCCATTAGTTTGCATTGAAGTCCTTGTAGTTACTGAATAATAAGCCTTAATATGTAAATAGGAATGTTAAGGAGTTAAGCTTGTCTTACGTAAGAATAAAATAACAATTGCTTTTATATCAAAATCGCAAATTAAATGAGTGGACTTTTCCATCTTGTGCTTCATAATGCACTGCATGTTTTCAATGAGTGACAGGTCTGGACTGCAGACAGGCCAGTCTCGCACCTGTATTCTCTTACTACAAAGCAACGCTGTTATAACACATGCAGAATGTAGCTTGGCATTGTTTTGCCGAAACAACCAGGGATGTACCTGAAAAAGGTTAATAGTGCCTTCACAGATATGCAAGTGATCCTGGCCATTGGCACTAATTCAATACTCTGACAAATGCTGGCTCCAAAAACAAGTGCAGACATGGGCGTCAGTCCATCTCAGATGAGCTTTAGCCCAGAGAAGTTGACGGCATTTCCATGTGATATGTGACTTTTGCTTTGTGCAGTTTTCTGTGTTCCTTTGATAAAATATAAGGAGTTCCCAAAAAGTGATTTCAGTATTTAAATACTGGCACCTTGAACAGTTAACTGAGTACCCATGCACATCTTTAACTTAACATTGCTTTACTGAAAATATTTGCAATTGGGCAAGAAAAGGAACTATGTAATTTCTCCAAATTGTTCAGCCCTTGTCTTATCTAATGTATAATTATCTAATGTATGATTCAGAGACCTTGTTGTTGTCCTCTTTTAAAATGTAGAATGCTGAAAAGCAACTTAAGCATGAAGAATATTCCTATTCATTTGTTTCCTCGCTTAAATGTTATTTCTCACACTGATTTTTGATTGCAGTATATTGGGTTCTTTAAATATAAAAAAAAAAAACAACAGCATTGAGAAATCATCATCGTCCTCATTAACCGCTTAATCCAGATAGGGTCGCAGTAGCAGTTGGAAAAGAGAATCCCAGATGACCCTGTCCTCCGCAACTTCCTCCAGCTCATTCCGAGGGACCCCAAGCTGCTCCCAGGCCAACTTAGAGATGTAATCCCTCCAGCGGGTCCTAGGGCGACCCCGGGCCTTATCCCAGTAGGCTGTGCCTGGTACACCCTCACCGGGAGGCATCCAGGGGGCATCCGAATCATATGCCCAAAACCACCTTAGCTGGCTCCTCTCAATGTGGAGGAGTAGCGGCTCTACTCCGAGCTCCTCCCGGATGGCTGAGCTCCTCACCCTATCAAATAGAGTGTAGCCCACCACCCTGCGAAGAAAGCTCATTCCCGCCACTTGTAATCGCGATCTCATTCTTTCAGTCATTGAGAAATCATGTCATTTAAAGTCAACATGAGTCATGGTGCATTTACTCTCACTACCATAATAGTATTATTGAGGGTCTCTGAGCTAGCTGAGTGTTTAGCTCAGTCACAGGTGGGGTTGCTGGGTGAAGAAGGTGAAACAAGGTTTTATTGGTTACTATTAATTGATTCAACTTTCTGGTGCACACTGACATGATGAAAACTCAGAAGACATTTTGTAGATGGTCAGAAGTTGTTACAATTTAATAAAAACTACAGGTACAAGAAGTTTGTCTTATGCATGGTATATGTTATTATTTTAGATGTATGAAATGACCATGGGGATAAACCTGCAAGACAAAGTGGTCTATTTTAATTTTAGGTTGACTTTAAAGCTGGAGAGTAGAAGGCAGGAACAGTTTTTTTTTTTTTTTTTTTTTTTTTTTTTTTTTTTTTTGGTTTCACATAGAAGATTAAGTCTAATCCCAGCTGCTTTCCTTGTTATTTCTTGGTGTCCACAGATGCTTTTCTATTTCTCTTTATTTGCTTTTTCTGCAGGGCTCTTACGGAGTGGTCAAACTGGCTTACAACGAGGATGATGACAAGTATTATGTGAGTCTTTCTGAGTGTTGCGTTGTTTCTATTCGCTAAACTTTCAGCTTCAGAATCTTCTGATGGCGTGGGGGTTTGGGGGTTTGGGATATAGTGAAATGTAATTTGAGAACAACAGCAAAATGATGTGATCATCAGTACCAAGGTAAAATGCCATTACTCTCATGTCACTCTGCATCTTAATTAGCATCTTTCACTCTTTGCCCTGTTTTGGAAGGTTGTGCTCAGATAGACTTGAAGGAATATTTTGCTGAAGAATCACATGGACACAATTTTTCTCTCAAAAGTTCAATTCAAATGTAATTGCTCTGACAGGACATGGTTGAGGTCTAAATTTTGCTTTTTTAGCTTTGCACTGAAGCAACTAGGTAATTACAGATACCCCACATAGAATTATGTTATAATATGTAGAATAGCTAAAAGCTATTTTTCTGTGTTGTTGCCTCATGTATTAGATGTAGAATTAGGCCTTCAGTTCAGAGCAGAAATATCAACACTTAAAACCTACACTATATTGCCAAAAGTATTCACTCACCCATCCAAATAATTGAGTTCAGGTGTTCCAATCACTTCCATGGCCACAGGTGTATAAAAACAAGCACCTAGGCCTGCAGACTGCTTCTACAAACATTAGTGAAAGAATGGGTCGCTCAATGAATTTCAGCATGTTACCGTGATAGGATGCCACCTGTGTAACAAGTCCAGTCATGAAATTCCTTCGCTACTAAATATTCCACAGTCAACTGTCAGTGGTATTTTAACAAAGTGGAAGCGATTGGAAACGACAACAACTCACCCACGAAATGGTAGGCCATGTTAAATGATAGAGAGGGGTCAGTGGATGCTGAGGTGCATAGTGCGCAGAGGTCGCCAACTTTCTGCAGAGTCAATCGCTTCAGACTTCCAAACTTCATGTGGCCTTCAGATTAGCTCAAGAACAATGCACAGAGCTCCATGGAATGGGTTCCCATGGCCAAGCAGCTGCATCCAAGCCTTACATTACCAAGCGCAATGCAAAGCGTTGTGTGTCTGACCTCACAAATGTGCTTCTGGAAGAACGTGGAAAGCCTTCCCAGAAGAGTTGAAGTTGATATAGCTGCATAGGTGGACCGACATCATATTAAACCCTATTGAATAAGAATGGGATGCGGCTCAAGTTCATATCCGTGTGAAGGCAGACGAGCGAATACTTTTGGAAATATAGTGTATCTACTATACTTATTTCTACTAGCATCTAAATGGAGAAAGTTTGGTAGCACTAAGCTATTGCTGGTGCATATGAACTTTTTGGTGATTCTACGTTGGCCCCACCCATTGGAAATCCCAACGTGATTAGTTGATTCCACTGTCAGTTCCTAATTATGTTAGTGGTTAATCTGACACATTAGGCCTTCAGTTTAGCTCCTGAAGGCCTAAAAAGTAGGAAAACCCACTTGGCTGAATCTATCTTGATAACATGGAGAAAAACCATCCTTACTGCTTTTATTTGGAAACTTGGAAAGTTTGACCATTTTGATTTCCAGCAAAAATAAATCATATAACAAAAGTATTACTGCAGTAGTACAATACGTATAGTTTACAGCAAGCATAATGATTCTTATTTTAATAAAAGTGAATTGAAAAATTAGACCTTTTTTTTTTTCTTTTCCGAAATCATTCGGCCTTTTCCTAAAAACCATAATGGTTCCTCACTGCTTGTGCAATGTTAGAAACCACATAAGCAAGTCTGTAGCACAAACTTGATACAGTTGCTTTTGCATGAGGTTATTTGAGTATATGTTTTAGTGCTTGATAGCTACATTCACCTCAGTGCTCCAGTGCAAAACGAAAGAAGCAAACATGTCTTGGCTGATCATCTCCACTTGTTTTACAGTGGAAAATTTTGTAAAGTGTGGTGGACAAGCCTGTAGCGTTGTAGAGCCTCTGTTGGTCTTGTAGACTCTGAAGTGTTCATTAAATGCACTAAGATTCTAGAGTCAAAGAGATTCTGTGAGTGGAGTAATGGCCTTATATGACTCTGCAGTGTGTGTGTCTGATGCACTCTGGGTGAAATGAGGCTTGCTTTCCCCCCCCCCCCCCCCCCCCCCCCCCTGCCGATTTGCACAGGCTGCAAATGACCTGTAAAACATGACGACTATAGCTCTGTTGCTGGTCTGCTGGGGCACATAAGGTCAAACATATGCTAGTTGTAATGTAAGGCTTTATTCAGTTCAGTTTTACATATTACTAAATCTAAGTGACTCAACCCACACAAAAAAACTAGTTTTTACATTAAGCTAAATATGTACACCTACTCTCAAGCGGTTTAAGTGTTGAGAAATCAATTTCTGGTTTTAAATTTCAGCTCCAAACATGAAGCGAGCATCCACAGCGCCAGTTCAGTGAGACTCAGCTGCTCCCGAACTGTCTAAACTGATGCCGCTGTTATGTCAGTTAAACTGTTGTTTAAAATTTGTTCACGTTCGATTGTTGCATGGAAATATTAACCGTTAGAGCCCCACAGGGGGCAACCCCGCTAACAGATTTCCTAAATTCCTAAAAATAGTGGCTCATCACAAAAAAATTAAACGGAAATTTACAGACATGTGCCTATTTATCCATTTTCTGTTCCATGTTGTCTGGAGGCCTAGAAGACCCCAGGGGTTCTCCACTTGTCAGCTTTAAGTGTGTTGGACAGGGCCTGTAGTGTCATAGAGCTCCACAGAGTCATGAATGGCCTCCATGAAGGATGGAACCCACTGCCTTCTGGTTGCTGGCTCCCTTATTTTACTACTAGTCTACCAGCCACCCTTGGTAACTAAAGACTTAAGCACAAGCTTAAGTACAAACTTATACAAAACTGGTGTACCCAAAAATGGACAAAGAGAGGTCCAGTATGAAAACATTGACAAAGATGGAGCAAAGACGTGAGGCATATTTGAAAGGTGAGCGGGAGTTATGAGAAGGAAAGAGATAAAAAATTTTTTGAAAATGGAGAATGTGGGGGAGGCAGGCACATGCAGAATGAAAAAGTACTGATCATCCGGCTCTGTGTCCATTCTCCGTATTGATCCAGCGCACGTCAGTAATGGCTGCACACGTGCACAACCACACGGACACATACAAACAGCAGCAAATCCACGCATAAGCATCCTGTACGTGCATAAGCAATACCTGTCTGTTGCCAACATATGGGCAGATCATCTAGAGAGAGCCAGTGTGTGTCGATCTTTATCTTCTTAAGGGAATAAATTCACTGTAACACTGTATTCATATAGATCTTTCATCATAGCAGTGTCTCTAATCACACTGTTGACAGTAGGAATACAGATTGAAATGAAAAGATCTTTAAGAGTATGTCTCAGCATGGCAGCAGCAACTGTTCTAAGGTGTTCCATTATAGATTCATTATGTAATTTTCTTATGAAACCTTGAGTTGCCATAGCGAGCACATTTGTTCCCGGTGTTCACAGCTTAGTTTGTTCTCTTCACTGTCCTCCTGTTACCTTCATGAGTTCAGCTCTGTTTAAAGGCTGTGTAGGGGAAGAAAATAAGATAGCTGTACTTCCTCCTTAGCTGCAGAGCCTTAGCAGTCCAGATGGTATTTGAGCTCAGGTCAGCGCCTGAGGACAGGATACTCTCCAGCAGACATGCAGCTCATTACGGGTAGCACTTATGCTGACCCTACATCTGTGATTCCAAACTTTTTGCTGAAAGTTTCGAAGCAGCAGTTAGTTGGCAAAATTGAGAAGTAGGAGTTGACGGAGTCTGTTAGGGTTGGGTGGTATAACTGTAATAAGGTACACTGCTGCATTTCAAAATGATGCTTATAATACAAAATTCTGACATGTCACATTTCTGTTACATATCTGAACGGCCAAACACATTCCACCTATTTATATTCTAGAATAATACGTACATTTTCATTGTTAGCAACCAGTACAATCAGCTACTATATGGTTTTACTCCTAGAAATGATGTAGTTGGTCCCTACAGTAGAGATTTGTTTTTTTTAAAACTTTATGATGCTCATAAATTTTCATGTCTAGTTTTACAAAGGCTATCAAAAGATTAACCACTTGATTTCCTCATCTGCCTTCAAATCATCAGAGATGATCCTGCTTTTTTTTTAAATTTGATCATTCAACTAGTGCTTCCAATTAGTGGATTGCCTCTTGGCACTACCTGACCCTAACCTGACCTTTTAAATCAGTGAGCTTGAGTCTAGGGAGGGAATAATTACCAGACACGATCTTTCCTCAGCGGAGATGATGCTCTAATGACTGGTCACCTAATCAAAGTTTTTGAGAGAGTCTCCTCTGCTGAACATACAGAGACCGGGTAGAGAGTTTTGTGGTGTAGAGAGGGGGGAGTCCAGGAGGTCATTAAATTGAGATGATTGAGTGAAACAAATGTAAAAGAGTAACAGAAAAGTTTGCTTTAATAAATCAAAGAAAAGATAGCTGCAGTGTATATATACATTTATTATATACATACCTACATATATTAAGCATTTGCCAGCATAATTGCTTGACTCTGTGTGACAATGTTACCTGTTAAAAAGTACATCACATACAGTACTGTGCAAAAGTGGGAGGCATCATCTCATACATTTAATTTACAAGATATACATTTTTCAGCATCAGTGGAAAAAAACAAAACAAAAACACCTTCAATGAAAAATAACATAATTCTCTAACACAGAGTATATCAAATCTGTCAGTATTTAATTTGTCCGCTCTTTGCTTCTGTGCCTTTTACTGCCACTTTAACTCTTCCATCCTTTCAGTCTGAAAACTAAGTTAGAGCTGCATCCTCCCAACAAAAGCTGCTCCCAAAGGAGTCTCACTGACAATATGATCCCCTTCAAAGAGACACTAACGTTCACACAAGCAAACTACTCAAAGTCACCTTAACTGCCTTTAAATTTCTCTCTCGTGCATCTAACGGGGCTATTTCTGAGGTGATGAGATAAAAGATTATCCACCTGCAAAAAAAAGTAGAAAGTCAAACAAAAGAAAAATGGGGAAAAAAAAGAATTTTCCAAAGCTTGAGCTTAAAATGATTAAAATAGGAAAGTGGAGCTTTTAATGACTGTGAGTCCTGGTAGACCGCCAGACTTATCACATTCAGAAAAACAGCACTTAAAGCTTTCATCTTTGAGAGAGAGAGAGGACAGTCAAGCCACGTTCTTACTTCGGATCTGAAAAACTCCATATTTCTGTCAGTCCATTCACTGTGAGAACACAGCTCAATGCTATGGGTCTGAAAGGACGTGTAGCTGTCAATAAGTATTTACTGAGAAAAGATCCATCCATCCATTTTCTAAGCCGCTTCTCCGTCAGGGTCGCAGGGGGGTGCTGGAGCCTATCCCAGCAGTCTTCGGGCGGAAGGCCTGAGAAAAGATCATAGACAAAAAAAGAAGAAAATTTGTAAATCAAACACAGAAGCTGCTGCTTGCATAGTGCTAATTAGCAGGTACTTGTTTTCATTACTTAGCCACATTAGGCTTCTAGCACCAATACAGAACTGAAGAAGCAAACTTTAGACTCCAGAAATGTCTTGGCTGATCAACAACAAGGAGGAAATTGTGTAAATGTAATTTTTGGCTGAACTTTCTCTTTAAAGGATTGCTGCGCTTCCGCCTCATCTTTAATGAATGGAATGTGCTTGTATGACTCTGTAATATTGCTGAATCATTAAATGCCTGAAACCCCCAAGTTTATACTGCTCTCCAAGATTACAAATTTTCCTCTCCTGTCATTCCTCCAGCACATTACCTAATTATCATTGACTCTGGGTTCTAATCTTTCATAAAATGTTCTTTTTTTCACAGCAAGCCAGTGAAATTAAGCCTTTTTCTCATAGGGTGTGATGAATGTATAACTCTAAAAGAGTCAGTGGTGTAGCAGGTATTAACCCACCCTCAGTGTAGTTTTTGCCTCCTTTTTTGTTTAGATAAAGGTTACAGTGATTTGGAGAAAATTCATAATTGGACCAAGTTATATCAGGTAGCTTGACAAATGATTACAGTTGTGTACAGCACATCTTACCATTTCAATTTACATAATATCACATATTTCATATAATGAGGCTGCTGAAGCAGAACCTCAGACTGCCACTGAAATTGTGACCACAAGTTATTATTTTGCAAGTAATAAAATTAAATAGCTTACCAGTGGTGACAGTTGTTTGGGTTAACTATTAATTACTATTGTTCTGTATTTAGTACCTTTTTTGTTTTCGTGTGTTTTTATTTATTTTTTGCCATTTTGAATCCTAAAATGTAACTGACAGGCCACCTATCATAAAAACGTCTGCCTGCTTGCAGGATTTCATCGCAATTTCTAATTCTCTTCTAAAAGCAAGGAAAGATACAGCTGGAAAAATGTATTTCTTACCAGAACTGAATCATTAAAAAATGGAGATGGTGAAAAAGCATGGCGAGAGTCAAACACATAAAATGCATGTGATTTCATTAACGCAGAGAGTGGCTCCCTTAGCCAGCGTAGCATCTCTTGCATGTGACAGAACAGCTGAGAAAGGATTCATAGAGCTTAAAATTAAATTCAACACAGCCTAAACACATGAAGGACTACCCTTCACGCTTCACTTCCCAAATCTTCCTAATGAAGTAAACAGGCTGGATGTGTCAAAGATGTCTAATATATACGCCAAGATACTTGAATCACAGAGCTGATTTGAAGTGGGTTGGAAAGCTATTGGCATCTGATTTTTTCTTTTAAGCTAATATTTTTGTTGGGAGCTCTGTGAAACAAGTCTGATCTTCAACTGGAAACCCAGAGTGACGTACTAGAAAGTCATTACTATGCTCAGAATCCTGTGAAAGTAAACCATTATTAGCCAGTTAACCAGATTTAAAGTAAAGTTTTTGTGTCCGAGCTCTCTTGTTTTCTGGTTCTCTGTTTCACAAGGCTAAAGTGAGCTAATTTGCCAGTTTCTTATTTTTATCACCTTAAATACAGTTGTGACAGGAGTGTACAGATGCAATAATGTACCTACAGTGCCATTTAAGATGGAACAGAAATTTGAATAAAAAGCTGCCAAAAAAAATTCAGCTTCGTGCTATTTTCAACAACCTTTGGTTAAAAATGTAGTTTTCTTTTTGTTCCATAAACCATTTTAAATCCTTGTTTGTTGCAGCCCTAAACATGAAGAAAATGAAGAATTTGGCTTTCCGTAGCAGAGTTAGAGTGCAGAGTGAGGCAGTATTAAGGCAGTCGTATTAAAAAGTTTTTGTCGGAGGCTAGTGAGCAGCATAGGCACGTCATAAAGCTGGAGTCGGCAGAGACGAAGAGACGACTTCAAGCACTTTGACTTGGTGTCACTGGCCAGGAATCTCTCAGACGTGTTGTAGTCAAGGAATTGACTCTCCATCACTGCTGTCCTTGAGAAACAGAGTAGTGACAGCTGGTCATAATATTGGATGGTGGGCTAACACCTATCAACAGCTCAGGCATTGTAGCATCACATTTGAGAGCGCCTTCAGAACTACAGCAGTGAATCAATGGAGTAAGTTGTCTAGCGAGCAACCGATCACAATTGTTTAAATAGTGATACCATCACTTAATGCAACAGCAAGCTAACAGAACACAACAGAACACAGTATATTTTGCAGCAAGCCTGTGCTTTTTATCAACTACACCAGCACAACATTCATTCATTTATCTTCTAAGCTGCTCATTCTCCTGGCTCTCTAGGGGTGCTGGAGCCTGTCCCAGTGGTCATTGGGTGGGAAGGCAGGAAACACCCTGGACAGGTCGCCAGTCCATCACAGAATAGCAGAGCATGATAAGATTTAAGTTTAAAACATTAGCAAAGAACAGAAATACATGTTAAGTAAAAAAAAATACTGCTAGCATGGTGTTAACATAATGCTGCACATCCCATACGGGGATAGAAACTAGCATTATTAATCAGATGAACACACTTCTTATGAAACGTTTTAAAATGTATCTTCGTCAAACATTGCTTTATAATGACATACAGTTTGACTGTATCTGACTCTGAAAATTTATATAGTACTTTATAAAGACGAACATGTCTAAGCGTTTTTGGAGAAGACCTGCCTGCCCCAACAATGACTGACTGCACACTGCTTGAGGGCAGAACTAGACATTGTGGGCTGTATGAATCTACAGCTTGTGCTTCAAGTAAATCAGCCCTGCCTTAGCCAGTTCAAATCTGGGTGGACATTGTAGTGGACAGCTCTGAAAAGTCATCTCCTGTACAAACCAAACCTGTTCATTTGAAATGGCACCACATCATGGAAACATGAATTTCCCATGCAGTTTTGAAATAAAGCAGTTTAAAATGAAATGTAGGTATTGTTGAGGTTTCAAAATGAACCATTGGCCAAGAGTCTCTCAGAGATGTTGGAGTTGAGGAATAGACTATTGTAATTGACTCCCGATCACTGCTGTGCTGGAGAAACAGAGTAGTGACAGCTGGTCATAATATTGGATGGGGGCTAACACCTATCAACAGCTCAGGCATTGTAGCATCACATTTGATCTCTCTTCATAACTACAGCAATGAATTGGTGAAATCAGTTGCTCTTCACACTTAATTGTTTAAATTACTATAACCTATAGATACAGCAAGCTGCAAATCCCATAAGGGCACTAATAAAACTAGCATTATAAATGAGATAAATCCAGGCTTCTTATAAAGTGTTTTAAAATTAATTTTGAATTTATAATGAATTGTTTCTGTGATGTCACGAGAGCTAACTCATTTACATATCTCTGTTGTCGGAAGAAAAGCTTGTATCTCCAAAATAGTAACTTTACAGTGAAAGGAAAAAACCTTTACTTTTAATGTAAGTCAGTGGAACCACACTTTTTTTCTGTATCATTTTGGGCTGCTTCTTTTGGTCCATTCCTTATGAAATTTACAGACAACAGAAAGGGCAACAGGTATTTTCAAATTATGTCAAAAACTGAAAAACGTCAAAACTGGAGATATGAGTTTTTCCAACAGCAGCAATATGCTACTTTCAGGTAGTCTTGGTTTTATCAGAAAAGAGTTTCCCACCAGGAAGAACCACATGAACGGTCTTTGAAGTCATATAATAAGACTGGGTGCATCAGAATTTTTGATGCTGTGTGAATTGGTGAAACTGTTTTCATCAAGCCTGAGGAGAGAAGCCTGTTTTATGACCATTTTTGACACATTAATATAAGACTGAAATATTGTAAGTGGACCTTGGTAGGGGGGTCCTTTGGACCTTTTGAGAAATAAACTCAAAAAGCAGTATAAACCTTTTTTCCCCAAATACATTTCCAGTCTGAACAGTTTGCACTTCTTCCCTTGAGAAAGTAATTTCAGGCAATGTGCTTGAAACAGCTTCCCAATTCATTCATTGCAGAGCCCTAATCTTCTCCACAGGTGCTGCAAATTGGCGGACTGTTTCTGCCTGTAATGAACAGAGATGTGTTTCAAAGCACTTCCTCAGTTGCATAAGACTCAGTGCTCAGTGTTTACACAAAGCACAGCTTCCTCTGCTTTTCACAAGTGGAGAATAGGCACAGGTGCACTTATCTTTTTTTTTTTTTTTTTAATCAATCCGTTTCATTCAGATGAGATGCAAATCAATCATTGTAGAAATACGAGGAACTGATGTTGCACGGATTTGTCCGGGTGTTGGATACCTTGTAAAAAGGCTGCTACATTTGTTAGTGCTTGGTTATACATCCACAAAGACTCAGCATCACAGTGGAAGGATATACAGTGCATGAGGTTTGCTTAAATTTGCAGCTAAAATGTATTGGGATCCATTGCAAGTTTTGCTAAAAATAATTTTACTCACCTTTTTGTAGGTACTGGCCATCAAATGCATCATAATGCAGCTTTCCATTAGAGCTTGTAATGTGAAATTTCCAACCTTCAACTAGAATGAAAGGTACATGTACTAAAAAAACCCACCTCAACTACGAATTCATTGTATTCCAACTTGAAGTTCATTGTATGATATCATATCAACATGGCTGCTCACACCACCATTAGTAATAAAGTACCACTTCTCTGCTTGAACATTTGCTTTACATTAGTCAACATACAGACACGGCAAGTGACGACTCTTAAATCTACAACTCTCTCCAACTATCTACAGCTACTCTCAACATAAATACTGTTTTGAAAAGGTAAATACATAATAATACATAGCCAGCTAGCATGTTATTAATAATACTGACAGTCATGACGCATTAGTTTAAGTTAAGGCATCATCAACATTAAATTAGCAACATTAGCTGGCTAGCTTACAAACAATACTCTTACTTCATGGAGGTGTCCATGCTTTTCTGCCCCTCTGTAGCTTGAAGGAGGTCGAAAATGTGTATGTAATTTCGAACTCTGACATCCAACTTCCATATGTTGTGGTTCTTTAGTCTTTTTGCAACACTTTGTGATATTTTCTTCACGTTCCGACAGCTGTCAATAAAATGTGGCTCAGCCTTGTAAACATGGAAAAAAATAAGTGGGCCACCCAACCTTAAGCCAAGAAGGAAGCTACTTGTTCTGTATCTACAGCACATACCAGAAGGCTGTAGCTTAGACATTTGTGTAGTGGACTAGAGAACTGAGTTATATGAAGTGCTGGGACAGCTGGTTAGTTCCTCAGATAAATACTGGCAGTCAAAATAACACCAAAATAGCCAGTTCCACCATTATCTTCAACAGCTTACAAGCTGAAGCCTAAAGCCCTGTGTGGTTGGCATTGGCTTTACATGGGGAGGTGTGGTAATGCAAACTTTTCCGATGTTTCTCAGAGGTTTTAATCCTGTCTGAATGCGCCATGTCAGTCATTTTTAATGACCGCATGCTCCAGCTTTAGTAAAGATTCCAGCGCCTTTTACCTTCCATGAAACGAGCCATATAAATAGCCCCTGTTTGAATCGACATTAGATGAACATGCTATCACATTCTGTAGAAAAGGAGTTTCTAAAGTATGAGGCACTCAAAGAAGTGTTTGTGTCCTCTGAGGCTAAAATTAAGCCGATATATAACAACGTCCTGTCTCATTTGTACAACTCGGAACAAGTTACAGAAGAACGTTCGATTTTTTTGAAGTTGACTGTTAGCAGTGATCTAAAAAGCTAATGCTGATGCTAATGACGCACTGCATTCACTTCAAACAGCAAGCTAAATGGTTAGACTAAACACAATAATGGCAAAATGAAATGTTTTGACGTGTTTTCTACTCTTTTTTTCTGAAGTGAAGAAGTGCATTAAGCAGCCACTCTCATCTCTATCATTTATTCAGGGATTTCTAATCCTGTGCCAATCGGCCATGAACATTAGACACCCTGTGGTAAACTGGTATTATCCACTTCACAATGGAGGACTAATTTCGTCAAAATAGGGCTTAAGACAGTTGAAAAGAAACAAATGTGCCCAACTGAGAGCAAAGACAAGCGTGAACATCGATGTGGCTTGCCAGTGAGAGTGCTAGTGCATTTCATTCTAAACTGCAGCTGACATTGATAAGTTGCTAATGTAGTTAACCCATGAACTCTGTCAGTCTGTGCTGTAGCGTTTGCGAAGACATTTAGAGATAATAGACATTCTTAAGCTAAAAACTCCAACATAGCCAGTGTTAGCTAACTGGCTAATTAGCTGCAGTGATTAAAATGGCCCAGTAAGGAGGTTTGTCACATTTATTTGCTGGGAAAAACTCTAATATGAATACAAATACCATTAATACAATAAAAAGGGATTTTATGTAGCCTTTTCCCAAAACTTTTTTTTCTCATAGGAGCCCAGTATTATCTGTGGTTATCACCAAGTACTTGGTTTGTCAGTCAGTACTTCATAATGTTTACTCAGCTGTGCTGATGGTGCATGAAACATATCAATTCAAACCAGCTTACAAGATATCAACTACTTTTATCAAAATAAATCAATCTTGCTCTATGGTTATTTGCATCTGTTCTATCAATGTGTTTTTTTTTGCCAAAAAATACTGTGGGGACAGTTTTAAATAATTAAATAATGATTAAATAATTAAATAAGAGTTTTGCACAGTTCTGTGTTTGGCTGGGTATTCAAACCTTTGTATACAACTGTAGCTTCTTTACTTGTTTATTGTCTTTTTGGCCCTTGGCTCAACACAAATGTTGCGTTTGCACCCCGAGACAAAAAGTGATATGGTGTGTAATCATTATTATTATTATTGTTATTATTATCAAATATGACAGACATTAAATTATAGAGATGGGTGACATGGTAAAAACATAGTATCTTGATACTTGAACACACTATATTGTGATGTGTAGTTTGAACAGACAATACTAGTAATGGTGTGTTTAAAAAAGTGCTCTAAAACTATTAATACAGTGCTTTCACACATTGAAGTGCACTAAATCTAAATATACAGGCCTCATTGTTCTCTTTTTGTAACGAAACATGCCGTCAGTCAGTGTTCTCGAAGTCCTGACGATATCCACGATACGCTCAGAAAAGCATATTGTGATATAATTTATTGTGATGTAAAACAAATCATCTTGTCCATCCCTCTCAAATTACAGTGGAACTCAGTTCTGCCATTGACATAAAGCTGAGATGCTGGAGCTCTGTATTTTAACCTGTGGACATGACCATATTCCTCCTTTCTGTTTGTTTTTTTTTTTTTTCCCTTCAGCCCATCCCATCTTTTTTTTTTTTCCTGGAACATTACTTTGCCGAGTTCCAAAGCTGCTGGTTGGTGAGCAGCCTTTTTTGAGCTCATTACTCTCGAGAATCTGCCACTCAATTATTCATTGGCAAATTTCCATATTCGCTTGTGGATTTCCATAATCACTTTTGCAATCACTTAGCCGGAGCCACTGCTGGGAGGCGAACCTGGAGTGCTCCATTAAGGCTGGGGGGGTGGGGGAGGGGTGGTGAGGGGTCTTGGCCAGACTGCACCGTATAAAGGCTCTTTGTTTGATTAATATGGAAATGCAAGAAAGTCAGCCGATTATGTCACCCTCTCAAAAGTGTTTGACAGCCACCTCCGGGTGTAATGGTGATTGGGACGTTCTGTGTGCAATGGAGGAAAGGGATGAAAAAAAAAGTGTTTGTTTGAGAACATCATGGTTTCAGCTTTCAGCTAATTATTTTTTTTGTTCTTCTCTTTCTTTCTCCCACTATTTCTACCTCTCTATTTCACTTCATCCAGGCGATGAAAGTAGTCTCTAAGAAGAAGCTGATGAAGCAGTATGGATTTCCACGTATGAATGTTTCTTCTGCTTGGACTAACTGGCAATCAGTGCTTACAAATACATATTTTTTCAAATATCTTAATATTTCAACCAGTATTATGTGCATTCAGAAGTTTGGGCACACTTCATTTAATGTATGTTTTTCGTTGTCCTAAAACGATTGTGTTCTAGAGGTTTGTTTTTAAGTTTCCCACACCCTTTAGTGTAATAACTTTTTTGTGAGGTAGCTCTAAGAGGCATTGAATGCTTCAGACATCTAGTTTCTGTCACCACCAATGTAAACAAATTTGACTCATTTTTATCTAGGCACATTTCACCATAAACCACTCGGAATGACTTGCATTCATTGTAACTTTTGGAAAATTTGGAAATATCATCAGAGTTTTTTTCAAGTATAATTCTGTATGTGTGGCATCAAATCCAATTCAAAATTTGCAAGTGAGGGAAAACTACTCTCGCACATGAAGACAACTACTCGTATCCAGAGTTACTCAGAAGCAGAAGTGCTCATACACAAAGAAAAATTGTTCCAACAATCACCTGTTCTTTCTGCATGCTATTAAGCTTCTGCTCTGCAATGGCATTACTGCTCTGTTTGTAATTACTGAATTGTTTCTTGGTAAAGGGAAGGGTTTGCTTCACATGCACAAGAGTAGTTTTCGTCGTACGAGAGTGGTTTTCCTTGCTTGCAAATTTTGAATTGGATTTGACACCATACATTTTGTTTGTCTGATACGGTGCATCATTCTGTAGTCAGCGTCAAGCCCATATAATGAGCTCAGAGTCTAACCAAGTTTTTCTGTATGGAAAAAATGAATGCCATTTTTGAAAATGTCCATGTGCTGAACAGAAATGTTACAAAAGTTATATTGTTTTCTGTACATACATTTTCCTCTGAATATCACTGGATCCTGTACATTATTGAAATAATTGAATTATTTTTGTTGTTAAAGCATTGAAATATGACTATTGCTGCATGCAAACTAACATTGCTATGCACTGAATTGGCATCAGAAGACAGCTGACATGAAAGCTTGGTGTCAAACTTGGTAGTTACTTTGGCACAGGTCTACAAAATCAACCACATAGCCTTGCAATCTGCATAGACATACATTAGCAGTGAGGGCAGTATTACTGCCCTGCTAGCTCTGCCCCAGACAGCTGTAAGTGCTATTATTGTGAAATGAAAGTAGAAACAGCTCAGCTACGAAGATGAGAGGAGAACACTTTCCTGGAATGCATAGTGCAATCAGTAGAGTTTGGCAGAGGAGGGATAATGGTCTGGGCTGTTTTTCAGGGTTTGGACCCCTTAATTCTAGTGAAGGGTGACGTTAATGCTAGAACACAGACATTTTAGACAATTATATACTTACAATGTAGTGACAACAGTTTGGGGAAGATCTGTTCTTGTTCCAGACTGTGCTCCTGTGCACAAAGCAAGGTCTATAAAGACGAGGTTTGATTAGTTTTGTGTGGAGGACCTTCAGTGGCCTGCACAGAGCACTGATCTCAATTCCTTCTGAACACCTCTGGGTTGACCTTGACCATTGACTGTGAGCCAGGCCTTCTTGCCCAACACCAGTGCCTGATTTCACAAATGCTCTTTTAACTGAATGGGTAAAAATTCCCACAGACACCCTCCAAAATCTTGTGGAAGGCTTCCCAGAAAAATGGAGGATGTTATAGCCGCACAGGCTGGGCAACTCCTTATTAATGCCCATGATTTTAGCCAGGGATGGGGGAGCAGCAAAGTAGCGCACTACTTTTTGTAGCTAACTACAAATATTAGTAGATAGTAGCTGTAGCTGCTACAGTTTCATGAAATGTAGCTGTAGTGCCTGCAATTTTTTTGTGTAGCTATAGCAAACATTTCGCTACAGGCTTCAGTCAATCCGAGTAAACCTGAACCACAGAATGTGGTCGTTAACTGGACTGGTGGCGATTGTGCAAACCTGACTGAGCTGCGTTGATCACCCCTAACTATAGGCTTAACTCAGGGGTCACAACCAAAATGTTAATAAGAGCCATTTTGTCCATTCAGCAATAATGAAACCAACTTGGGAACTGTGGACGAAACCAGTCCTGCATGTCCGTTGATGCAAAAAATGAGACGAGTAGATCAGACTGAAGTGAAACAAACAAAGTTTTATTACAGAATTCTGGAGAGGTTACAAACAGACAACATGCATCATGTATCTCCCAAGTAAGCTCTGACCTCTTCTCATCAGACTCCCTTTTTATACTCTCATGACCGCTCCTCCCTTACCCAAGATATCAGTAGATTCCATCAAGCCTCAAATGTGTGCGTTAGCACATCTCACCAAACGATATCATGGAGGTGTAAGTATGTGCTTGAGAAGTGAGCGCTTCTGCAACGGTCAGCTCAAGGTGTTTCCTGTGTTTATCAACTCCTCCCGCTTTTCACACAATGGCTCTGCTTATCTGATGGGATGAAACACATGTATGGTGGGCTGATCGCAGTGTCTGCTACTATCAGCTTTGAGCTGTTTTCTGTTATCTGACGTCCTTATTCATTCCACCGTTAGTCAGCACACAGTCTTATGTGCTGACTCTTAGCTCTTATCTATTCCAGCCTTATAGTTGAACAATATGACCATTAAGCTTTCAATGCTAAACATAAGCTTTCTTTAATAAATCTCAAAAGAGTAATAAAAATAATAATAATAAGGCTAACAATTCCACAGAACCACAACATTTTCTGTCCTTTTACCATCTTGGCTGTAATTATGTCTCTGTGTGCTGATGTTGTAGTACAGGCTAAAAATATAAACACAAACCCGGATTTTGCTCTGCTTTAACCTTTAGCTCAGTTATATCCGCTTTTCTCGCTTCTTAGGAAACTTCTCCGTGAGTTTCTTATAAAATGTCTCTCATTGTTTGACTTTTTATGAGGTTGAAGTCACTTCTCATCCTCCGGCTTCTAGTTCAAATGGTTCCACCTTAAATGGTGCCAGATTGTACTGCTGCGGCATTCAAGGTGGAGCGGGAGAATTCGAAAGAGAAGCTGACTTCATTTTCGCAAGTTGCTGCAGATAAAGCGTATCAGGAAACCAGTGATTTTATAAATGTAAATTTAAGTGACGTCCATTCATCTCCAAATTATCGATTCGTTTCGTTCTCTGCGTTGGTGTGATCAACAGTCTGTGTGTCAGTCTTCAGCGTTAGAGGTTGGTGAATTAGCAGTTGTGTTACCTCCAAAAATCAGCTCTGCAGCAGTGGAGAGATTATGCAGGCCTGATTCTCACCCCAAACAGAGTCAGAGTCACTCATAAGAATTTTGAGGCTAAAGTGTTGCTGAAGTTTAATAAAGTCTCTGAATGTCACGTCTGTTCATAAACCAATCAAACATAGCATTATGACCACCTCCTTGTTTCTATGCTCATTTTTAAACACTGTGTCCACTCACTGTCCATTCTATTAGACGCACCTGCTGTCGATTCACCCTGTAGATGTAAAAAGAGAGATGACATGTCTTGCTGAACAGTATGAGCTAATCATCCCCTAGTCGTCCCCTAGTCGTTTAAAAACTCCAGCAGCACTGCTGTGTCTGATCCACTCAGACCAGTGGAACACCCACTAACCCCTTACCACCATGTCAGTGTTACTGCAGTGCTGAGAATGATCCACCATCCAAATAGTACCTGCTCTGTGAGGGTCCATGGGGGTCCTGACCACTAAAGAATAGGGTAAAAGGGGGCTAACAAGGTATCAAAGAAACAGATGGACTACAGTCTGTAACTGTAGAACTGTTTTTTTTTTTTTTTGTTTTTTTTTTTATGAAAAACCTGGAATGATTGACTTTGCCTTAATTAAGTCTTAATTTTTGCTGGATATCACGCCTTTGGGTGTGTAAGTTTGATTGTTGGTTACACTTTTTGGTGATATTTTTATATATTTGTAGCTTTTCAGTTGTGTTTCTGGCACAGGATTAAATGCAGTGTCTTGTTCACACTATCAGTTGGGCTTGCTTGGTGTGTCAGGTGGACATTCACAACCAAACATTCTGGCAATCACGCTTTGAAAGTAGCTAAAAAGTAACGCACTACTTTTCAAAAAGTAGCTAAAATGTAGCCACTAATCTTTCTAGAAAAGTAGCTAAATTGTAGCTAGTTACACATTTTGAGAAAGTAGCCACAAAGTAGCTAACTACAAATTTTTCAGTAGCTGTCCCAACCCTGGTTTTAGCTCATATAGATGGTCAGATGTTCGCATGCTTTTATCCATATAATGCATCATAGTTTATATTGGTAGACTGGTTTTGTGCATCATTCCAGTCCAGGAGTATTCTCTTGCTTGCATTATTCAAAATTCAAAGGATCACTTGACATTCAAGTGTAAAAAGGACAAAAATCTGTCCAGAACATTTTTATCACAGGGTGAGAGAGCAGCGATTTTCGAAAATGGCATTCATCTCTCCCTTACAGACATCTGCTTAGGTCTTCAAAGGTCTGTTGGCATCACTATTAACCTTAAAGTGTCCGTATATTATAGCAGTTTTCTCAATCCTGGTCCTGGAGTACCACTGTCCCTGCCTAATGAACTGATTAACAGGGATTCTTGAGTTGAAGTGAATACGTTAGAGTGAGGAGAACACTACAGCATGCAGATCAGTGGTATTCCATGACCAGGATTGAGAAACACTGCCCATTAGAATCTATATTGCTTGTTAAAGCTCACTATCTCCAGTTCCTTTGCCTCTTTTTAAACACTGCTCCTACTCTTTGTGCAGGCCGCCCTCCTCCACGGGGTCCGAAAGCAGCCCTGGGTGAGCAGCCTAAAGTGCTTGGGCCCCTGGAGAGGGTCTACCAAGAGATCGCCATCCTCAAAAAGCTCGACCACCTCAACATCGTCAAGCTGGTGGAGGTTAGCGCTGGTCCTTTTACACTTAGAAATAAGCCTTTCATGTGAGCTGAGATGCTGAGATTCAGGCCGAGGTTTCAGGCTTTTAAAAAGTTTGTTTGAGCAGTGCTTTTCGGAACGGTGCCTGAGGCTTAAATGAGTCAGCCTAAGTGACTGATGTGGTTCTGTGGAGAGAGAAAGCGAGAGAAGCGCCCTGAGAATTGAACTGAAGATTAAAAGAATGTGATTCAGTGCAATCAGAACTTGAAAACTGAGTCACGCAGCTGGTCATCTAGCAGGGGGACAAAGCAAATGGCAGTTTTTCAGAAATTAGCCAACATTATTGAACCGAGGAATCCTTTGTACCTTTAAGATCAGACAAAAAGAAGGAGATCGATTGGAGGAGAGCGAGCAAAAATGGTGGGATGGAAAGATGCTGAAGAGAAAAGGGGGGGCACTGCTGAGCTCTCAGCATGGCCCTGTTGGAGAGTCCTTCAATCACAGGCTTTTAGAGAAAGGCCAAAAGAGGGAAAGAGTGAGAGGGCTGGGCTAGAGCTAAATGAGACTTCAGTAAGTAGGCAGTGCTCCACTCCATGGTTGTCAGTTTGTTCATAAATAGCTTTTTACTGTTCTCTGTTTTCCCGCGTTATTGTCTACAATAATACACTGTCTGGTGTGCTGTACTGTAGTTCAATAGACTTCTGCATGACTTTGTAGCTTCAAAAGCTTCTCTAGTCATTGTAGGAACAGTGCAGAAAGATAATAAATATGCTCCACAGGGGACAACATTCATCCCGTGTTCCGTTTTTGTTCTCATTTTAGCTTGCGTCCTTGTTTTGTATGTTATGTAGTGTGATTTGTATGTTGCGTAATCCAGTTTGCAGAATTCTGGGTCATGCTCGACATCTCTTCGACATTGATATTAACACCAGTGCAGCACAGAAAGGGCCTGTGGGAGCTTTTGATCTACATAATGTTTCTTTTCCAGGTGCTGGATGACCCAGCTGAGGACAATCTGCACATGGGTAAGGGCATTGAACTGTTCAGATACACAACAATCTGCCAAAATATTGAATTTCTATTCAACTTACAAGTAAATGATTATTTTGCCATTAAAATGGCTGATGTTGGATGAGAAGGCCCAGCTTTGGCAGTCGACACTACAGTTCATCCCAAAGGTGTTCAGTAGGGTTGAGGTCAGGGCTCTGCAGCCACTGCAGCTGCTTGGCCATGGAAATCCATTTCATGAAGGTCCTCATGCACAGTTCTTGTGTTGGTGTTGCTTCGAGAGGCCGTTTCGAACTCTGTAGCCAGTGATGCAACAGAGTCTTTCACTTTTTTGATGCAACTGTCTTTCACTTTGTGGCACCAAGACACTGTGAAGATAAGTGAATGTATCCTCTACAGGAAACAAACATAAAGATTGAACTGTTCTATGGAATTTAGTGCACAGTAATTTCTGTTCAGTTGCAGAGTTTAACATGTGGGGGGGCAATATATGAATAAACAGTTGTACATTGTAATGTGCAGAGATGTGTTCTCTGTAGAGGATATATTAACTTAATGTCACTTGAAAAATCAACAAAACATATCATTTGACCAGGGCCACCCAAACCTTTGCATACAACTGTATAAAAGTAGAGAAAAAAAAAACAAGGACTCGTCAAAACCATGGCTGGATCTACCAGCTGGGCAACTGTCAAAGGGGCAAGGGGCACCACAGAAATTTATTCACAGACCAAACTCAGTCTAATATCCAGGTGATAACACCCCATAAGCTATGTTATATATGACATACGTTTTGTGGGCAGTAAAGTATCTGGAAAACATGGAGAAATGATCATTTTGGCATCTTACCTGATGTAGATTATGATGTTAGTGATCTACGTGGGTGACTTTTGCTGGCATGATTTTGCAAGACAACAGCTGAGGAGCTTTAAGAGTACTGGACATGTCTCCATTGAAACTGTTTTAAGGTGTCCTGACAAACACCTTTTTTTTCTAAAACAGATATTTCATATCCTGAAATCTGATTGGCTGGGCCATGTTGGAAGCCTTTGTAAAATAACCAAAATTTGAGATTCAGCCTCAGCATGAAAATAAAATGACCAAACAAATTCAACGAGAATGCAAAACTAACCAAACTAACTGTAATAATACTAAATGATGATGATTATTAGTAATATTATTATTATTATTATTATTATTATTATTATCTGCAGTAGTAGTATTAGTGGTACTTGTTGTTGTTTTTGTTTATGGTTTGTGGTGACCGAATAGTTGCTAATAAACATTGACTAAGATCCACTTAAATTACTGTATGTGTTGAGTAGTTAAACCTCATACACAAAAAATGGGACCCTGCATTTTTTTAACTGGCCCCCTCTTAGATGATCACCTAGTGGCACCCAAAGTAATTTGAGTTTGAGACCCCAGCTCTACACACCTTACACAATCTTCCTTCACCTACCAGCAGCAAGCAGCCGAGAAAGCCCAGAGCCCATCGTCAGAGGAAAGAAATCGATTTAGCAAATTTTGCAGACAAGTGCTCTATTACAGTGGTGGAGACTGTGGATGGAAGCTCATCTCCCCCCTGCTGCTCTCACTGACAAGCAGGACAAATGAAAAAAGAATGCAATTTGGGGAGTTTGAAGAACTCTTGTTCCAAACAACGGAGTGCCTTTGTCTGCGATGCTGGAATTTTATGCTTGCACCTCCTGGCCATTTTGAAAATACCAATCCCCACACCAATGGTTTCCAACCCTGGTCCTGGATAGCTAACTGCAGAACCTAGTTCCAACTACAATTTGCCACACCTCTTTCAGGTAATGAGCCTATTTCCATGTCCCTGATTGGCTGAATCAATTGTGTTTGAGTTAACTAAGGGGTGTGGCCACTCTCAAGGGCCAGGTTTGGAGACCACTGATCACTGTAGATTCTGGCAGTAAGCAGCACTTTCAATAGTAGCTTTGATTCACTCTTCATAAATCTGCATGTTCTAACAGTATATAATAAAATTGCTCATCTAACACAAATTTTCCAGCTAATTCTCAAATGTCAATTACATCTGAGACATGTACACTACTCAAGTCAAAGACCACCTTTTTATTTATTTTTAATAAGAACAGCTATGAAATGTTATTTTTAAATCTCAGGAAAATAAAGAAAAACATGTTTAATAGAAATTTACCCAAAGACTTCATCAGGTGAATGTCATTTTTTCCCCAGTAATTGGTGGGTCCACTCTTTACCTTTTGAACTTTCAGGAGCCATTCATACTTCCCGTCAACGTTTCAGTAAAATCTGTAGGGATATCTTCCACACCTCCAAAGTTCAGTCTTGAGTTAGTTGCAGTTTCTGCTTCTCATTATCCTTTTAATCCTAAGTACAAATTCAGTCCATAAAACCTTACTCCACTTCGCAGATGTCCCGTTTGAGTGTTCTATTTCAAATTTGCATCTTTTTTAATGTATTTCCTTTTCTCTGTAACAGCATCATGACACTGATGTCTGTAACGTTTATAATGTCAGAGAGAGCTTTGGGAACAGCTTTTGTTGGGAGGTCACAGCTGTAAATGGTTGGTTTTAAGACTGGAAGGATAGAAGAGTTAAAGTAGCAGTAGAGTCCACAAAAGCAAGGAGTGGACAGATACTGGCAGTGTTTGCTCTTTATTTTTCTGTTAAATGTGTTTCCTGCTTTTTTTCTGAATCTGAATAAAGAATAACGTGAAAGCGGGAAAGAAATCTGATTATGGAGCGACTCATGTAGACTGAGTTTTCACAGTATCACATAACTGAAGTGTGCTTGTATACATGTTGAACAAATTATTGCCGATATTGTCCATGCTTATTTTAACATGACAATAGTTAACCACATCCTGTATGTTACAACAGCATGGCTGCATAATCAATGTGGGTGCTAGACTGACCTACGTGCCGCCCAGTCTCTCAATGAAAATGTGTTTTGTTAAGCCTAAAATATGACAACAAAGGCTTTGTACATCTGCACCGCAGAATACTTGCTTTTCAAGCTGTATCAATTGATGTCTTCAGTCTCCAAATGATCATTAGGTATTGGTAGAAAGGTGGAAAGGTGATGTAACACAGTGCTGGCTTATCGCTAACATAACATTGCAAATCCACAAAGGGTTAAGTGGAAATTAGTGCTGTTGTAGTGTTGATCAGATTACTCTTGGTCAAAGGTATCAAATTTATCACAGTGTGCTTGGACACGTGCAGAACCAATGATCTTCTCAGTTCAGTTTGCAGAGAGAAATGAGGCAGTGAATTGATCTATAGTGGATGTATTTTCTACATTATATGCAGTAGAACTGATCTGTATATTTTAATACAGCGCTCTCTCTCTCTCTCTCTCTCTCCCTCTCTCTCTCTCTCTCTCTCTCTCTCTCTCTCTCTCTCTCTCTCTCTCTCTCTCTCTCTCACTCTCTCCCCCCAGTGTTTGAACTAATGCAGAAAGGGTGAGTGTTGTATCCTCTCTCGTGTGTAATTGAAGCTTTGGCTCCTCACTGCCTTTCTCTCTCTGCCTCTCTCCATCCCTCCATTCATACCTGTCCTCTCTAGCATAGCTATCAGCTCTTCAGCTCTGCCATTCCACCTCCATTTGCCCCTTCTGCTCCTGCCTTCCCAAAGGATTCATTACATGCTTATGCTTTCACTTTACAGTTAATTCTGTTGTTATTTTTTCTGTTGGTCGTGCCTCATTTTCTGTTCTTTTTTATTATTATTATTATTCACTACATTTTTGAATACGGTTTGTTGTTGATCAGACTGCAGGGCTTGACTTCTACATAGCCCACATGTCACTTCATTGTGATGCCCAATAATGTATATGATGACTAACTTTTGGATGAATAACTGAATTTGCTGAATAATAAGTTTATTTCTCTCTCATCTCTTTTTCTCTGTATGATTCTCCTTCTTCTCTCCTTCTTCTTCTTGTTTTTTCTTTCTTTGTATTTCTCTTCCTTTTTTTATTTTTTCTCTTTGTATTTCTCTGTTTCTGTTCTCTGTCGTTATCTCTATTTCTCTCTCTTTCTTTGCCTCACTCTTTCTCTCTTTTTCTTTCTGTCTCTCTCTTTTTTGTTTCTCTCTTTCTTTTTGGCTTTATCTGTCTCTCTCTGTACCCTCTCTCTGTTTTCTCTTTTTCTTTTTATCTCTCCATTTTTCTTTTTTCTTTCTCTTTTTCTTTTGTTTCTCTCCATTTTGTTTTTCTTTCTTTTTCTCATCGTTTTCTTTCTCTTTTTCTCATCATCTTTTTCTTCGTTTCTGTCTTTGTCTCTCTTGCCTCTCTCTCTCTCTCTCTCTCTCTCTCTCTCTCTCTCTCTCTGTCTCTCTTTCAGAAATTAAGCTGTGCTAGTTCCCTGCAGTCTCAGTGAAGTGTTATAAAAGGGCAGGCAGCATCCCGCTTCACCACACGACTCTATTCTTTTTACAATGTGACATTTAGTTGTAATTGAAAGCAACTTCGGCCAGCTAATCGGCTCTGCTGCGGTGTGGAGGGTGAATGTGTTATTTCGTCTCGCTCTGCTTTGTGCATCTGTTCTCAGTGAAAAGCAAAGGATCTGCTTTGGTAATTCCAGAATGCTCTGTTATCCAGCAAAACGGCCTGAATTGGCCCTTTCCTCAGCGTTGTGCTGGCGTGTCTGTAGGTTATGAATGATGCGGGGAGGTTTTTTTTTTATGTAAATCTCTTGACGGGCTGTAGTGTTTGGAGGATTTATCTGAACTGTGCGCTGTAGTGTCCTCTCACTGCTCAGCTCCTCTGGTTCGTAGAGCCTCTGGCTTCAAACGCCGTGTTTAAACCTCTCTTTGTAATGAGACTCTTCAAGTATTAGACCTCTATTGAACTCTCAATTACAGACATGCTCTCTCTCTCTCTCTCTCTCTCTCTCTCTCTCTCTCTCTCTCTCGCTCTCGCTCTCGCTCTCTCTCTCTCGCTCTCTCTCTCTCGCTCTCTCTCTCTCGCTCTCTCTCTCTCGCTCTCTCTCTCTCTCTCTCTCGCTCTCTCTCTCTCGCTCTCGCTCTCTCTCTCGCTCTCTCTCTCTCCCTCTCGCTCTCTCTCGCTCTCTCTCTCCCTCTCTCTCTCCCTCTCTCGCTCGCTCTCTCTCTCTCTCGCTCTCTCTCTCGCTCTCTCTCTCGCTCTCTCTCTCTCTCTCTCTCTCGCTCTCTCTCTCGCTCTCTCGCTCTCTCTCTCGCTCTCTCTCTCTCCCCCTCCCTTCCAGGCCTGTGATGGAGGTACCTACAGAAAACCCCTTCAGTGAAGAGCAGGCACGCCTCTACTTCAGAGATATCGTCCTGGGCATTGAGTACTGTGAGTTATTATCTAGCACTTGCAGAGCTGCAGAGGGCTTAAGAAAATGATCAAAAACACTAGGCAGTCTTTAGATATATAATATACTGTGCAGCAGACTTAAACTGCCTGAGAACATTCCGTTCATAGTTATTTATTTGCTTTGTGTCTGTTTTTCTCAGAAACTCACTAATATTAAAATAAATTCCAACCGGCCTCTAAAATGGATTCATTTTTGATGAAAGCTGGCGATTTCTGGTGACAGGAAACAGCACAAACGTTGGTGAGGCAAAGTGGGCGGAGTTAGTGATGTGACAAAGTTAAGCAGAGTTTAACACTATTCAAATAAGGAGCAACTAGAGACTGAATAATGGCAAAAGTGCAACCAAATATTGTTTTCCTCACAAACTGACCAGACAGACACAGGGATTAAATAAAAATAAGCACACAAGCGTTTTTACACCAATGTATTGTAGTGGGAATGCATCTAATTTGTGCTTGGCATCAGTGAAACCGTGGCAGTTATTGGTCCGGAATTTAGAAGCACCCACAGGCGATAAGTCGCTGCTGGTGTGAACGGTGTGTCAGTCTGACATGCACTGCCATCCTTTTAATGACATCAGTACTCGCTCTGCCACAACTGTGTACTGTGTTGTGAACCACGTACTGTAGGGCAACAAGAGTTGCACTGAACGTATATTAACACTGTCATACTGGTAATAAGGTAATTAAATCTAAAAACTTTCAAAATAAAAGCTACAATAATGATAAGACATGAATGTTGGGTTTGTTCCCACTCGTTGAGATACATATGCTTGGAAGCCAGAACAACCCAAAAAATCTTTTTGCTGTTTTTGCAAGATTTTACCAGCAAAATGTTAATTTTGCTTTTAGTTTGGGGTTTAAAGGTCTCCTTCTTTTCAAAAATATAGATGCCTGGTCTTGTTTGCCTGGAAATATCTGTCTAGGGGATGTTAGCAAGATGGTCATCCAATAGACAGACTCTTCTATAATCCTAAAGAAAACAAAAGCTGAAAATGAATGATATTTTGGTAGATGGTAGATGACCATAGAAGTAAGGTAAACTTGTAAAATTTGCTAATAAATCTGTAAAATAAAACACCTTGCAAGCATTTATATTTTAGATGACTCACTGATTATTGGCGTAGGAGCTGACCGATAGGTGGCACTGGCAGAAAGAGAGGAAAAATCAAAGGCAGGAGAAACCTCAGAAAAATGAAGAGTGACAGTGGCTCATCGATGGCTAAGAGCTACACACACCACAGAGCACGTTTGAGTCCAACTTTCAATCTTTGACTTTGCACTCTCAGATATCCTCTAATGGGTGTGATCAGCCGGAGCCAAGCCTGTGCTGTGGTGTGTGGTGCGTTTGGCCACCTAACTAAGCTGTCAGAATCACTGATTTCTGAATTCTTTCTGCTCTATGTCCCCTTACAAGAAAAGAGGAGATTAACCTCAGCATTAAATTGAAAGACGTTCTACTGATGAATGAGAAAAGTGTGAGATCAATGAGAACAATGAGATTTTTCTTTTCTTAAGGAAAAAAAAATTATATTCTAAGACTGGGGTGAGACGAGTCAGACACAGAAGAGTTCGTCCACATGTGTGACAATGTTTTGATCAAAATGAGAAAATCTAAGGGGTTATTTCTCAGGAATTCAGAAAATGGCTTAAGTCTCACTTTGAGAAGAACATGAGCTTTAGAGGTGATCTCATTTAAAGTATTTCTTTCATCTGGGAAAGTTCTAAACTCCACAGAACAGGTACTGCATGATTTCAGTCGCTCCAACTCCGACTTTCACTCTCTCAGACATTAGTTTTTATTCTCTACGCTTGTTCCAGCACAGCAGCAGTTAGTCAGAACCAGGCCTGTGCTGTGATGTGTGGCGTGTTTGGCCTGCTAACTAAACGCTTGTAAGCTTAGCCAAAATGCTACAGTCCCAGACACCACAGAACAGGTTTAACTTCAGCTTTCTGTCACTTCAACACACTTCACTCAATTTTCTACGCTCGTTTCTACAAAGCACCAGTTACTCAGAATCAGGCCTGTACTATGATGTATGGCAGTATTTGGGTCTGTAGTGTGTTCTCTAAGCTAGCTTTAGTTAGCCGATCAGGCTATACATCCAAACATCACAGAACAGGTTTAATTTTGCCATTCTGTCCATTCAGCACCAAGTGTTTGACTTGACTAACTCAGGTTGGAATCATTATCATCTAAACTTGTGCCTTTGCTGTAGGTAGCTAGAATCAAACGTGTTCTTTGGAGAACAGATATGTTATCATGCTAGCTAAGCTAGTGCTAACCAGCTTCTCTCTGCTAGTTTACAGCACTGCTTAATAGTCATAAATTGTTAAGATAGATGGTTTGACCTTTATTAAATGATGGCTTGCAAATTGTGCACTGTGTTCATCTATTTAGTGACCATGTAAGCAGACTTCTGATGCTGTTTTATTCAATTTTGAAATAATGCAGAACAAGATGGCAAAAAAGACGGATGGGAGATATGAAAAATGTCCAATACCACACAGCCTTTTTATAGGCTATGTTGTATACAATGTTACATAAATATCAAAAAAGATTGGCTAAATGAATACTTTTTTTTCTACTGTGTTTTTCTTTTAAACACATGCCAAAAGACTTTTCAAGGCTCCTTAGATGTAGTAAGTGAGCTGTGTGTGAGCTGCATTTATTTAATTTTTTTAATCCAATCTTGGGGTTTTGAGACTCCCACCTCTTAATACACATTCAAAGCAATTTGCAGTCATTTTCAAAGTAATGAAACATTGCTGAGTTCCAACAGGTGGGTGTCTGAGTGACCCTGGAGCCAAATAAAAAATATTCCAATAAGGTTTGTTACAATTTGCCAGGTAGAGCAGAGATTTCAGAGGCCTGTATTTCTGTGGAGCGTGAGACTGTTTGAAACATGGAATCCACAAATTCATTAAAAAAACAGGAAATTTGGCCGTCCTCATGAGAAATGTATTATGTGCTGGAGGAAACGGACGACTGGCTTGATGAAGCGCCGTGTTTTTAAAACAAAGCCTCAAAAGTTAGCGGTCCCCGGAGGGGTGAGCTAGCTCACAGGCTTGCTAGCATCCCTCCTGCATTTCCGTGGTTACGGTTAGTCATTGTCACTTATGTAAAAGTGAGTGCCTTGGGGAGCTGTAACTCGAGAAGCGTCTCCATGTTTGTTGCTCTGTTGTTCTAGCACATCCTAGTGTCCGATTAGTCTAGTGGGAAAGCGGTCAGGGGAATTTTAGTATGTGTCAGGGGCATTTGTGAGGGTGTGTACGCAGTGCTGAATGAAGTCTTGCTCTTTTGGTGTGAGATACATTTGCCTGTGTGATAAAACATGAATGACAAAAATGTAAAGTTTTGATCATGTGCACTCGAGGTATTCTTGGTAAAATGGGGAGGGAAAGCATAAATCAGTGTGACAGTAAGGGAAAGTAACCATATAGATTTTGTTTAGGATTTTATATAATTAGTTTTTTTGATAATTTCCCTTATTAGTGTACATGATTGCACCACCTGCCATTTTTAGAGTTTTTGAAGGCAAAAGAAGCTAAAATGAATTGTATATGAATGTAGTAAAATTGTTTCACATAGAAGAGGAATTGTTTAAGAATTAGATATATGTTATGTATTAAATTATTTTGGGAAAATTATGGGCATCTCATGTCAGTGATCCTTATTCACACATTGGTGGAACCCAGAAGTCTGAGACCACATTACAAATTTTTTTTTTTTTACTTGAAATAACAGGAAATAAACAACAGAAAGTCAACAACAAAATATGGAAACAAAATAAAGTTATGAGAAGTAAAATAAAGAGTATAGATGATTTTGTTGTTACGAGGTCACTGTTCAAACTGAAGCATATTTTGTTTTATCACCTCCATTAAATCCATATTCAGACAATTCTTAGGTGGATTTGACCTGCTAATCAGAGGCTGTTGCACAAACTTGTAGTCAGCTCGACCAAATACTGAAATTCTGGAATTAATGTTCGAATTTCAAGGATTTTAATTTTCATGAAAATTGTTATGCACATAATTTGTAATAAAAAGCTTTGTAGAAAACAATAGTAGTAGTGGTCAGGCTACTCAGGCATATGTGTGTGTGTATGTATGTATGTATGTATGTATATATATATATATATATATATATATATATATATATATATATATATAAGATTGCTTTTGCTTTGAATCATCCTATACCAGTGGTCCAGGAGAACTACATTCCTGCAGTTTACTTCCAGCCTGTATGCAATAAGCTGCCCTGTCCCTTACTTAACTCTAACTGATCCAGCCAATCAGAGACTTGGAAACAGGTTGATTAGCTGGTGCAGGTGTGGTAGGTAAACTTACCAAACTTTCCCAAATGTTTCAGTAGTGACAGCTTTATTTTATGTTGATCAGGGCTCAAAAACACTAGCAAACTTAGCTTTGAACAGTTGTGCACACATAAAATCATAATATTTCTCATTAAAACACAAAAAAAAGTTTACTTCAGTGTAGAAATTTTGTTTCAGTAGTGACCATTGTTAATGTTACACACTGATCTTTAGACTCATATGGGACACATATTTATTCAAAAACACTGAAGTAACTGTTTGAAAAGGTTGAAATGGCCAGTTAGAATCTAACTGATGAAATTATGATAATTGTGGCCAACTTGGTATACAATAATTATCAAACCCTCTGTGTGGCTCTGTGGACAGAGCATCATAAACAGTGACTGCTGAAGGAGTAAGACCTGTGGTCTGGAATTGTCAAGAGTGGAGTCATCTCCACTCCAGGGCTTGGGCCTCCGCTCGGTCATTAGCATGAGCCGCCTCATCTGTCCTCAGCATGCCTGTGCCACAATGACAAGATAGCAGAGATACAGAGATGACCACAGGCTGTCTGTTTGATTTAATTACTGAGCTATGCTCGTCCGTTTCCTCTATGGGGCATTTGTTATGTCTGTTGTGTTCAAGCCCTGAGAGTGCCAAGCTCTGTCTGTTCTGAGAGCAGCTACTTATGTCTGCCATCTGTCTCTGATTTTGTGCATAGTTGATTCAAAACTGTATAGTCACTGACCATTGAGTATGCTGTGTTGATATTGGGCCCCTGAAGCTTATCAATACAGATTTAGTCTCATATTGCTTTGCACGTTATGTAAATAGATCAATATCTATTACAGGTCATGATCTCTCCCACGTCCAATCTCTCCACATGCGTTTGCTCATGTCTGTTTTCAGAGTAGGTTGGAGGGACTTGCCTTTGATGGACCTAGCTCTTGTTTTTCATTAGCTCTGTGTGAGGCACCCCAGGGAATGTGGGGAACGTTTACTAAATCAATAGGGCTATTCAACACTCTGCATTAGGGAAGCCTGTGATGGCCCGGATTGACTTTTGTTATTTTAATGTTTGCTTTTCTTGATCTGTGTGTGTGGATCAGATCCCACAAGGAGGTAGAATAAATGCCATGGGGGTGGGGGGTGGGCAAAAAATCCCATACTCATTATTTCTCCTAATGTACAATGCATTTTTCCACTTCCACTTATTTTTTAAGAGACGCTTTGTGTTTGTTTTTTATACTGAAAGGGCAAAACCATTTTTTTTGGTTACTGAACTATTCTTATTACATACACCAGCTGTCCACTCCATTAAGTACACCTCCTTGTATCTACACTTATTGTCAATTTTATCGGCTCCTCTTACTATATAGGTGCACTCCGTAGTTCTACAATTACAGACTGTAGTTCATCTGTTTCTCTGCATACTTTGTTATCCCCTTTTACCCTGTTCTTCAGTGGGCAGGACCCCCTTAGAACAGGTATTATTTGGGTGATGGATCATTATCAGCACTGCAGTAACACAGACACAGCAGTGCTGATGGAGTTTTTAAACACCTCAGTGTCACTGCTGGACTGAGAACAGTCCACCAACCAAAAATATCCAGCCAACATCGTCCTGTAGGCAGCGTCCTGTGACCACTGATGAGGGACTAGATGATGACCAACACAAACTGTGCAGCAGCAGATGAGCTACTGTTGTTGATTTGACATCTTCAAAATGGACCGCAAAAAGTAGAGGTGTGGGGGGGAAAGAAAATGGACAGTAACTGGACAGTGTATAAAACTGCTGTCTAATCCATTTGTACCAGAACCCAAACATTTGCATACAGCTGTACCCAGTGTGCAAAGTAGGCTGCAGGGCCAACCTGAAGGAGAGCAGTGCAGTAAAGTATCCCGAACTCAGAAGCTCAGCAATTGTAGCAGAACCTTTCCCTAAATTTGCCTTTAAGCATCTATTTTTGCCTGACAGCATAATATAAGTGATTCTAAGACACTCGGGGGGGATTTAAGAGGTTAATTAGGAGAGTCCTGGACACCCCATGACTGCATCTTTTATTTATTTTTTAGCTCAAAAATTTCCCTTTCCTTGTGCTAGTGGATTGTTTTATATACAATCTCAGAAATATCTTCTGAAACATGGATAACTCTATTTTGACTAGAAGGTAATTAAATTAAATCTGGGTTCTGCCCTTTGCACGGTACTGTATTGGTCTCGACTAAGAAAGCAGTATACGCAGTAGGCCTGGGTGATAGGACAATGTAATCAGATATTGATGGACAAGTATCCTGATGATAATGCTTAAAATGCAATTACTGCCACGTTGGGAAACTGACAGGGAATTAGAGTGGACTACTTTACTGTTAAACAGCTTACTAAACCTGTTGAGAGATTGGAACTCGTTTCTCTAAGAAGTGTAGCTTTACTTACCTTACAGCTCCTCACCTTTTGCTTGTTTTACTATACGTTGGGTTTAGCTTGTGTACGAGTAAAATAAACGCTGATGTGCATTCAGACTTTCTCGCTTCAGTGTTCCTCACTGCAGTAAAAACAACCAAGCTTCTGTTGCCGCAGAGCACCATCTCTAGCCCTGGCTACTCTCTAATCCTTGTCTATGGCCAGGAAATGGGATTAAAAAAGGTAACAGATAATGTTAAATACTATATACACATAATGTTGCATGTATGCACTAGCTGAATTACAGTGTGACTCTGCAAATCTGGCAGATTTTTTTTTTTTTTTTGTGTGGCTTTGGAAATCACTTGCAAACCCAGGTCAGCGTGAATCTGCACCAGAGCTGAGAGGTGAAGTAATTTTCAAAAAAGCTGGATTGCTTAGTGTTATTTAATGTTTTAAAACAAATATTTGCATTAAATCAGTTATTGTATGAAAAATATAAACTAAAAATAGAGCAAAAAGTGGGACAAAGCTGCAGAGGACTGTGTGTATTGTTTTGGGGGATATAATCAATAATTGCAATTTTTCAACCAGAAAATATTGTGCTTATTATTTTTAGATACCTTCTAGGCTATATTTTTCCCTTTGATTACTGAAATGTCTGAATGTAGGATTGCCTTTGATTTGTAGGATCGTCTGTAGCACCCTTAATCCTTTTTGTAGCCATCAACACAAGATGTCTGAATTTTTTACACTGGCTTAATCACAGAACAAAACAAATGACAATTTCCTGAAGGGCATTGGCACCAGTTTAGCTTTGATTGACCACTTGAGACAGGAAGGCACCACTCCTCCAGTCAGCTTTTGTGTACTTTTGTCAGTTGGCTGTGGTGACCTCTCTTGACCGCTTAAGTGGCCCTCATGAACTTTAAGAGGCAGTCTGCTTTGGCAGTTTTTTGGTTTTTTTTAAAGTGTATTATTTTATAGCCCTTGTTTAACTTTTCAGTTGTGATTTAATTGCAATTTCATTACAGTGCTGAAGATTTAAAAAACATTTGAAAAATTTGACTTTCCTCTGCTCCTCAGTGCACTATCAGAAGATTGTCCACAGGGACATCAAGCCGTCTAATTTGTTGCTGGGAGACGACGGCCATGTGAAGATTGCTGATTTTGGTGTTAGTAACCAGTTCGAGGGGAATGATGCCTTGCTCTCCAGCACGGCTGGGACTCCTGCTTTCATGGCCCCAGAGACCCTTTCTGACAACCGCAAAAGCTTCAGTGGAAAGGTGAATGTGTAAATATGTGTAAATATCTTTCAGTGTTGCCCAGTGATGCCTTCCTGAACAATAACAGTTGGCTTTTGAACTTGGAACTGCTGGTAACTGTTGGGATGGCCTTTTACTTTTTTGGGCCTTGTCTTGTACACACAGAGATTTCTCCAGATTCCCTAAATCTTTTAGTGATATTAGGCATGGTAGAGGGTGAAATGCCTAAAATCCTTGCAGTCTTTGGCTGGAGTGTTAATCTGTTAACTGTTTGATTTTTTGCTGATTAGAGAAGGGTATCGTTAGGGTTTTTTTCGATACCAATGACAATGCCGATACTGATCAATACTTTTATTGATACTGCTTTACATAAATAAAATAGACGTGACATAAAAGATGTGAACATTCATGAAGATTCAAGATGTGAAAGGGCTGTGGTCATCTCTCTACAGTTGAAAATATTAATCATAAGCAATACAAAATCAGCTTCATCAAATATAACGGGTCGCTTGTCTTTTCGTTTATGTGTTACAACAGGTGTTTTAAAGTTTTCAGGACCTAATTAATAAACTCATTTTAAACCATTCCTAAACCATTTATAAGAATAGCCTTATTGTGAATGGTACCCCTCCCACCCAGTTTGTATGTAAATTATTTTTTTGTTTACATGCTGAATTACATTTGCTTATATATTACATCAAACACTGTTACATCAAAACATAAGAAAATTTAGATTTTCTATGGGCTCTTTAGACCCATCAGGCTCTCTGTATTTTGACATACTGACCACTGCCTGTGCTTAAATAGTGGCCAGTGTTTATATAAAGCTCCGGCACGGTCAGTAATGACAGCATGTTGACTGTATTAGGTCCAGTGACCTGTGCTGTAGGCTGCTTATCAGCTTGTGACACTGTGCATTGAACTAGTAATGAGCTGCTGTGTGTGTGTGTGTGTGTGTGTGTGTGTGTGTGTGTGTGTGTGTGTCCAGTGCCAACAGTAAATCACAGTAAAAATATGATCTGTGATGTGAATAAGTAGGTGGCACACACAGTCGTTTTTTTTTTCCCCCTTTATTTCTCTTCAACATTCCATACACACATACAGACTCTGTACGTGTGCTGTTACACTGCAGGCACGTGTCACCAGCCAGATTGATTTAGGTCTGCTGTCACCCCAGAGACTCGGCCAGACAGTCACTGATTCAGACAGGCTCTTGTGTTTACAGGACCACAGTGTCCAGAACCTGCCATGCACTCCAGACGGCCTTTCTGATGGGCTGGCAGAGTCTGAGGAAGTTTTAAAGTGCCAGCGTGCAGGGAGACAAAGAGATAAGGGCTACAGTCATTACCTCAGTACTGCAGCACTGGTGAAGTAGCGTGCCAAGTGCGTCACCACCATAACCACACATTTCCATTTTTCCCCATGAGAGCACAGTTATGCAAAGCGAAGCTGACTGGAAACCAGAAGAGGTAAGCGTGTAGCTTCTGAACCGCATTGTGCTGCTTGAGTACACTCCTGTGTTAATCAGTATAGCCCTACAACAACGGTTGCCCCCTGCCACACCTGTAGTGTATTACAATATCTCAGAATGACCACGAAATATGAACGTTATAGAGCATTATAGGGTGCTTTTGTTTTTATGTGTATATTTGATATTTGTCAGGTTTTTTCTAGGGATGCCCCAAAATTTGTTATTTTCATATATATATATATATATATATATATATATATATATATATATATATATATATATATATATATATATATATATATATATACACACACACACAATTCCAATGAAGTTGGGACGTTGTGCAAAACATAAATAAAAACAGGATATGATGATTTGCAAATCCTTTTCAACCTATATTCAATTGAATACACTACAAAGACAAGATATTTAATGTTCAAATGGATAAACTTTATTGTTTTTTGCAAATATTCACTCATTTTGAATTTGATACCTGCAACATGTTCCAAAGAAGTTGGGACAGGGGCAACAAAAGACTGGGAAACTTGAGGAATGCTCAAAAAACACCTGTTTGGAACATTCCACAGGTGAACAGGTTAATTGGAAATTAATTGGAGCATCCCTGAAAGGTTCCATCGTTCACAAGTAAGGGTGGGGTGAGGTTCACCACTTTGTGAACAACTGCGTGAGCAAATAGTCCAACAGTTTAAGAACAACTTTTCTCAATGTGTAATTACAAGGAATTTCAGGATTTCATCATCTGCAGTCCATAATATCAAAAGATTCAGAGAATCTGGAGAAATCTCTGCAAGTAAGCGGCAAGGCAGAAAACCAACATTGAATGCCCGTGAAAGTGGAAAAGTGTCCTGTGTTCTGACGAGTCCACATTTCAAATTGTTTTTGAAAATCATGGACGTCGTGTCCTCCGGGCCAAAGAGGAAAAGGACTGTCCGGATTGTTATCAGCGCAAAGTTCAAAAGCCGGCATCTCTGATGGTATGGCGGTGTGTAACTTGCACATCTGTGAAGGCATCATTAATGCTGAAAGGTACATACAGGTTTAGGAGCAACATATGCTGCCATCCAAGCAACGTGTTTTTCAGGGACGTCCTGCTTATTTCAGCAAGACAATGCCAAGCCACATTCTGCACATGTTGGTGTGCAGGGCACAGTGCGGGTACTAAACTGGCCTGCCTGCAGCCCAGACCTGTCTCCCATATTATGGTATATTATATACATAATATACATATATATATATATAATATATTATATATATTATATATATATATATTATATATTATATATTATATATATATATATTATATATATAATATACATGGTATATTAAAAACGTGTGGCGCATTATGAAGCGCAAAATACAACAACGGAGACCCCGGACTGTTGAGCAACTGAAGTTGTACATCAAGCAAGAATGGGAAAGAATTCCATTCCAATATAGGTTGAAAAGGATTTGCAAATCATGGTATTCTGTTTTTATTTATGTTTTACACAACGTCCCAACTACATAGGAATTGTGTGTGTGTGTGTGTGTGTGTGTGTGTGTGTACAAAAAACAACATAAAATGTGGTCTGTGCAAATGTTATTTTCTCTGTCTCAGTAAAACTCTGCACTACAGTTTACAATGAATTGCCATATGTACGTTTGTTCCCTGTAGAGAAAGTATTAACTTGTTTTCACTTAGAAAATTAACAACATATTCAATCTTTTCCATACCACTAGAAGTATGTTTCATTGTTTTGCTTCAGCCCTGCTAACTCAAAGCTATACTATGTAAAATTTGGAGATTTGGAGACCTCTCTGGTGGAAATGTGGAATTACATGCAACATGTGGAAAAGTATTTTGTAATGTGGGTTTTGCTTTGGACCCTTTCCCCAAATGGATGAATCTGATCATTGTGTGTTGAAAGAGTATTCTTAGGATGTGTACAGACTGTAGGAAAAGCAAATTTGTTTCTCACATCAGATTTTTTGAAACATCACACTGTTATTTTCAACTGATGAATCGGATTTGTATCCAGATATCACCAACCTATTTGCGTGTTGCTGTGGTAACCACATAGGTGCCAGTAACTGTGTAGCTATGCTGATGATGTATATTTCAAGTCTTTGGTGCTCTTCTTGAATCCCAGCACTTCCATCACTTGGGATTTGATGTTGTTTGTTGCATTGAAATTGATGCAAAAGACGATTTGAAATCTGATTTGATCTTAAAAATCCAATTGGAATTGCAATTCAGACCATATCTAAATGTTGTTTGGATCCAAGATGGATTTTATGTGGGTTTGTGCTGTCCAGACTACCAAAAATCAAACAGGATAGTCTGGCTATGCCAAAGGTGACTTGCAGCAGCGCATGGGCGTTGTATATTTTGGCGTGTTACTTTTCCTCCTCAGACAGTAGTGCTACTTCTTTCAGTGGAAACAAAAAAAATCTTACATAGCCTGTGTGCAATGGCTGTGGCTTTCTTGTGTTTCAGGCTCTTGATGTGTGGGCAATGGGGGTGACGCTCTACTGCTTTGTATTCGGAAAGGTAAGACTATAGAGGAGGATTGGAAGCTGTTGGTTTTTGATGTTTTTCTGATGATGAATGGAAATTAGCAGTGTGGAGTCCATTTATTGCAATGGAGGCTTTTCCGTCTTTCATTTTTGATGTATAGCAAAGCTCATGTGTGATTCTCTCTTTTCAGTGCCCTTTTATTGATGAGTACATATTGGCTCTGCACAACAAGATCAGGAGCAAGCCGGTGGAGTTTCCCGAGACGTGAGTTGTTCCTTTCGTCTCCACCTGTGTGTGATCCATCAGAGAGACAGGGACATGTACAATGAGCATGTGCAAACCACTCCAAGCCTCTGGGTGCAATTACCCTGATCTGGCACAGCGACTGAGGTGATAAGCCCCTCTTCAGCTGGCTGCTACAATTGCCAATCGCAAATTCTGCAGTTGGGTGTTACGAGGGCATTTTTGAATTTTTGTCTCAAAGTCAATATTTATGTGACTTTGTTTGGAACAATCATAAATCCAACATAGTGTGAATCATTAAGCTAGTATTCCTGCACAGGTTGTTATCACTTGCAGTCAACCACAGTGATTTAATTATGTTAACATCCAGCCCTACCATTCGGACCATAAGTGTGAGAATTAGGTAAAAAACAAAAAGAACACTACTACACTAGTGTTAATTTCTGCTAACGTCCCTCTGGGAATCTAGTAGTTTGGTAGTGCTAAATTAATGCCAAGTCACTGTTCTAGGTTAAACTCAGACATACAAAGCTTCTAAAAGACATTCAGTGTATCCCAGTGAAATGGGGGAAAGATTTTTCTTTTTCTTTCTGTCACTATGTCATGGCAAATCAAATCATTATGTTCTCCACTGTTCTCTGCCTTATTTTCTCACCCCCCTCCTAATCATTGCACAGTAAAGCATAGCTATCTGTCAATGCCTCAAGTATTCGATTACTTGTCAGAGTGGCAGTATTTGAATTTAAAGTTTAAAGCTTAAAGGGACCCCTGACTGTTCAGACTTGTAGGCCTTCAAATAATGTATGTTTAATACTATTGAAACATGATATATAAATCAAGTTGATTTGTTCAATTTGATTTTCTCAATAACAAATAAAATATTTTACTTGGTCTAAACAATGTATTTCACCAGCATTGGACCTATACATTATTTTGAGGCTTGCATGTCTTAACAGTCAGGGTTCCTTGTACCTGGGGATGTTTAAAAGTGAAATTCCACCCCACAGAACATTGTTTTTTTTTCTTTAACCCATCTAAAGCCATCAGTTTTGCTGCAAAGACCACAATGTGCTTTGTGAAATTGTCAAAGCAAACATCTAACATTACTTCAGTGAATCAAAGGTAAGACATGAATAGACCAGAAATATGCCCACTGTAGTATGTTTATGCCTTTGATGATTAGGTTTCTAAATTTGTAGTTGATTTTTCTTGTCTTTGCATATTATATCATATTCATTGTGCCTGTGGTGAGCATCATATTTAATAGTCTTTCTAATAAAGGGTGTTGGTTGGTTGTGTTTATGTGAATTCAGTATTCTGGTTGACTGCCAGAATACGGAGATATCATTATAGGAAGGACGTGTTGGTAGAGGTACGGTGAGGACTGCATAACTGTCAGGAATAGACTATAGCCTGATATAATGGCATTGTGGGACATAAGCACATTTGGAAGTTGTATCTACCAAACTGGCCTACCCACATGCTGCCTACGCCACTGCACCAAATGTCTTGGCTGATCGACTGCCTTTTGGGTGAGAGGGAAATTGTGAGAATTAGATTTTTCACTGAAACATCGCTTTAAATTGACTGAATTGTTAATTTTGCCTGAGGGAGCTACGTTGGAAAGATATGAATAAATCACGAAAGGATTTGTCCTTGGAAAAGTGTCAGCGAAGGCAGAGAAGCTCAGAGAAGAGCCTGGCAGAGAGAGAGAATGGCTTTGCCCGCAGCATCCTCAACCTTGCGCTCTTTGAAGTTCCTCAGCTCTCTGAATATGGAGATAAAATGTCAATAAAATGTCTCTGTTAGTCTGTTAGGCCTTTTCAGCCCTTTAAAGTGTGTGTGACTGCGTACATCTGTATGTATGTGTGTGTGCACGTGTTGGCTTAGCAGCGTGCATGTGTTTCTGAGAGTCGGGAGGCATATCGGGGAGATTGGCAGCTGGAGTGTGTGGTTGGACAGGTTGTCATCAGCTAATGAAAGCGTTTTCTTGAGAGCCTCTCATACCCACACATGCTCGCGGTCACACACACACACATGCACTGTATGCTGATCTCAACCCACATGCAGCTATGAGTCTGCATTCCACTCAGTCACACTCTGGTGCTTTTAATTATGTACGAGTTAAACTATACTACTGTTGATTTGGCCATTTTTATAGATAACTATATGAGATGAAGTGTCAGAAAGCATCAAGACAGGTCTGTTTGAGATTGCTCAAAGAGGAATTACGCAGATTTTTAAACATTTCTGCATATCTCAGTCATTCAGAGTTGTTTGCTGTGAAATGCTCGGTTCTAGAGAAACTTGCAAAGTTAGAATTTTTCACAGAAGTGGTAGTAGGAACCAGACATTGATATTAGAATAAATACAAATAAAATCAGTATGATATTAATATGTATCCTCTAAATTGTTATATATTAAACACATCTAGAAACAACTACATGAATGAAATACATGAAAAATTGCATGTGGTGTTAGTGGCTGGTTTGGCCTGAAAGAAGGCTGTTACAATATAGACACAATAGGAGTTCATACATTAATAAGACTGATTTTGTTTATATTAAAAAAAAGGAGCAATTTAAAAAAATGTTGAATCTTAATCTCACAGGAGTTTTTCATTATTTTATGTAACTTTTTTTTTTTTTACATCATTTATTTTTATTGGTCTTGCATGTTGTGATGGGCCTCACAACCCAGCAGGATAAGCAGCTTAGAAAGTGTGCGTGCATGTGTGCGTGCGTGTGTGTGCATGTGTGTGTGCGTCTGTGCATGTGTGTGCATGTGTGTGTGCGTCTGTGCATGTGTGTGCGTGTGTGTGTTTGTGTGTGTGTTGTAGTTCGGGGTTGCTTCCAAATACTCTTGTGCCCAGAGGCCTCACAAGACCATGATTCATCCTTCATGCTTCCATTGCTTTTTAGCTACATTAGTCTCATTTCAACACACATGGAGGAGCTTCTCTCTAGAACTGGAAGTTCGGGCAGAAGAGGGAAGTAAACACACAGGAGTCACTGTGTTTTTAATTTGCACCTCTACTTTGTGCCACTCCTTAAAAATGCATAATAATGAAATCAGGCGCTAAAACCTGCATCTTGGCAGTGGCCTCGTGTTCACGCTCTAAAAGCCTTCTGATTAATAGATCAGTCAGCTGTGGTGCTTTTATGCGAACAGTTTTCATTAGTGCCACCACAGATTTTTGGTAGGTATGGGCATGATGTCCTGACTGGGAGGAAAAAAGGTGGGGTCTTTCTCTCACCCATTGCTACCTGCAAAAGCCTAAAGTGTTCTTTGCCTTCCTAAAATGTACAGCATAGTTTGGCTGGGCTACAGTAGGATTGGACGAACTGGAACAAACGGCTAATACCCTGTAATGGCTGGCTGTATGAAATACGTCAGTAGAGATGCACTGTAGTCTAGGCTTAAGTTTAACCACTTATGTGTCCACATTTTTTTGCATAATCACAAAAGCTTAATGAAATCAAACAGTAAATTCAGCTGAATCTGAATTCTTACTGATTGAGACGAGCCAGATCTTCAGTATTTAGAAAGATTCGGTCTTTCTGTCACACCAGCACTGGTCAGTCGATTTTACTAGCTCAGAGTCCTAACTTGCCTAAACGCAGTACTAGTGAGCCAGATTTGCCCTTTTGCTAAGGTTAGCTTCTGGCGCTAACAATGATATGCATTAAAAGTAGCTTAAGCTAACAGTTTCACACACACTACCAGTAAGATTTGAGTCTTTATTCTCTAAATTTGAGTCAGTGAGGCTTCAGTGATCCAGAATAAACCTACATGCGTGTTTGTATAGCTGCTTAAGCCGTCTCTCGAAGTTAACGCTAGATTCTAGTGCTAACAAGGTTCCTGGTAGCAGGTACCAAAGCTGAAAGAGACAGTGACAGCAATGTGGGATTGCTGTCACTGTCTCTTTCAGATTTGGTTACTTTTAGAGGATTAGAACACAAAAGATACTTTGAGTTGTGCTGCCTTTGATTTGATTGCCACCCAGTTTCTCTACCACTCTCTGTTAAGTTCCATCTGTCTGCTTCGAAGCTTTTACAAAATGACTGTCTGACAGCGGATGTAATGATAGCTCTGCCAGTTTGTTGTCTGCTCAGGGACTTTGTGTTTTTTTGTGAGCGCATTTGGGATTTCCTATAACAATGGGTTGTCATAGTTGTTTTTCAGTTCCAAGGCCCTAAATAGGTTTTGTGGAGAATAGAGAATTGTTTCTGTGACTGGTTGAAGAGATGAATAAATCCAGGATAAAGCTGGATCATTGTAATGTTCAATGTCTTATTTGATCATTCAGGTGTGAAAGACTTGATTTATGAGATCAAAGTCAATTTTATCGACTTGATTTGCAAGATAAAAGTCTATTCAAACTGCCGCTTTTAGATAAAACTGATTTCATGACCTTATTCAATCAATTTTATTTCCATCAGGCCAGCTGTCAGCGAAGGCCTGAGGAACCTGATCCTGAGAATGCTGGACAAGAACCCAGATAACAGGATCACCATTCCTGAGATCAAGGTGAGTTAATGTGCAGTCTAAATCTGTATGTAACAGAGTGCCTTTAGGCACATTTCCTCCATAAAAGAGATTTGGACACCCAGAACCCACTGGTTTGGGGAAAATGTGAATTAATGTGGAACCTATTTGAACACCATAATAACTTGCAAAGGGTTTTTCAACTAAGTATGTATTTCCCTGCCTATATCAGCTAAACTGTTTTCTGTCTAACATAACTTTGATTTAAAACAGAAGGTGAACTAAGATGCTGTCAGAACCCAATATAACAGATTTTAAGAAGCAAGTAATTTCAGGTTTGTCACTAAAATGTAAATCACTTTAGGGGCTGTGTTCATAGCTCTCTCAATGTAGACATGCAGATCTGCGAGGATATTGCTCTTTTATTTACAGTAACCTTTCTGACAAACAGATCTTTGATCAGCACTCGTTTGAATGCGGATCAGCTTTATGAATACAGTCCCAGGATTGGTTCATGCAATAAAAAGACTGGGATTTGACCAGCTTGTGTGAGATTATTACTGGTGAGGGAGAAAAAGTGAGGGCCTTAATGTGGAACCTATGTGAACACCACCATAATGAGCAGTGTCTTCAACTGAAACATGCTTTCTTGACCTTATCAACTAAAGTTAGTTATTAATGTACTTCTTAAATGTGATTTGAGGTATCTCAAGCACTGAAAAATAAAAGGTGAGAGATTTTGAGAAATGTTAATCTTCTCAATGTAGGAGTGCTCATCTAGAATCAGATTGCTTATTTATTTATGAATAACTCTCACATCAGCGTTCCTACTCTGGAAAGCATTAGTGATTTTAGCCTAGGTGTGTTTCATCTGCTAAAAAGACTTGAATTTGACTTCTTCATGTGAGAATTCCACAGGTGTAGGGAAGAAGTGAGTGGCCCTAATATGGAACCTATGTGCATGCCATCAAGAGGAGCAAAGGGATTTCTAATGAATATAATCTTTCCTTTATCTATCTATCTATTAACTAAACTTAATTGTTGCATTGTTTTGGCAGATAATTTGGCTGCAAGTTGCAGATGTTTGGCTTGCATAATAAGCTGATATGCCAGCAAATTACAGATGTGATATGCAGTTGCATTGGGTCCCAAGTGAAGACTCAAATTCTGTTCTGGAAACTTCCATCTGCTGTCTTGATGTGAAAGTGTGTGTAGATCATTAACACACATACACACACAGAATCCAGGCCATGTGCAATTACCTAAATATGAAATGTTCCAGTAAAGCTGAACTCCCCTGAGCACTCATGAGACACTTTAGGGAGCGCTCCTTTCCCTCAGCTCTGTTAGATGGGGTTTTTAGGGCATGTTTTAATACATTTGAATATGATTCAGATCATGTTTGATTTTGTCCTCTTCAACCCTTAGAAATTGATTGATAATTGCAGTCACTATTGTTATCCGACAGCATATTATTTGTCCTCTACTTGATTCATATTTTTTGTCTGCTAACTCGTCCCACAGTTTTCAAAATATCGACACTATTTCAACTCCAGAATGTTCAGTCTGATTGGAAATTGTGTGCTTGTATACAGGTTTCTGATCGGACATGAGGTTCTTGTACAATTTTTTTTTTCTATAGAAATGAATGGGGTGCAAAAGTTGTGCCATGTTCATGCAAGTCCATTAGTCACACCCTATTAACCATGTGGGCATCCACCTGGGATACCATAGCAACCATGTAGAAACCATCTAAAATACCATAGTAACTGTGCAGCAACACCCTAGCCACAGTTAACTAGAACCTACCTGGGAACTGCTTAAGCTGTGTAATCCTCTGTATTTTCTTCAGGAAAATCAATTGTAACTCATTGAATCATGAGGAGAAATTTTGTAGAAACGTATTTTAAACTTTCAATCCATACCACTTTTGTATTTTAAGTCAAAGAGAAGATATTTTATTATGGTTTGAATTTGACGAAAAGGTACGGTTGTGCAGACTTATTTTGTGGAAAGTAAAAACACATTTGGCATGTATTTGTCTTCAAATGAACACAGAAATATCATCTTAAACACAAAATATAAATCAAATGTAAGTGTAGTTCATTACGTAGCTAACTTTGGAATTATGTTATTATTTTGAATAGTATAGCAAGTCGATAATAACTTCTTTTACAGGTTTAACAACAAAACTAAAAGACGTGTATATACATTTGTTTTTTACAATTGTTTTAGTCGGCTATAGAAAACATTTTTAAAAACAGCCCTACCGTTAGCCAGTTCACAAACCTGACCTGGTTCAACTAAGATTCACTACTGAAAATGCTGTGTAGTCCAGGAATTTGAGTGGATTCCTCACTTAAGTATTATTCACTTATGCATTTATTATATTATAATTAATCTGTGCTGTTCTGCTGGTTTGGTTTATGTCTGTGTGTCTAGCTGGACCCCTGGGTCTCTCAGGATGGTACTGATCCATTGCCTTTAGAAGAAGAGCACTGCACAGTGGTGGAGGTCACTGAAGAGGAGATTCAAAACTCTGTTAAATTTGTCCCCAGCCTCTCTGCTGTGGTGAGTGTGTGCATAGGTATAGTACCAGTCAAATGTTTGGACTCAGAAAAAGAGTTGTTGATGCTCTCTGAAGAGTTTGGACTTTACCAATCCACTGTCAGGCAGAAAATGTAACATCATTATTACCCTTTCTAGGAGTGGTTGTCCAACAGAAATCTAATATTGTATAGTGTAATATCCTGAGAATCACAAAGAACCCCAATATGACATCTAAGGATCAGCTAGCCTCTGTTTAACTGGCTAATGGCAATGTTTTTGAATCCACCATCAGGCAAACATGAATATTGTGTATAGAGTGATAACAGGGAGCCACTATTCTTCCATAAGAACATTACTGCATGTTTAAAGTTACCTAGAGACTACATGGATGAGTGAGAAGACTACTAAATGAATGCTATTTGAAATGAATAGGCTAGGCAAAAACATAAACATTTTTTGTTAAAAACTAATCAGTGCATTCCAGCATAAGAACCTAATTCCAGCTATGAAACATGGTGCTGGCAGTATCACCATTTGTGGCTACCTTTGACCATAACAGCTTGCAATCATTTGATGGTGCTATTAATGCTGGATTACACCAGGAAATTCTGTGGGCGAATGTCAGGGCATCTGTTGTCCTGCTGCAAGAAGGTGGGTCTGTCAGATGTCATGTCATGATGTAAAATGTGTCTAAATATTCTTATTTGACAGAAGGCGTATATGTGTTAGTATGGTAGTTCCATATGCGTTTTTAAAGTTTGATGTGTTCAGTATCATTCTAAATTGTGGAGAAAAGTAAAAATAAATTAAAACCCTTCTACTAGGCCGTGGTTTTTAACTTGTACTTCATATATAAAAGTAATTATATGTAATGGACAGACATGTGTATTGTCCTTATCTGTATGTGCTAGAAATTGAATTTCACTTGAATGATGGACTGAAAGATCATATGATAAGTGTAAATAAATCTAACCTCATTAGTTAAACCATTCTCAGCCTTTCCTCTTTCTGTCATTTAGATCCTAGTGAAGGCCATGTTGCGCAAGCGCTCTTTCGGGAACCCTTTCGAGTGTCCTAGCAGGAGAGAGGAGAGGTCCATGTCTGCACCAGGAAGCCTGCTAATGTGAGTGTTCTTAACACGCACTGTTTATGTCTCTGTTTTCCTATTTTCCAATCAGTCTACAACCCCATTTCCTGAAAAGTTCCGACGCTGTGCAAAATGTAAATAAAAATAGAATGGACTGATACGCAAATCACGTAAACCACATTTTAAAAGGAAAATACTACAAAGATGACATGTATCGAATGTTGAAACTGAGAAATTGTATTGATTTTTTGAAAAAAAATGTATTTGATGCCAACAACTCGCTCCAAAATAGTTGGGACGGGGGCATGTTTCTTTACCTATTCTTTTACCAACATGTGGGAACAACACATTTGAGAGCTGCTGTAGTTTTTTCCCAAACTTGTTTGATACAGGATTTCAGCTGCTCAACATTTCAGAGTCTACGTTGTTCTATGTTTCATTTCATAACGCACCAAATGTTATCAGTGGGTGACAGGTCTGGACTGCAGGCAGACACCCCTGCATTTAGTAGTTTGTGCAAACTCTGTTTACCAGCATAACAGCAGTGTGTCTTCTCCTGTAATGCTTGGTGAGTTTGAAGAATACAGAGCAATGAATCTGAAACCACTCCTCCACACAGAACCACTCCACATTTTCCATTGTCTGAGGTCCTGTCCTCTAGAGTCTCCTCTCCAGGTTAGGTCACCTCCCAGGTTTTTTAGTGAGGGACTGGGATGACCATGTCAAAAGCTTGATTCTGTGGTCAGTGAGCTATTTTTATGTGCATTTGGATGCATATCACTGCTGGCGAAGCAAAACCTTGTCCAAATCTCCGAAATGATAACTGTACTGAACTTTACATACTATACTTTTAACGTAAGTTAATGGAAGCAGACTTTTTCTCCACAAGTTATTTTGGGCTGTTTCTACTTGTCCAAATTTACACACATTGTAAAAAGCAACAGGCAGTTTCAAATTATGTCAGAACCTGAAAAATGACCAAAATGGAGATGCACGTTTTCAACAGCAGAGATCATTATCCTGCTGGAAGACCTACCACAGCCCAGATTTAATACAGCCAGCCAGATTTTCATTTAAATATCCTGGTATGTCATGGAGTCCATCATGCCATGTACCCTAATAAGGTTCCAAGAACTTCAGGAGTCACAACAGATCCAAAGCAAGAGTCCCGCATCAAACTTAACAGTGGGGTCGTGGTTCTTTATTGTATTACCATCCTTCATTTTACACCAAACCAGGCTCTATTTTGTCTCATCTGAAAATAGAACCCAGTTCCAGTCAAAGTTATAGAAGCATCTAGTGCTTATGTTTATGTTTAGATGAAAGAGAGGCTTTCTTCTGGTACACCTTTTAAATAGTTTGGCCTGGAAGTGACATTTAATTGTAGTTAAAAATGAAAAGAATAGACTTTCTTTCTGCAGAACAAGACCGTGTGCTTAATAACTTTAATTATAATGTAGAATAAAATGCCTCCTATTTTTCATAATAACATGTATTGATTGATAGTTCACAGTGCAGAATTTTTCAGCTGAACATTTCTCAGCAGACATTTTAGTGCAAATTTTAGTGCACAGTTTTTATTTACTTGCTGAGTTAAACAGTTACGTGTCACAAATTAAGTTTTTTTCTGATGTTAAATTCGGCAAATAAACTTATGATATATAAATATATAAAATTATGCGTATGACTTTTTATGCCCACTACCTTTGTCCTTCTGTAGTGTTCTGTTTTTTGACTGTGGTCATTCAAGTCAGCTGAATAGCCCCTCCTTTTCACATCCAATCCCTTTTCTCTCTCTTAAAATGACCACATGAGCAAGGTCACAGCATGCCATTTGGAATGGCTTGCTTGGCTGTTTGAACAGGTGAACAGAAGGGACACACTAATAAGCACCCATTACCTTCCCCTCTGACCAGCAGCGTAGCGTTTCCATAGTAGCGTGAGTCAATGACATTTACCTCCGCTCTGTTCTTCTCCGGCATTTTGTGCTGAAACGCAGCACTCTGTAAACCCTTTTACAAACTTTAGCGGCTCGGCTCAGTCTGTCAGAGCCTCCATATGACCTCGTATCTGTGCATGTTTCATATCTCTCTCTTTCCATTACTCTCTTCTCTCTCGCTCTGTCCCTCTCTTTCCCATATGCAATCTCTCTTTCTCTCCCTTTCTGTTTCTCTCTCATTTTTCTCTTCTCTTTTCTCTCTCCTCTTTATTTCTATAGGTTTGTATCGCTCTTTCTCACCTGTTTCTCATCTGTCTCTCTTTCTTTCTTTCTTCCTTCCTTCTTTCCTTCCTTCCTTTCTTTCATTTCTTATTTCCATCCCTCTTTGTTATCTGTCTCACTCTTTATTTTCCCTTGTCTTCTTCTTCTTCTTTTCTCTCTCTCTCTCTCTCTCTCTCTCTCTCTCTCTCTCTCTCTTTCTATTTCTGTCTGTAACTCTTTCCATTGTTTTCTTTTCTCTTTCCTTCTTTCTCTTTTGTTTCTCCTGTCTCTATATCATTTTTTCTTTTCACTCTCTCTCTGTCTGCCCTTCTGTCTCTTTCCATTGCACTCTCTCTGTCTCTGTCTCTGTTTGTCTGCCCTTCTGTGTCTCTCTTTCCATTACTCTCTCTCTCCCTCTCCCCCATTTTGTCTCTCTCTATATCATTTTTTCTGTTTGTATCCCTCTCTCTGAGCTCTGCCTCTTGCCCTTTATTTCCTCTCATGTTCCTCTTTTCTTTTTCTCACTTGCTATTTCTCTGTCTGCATCTCTCTTTCCATTACTCTCTTCTCTTCCCTTCTCTTTCATCTCTCTGTCTCTGTCTCGCTCCCTTTCTCTCTCTGTTTCCTTCTTTCTGTATCTTTCTCTTTCCATTACACTCTCTCTCTGTTTCTCTCTCTCTCTCTGTTTCTCTCTCTCTCTCCCTTTTTCTCTGTTTCCTTCTTTCTGTATCTTTCTCTTTCCATTACACTCTCTCTCTCTCTCTCTCTCTCTCTCTCTCTCTCTCTCTCTCTCTCTCTCTCTCTCTCTGTCTCTCTCCCTTTCTCTCTCTGTTTCCTTCTTTCTGTATCTTTCTCTTTCCATTACACTCTCTCTCTGTTTCTCTCTCTCTTTCTCTGTCTCTCTCCCTTTGTCTCTCTGTTTCCTTCTTTCTGTATCTTTTTCTTTCCATTACACTCTCTCTATCCGTTTCTCTCTCTGTCTCTCTCCCTTTTTCTCTCTGTTTCCTTCTTTCTGTCTTTCTGTATCTTTCTCTCTTTCCATTACACTCTATTGCTCTGTGTTTCTCTCTCTCTCTCTCTCTCTCTCTCTCTCTCTCTCTCTCTCTCTCTCTCTCTCTCTCTCTCTCAGCAGATTGGCAGTAAGTGTCTCTGTACAGTAATTTCTGGTCTGAGTGCAGCTCATCAGAGTGTTTTACTCAAGGCCAGCAGATAGACTTCACTCAGCATGCTTTTCCAATCCTCTCTCTCTGCCAGTGTAGCCTTGATGCCACTCTCCCTCTTTCCTTAACAAGCTCTTCCTCACATGGAAAAGTGTTCACTCTAACAAGCATCTCACTACAGCCATCACCTGCACTGTGTTTGAGTTGGGATGTCTAGGCTTGGTTTTGCTATGAGTCACATTTTTTGCTTCGTGGAAAGAAAAACATCAATTTATGTGCTTCTGTGAATTCTTTTTGTATTCTTTAGAACGCTCCCTTGGTCAGCGTCAGTCATTTAGAGACTAAATGTCAAGCAGGGCTTGGTCAGCGAGGGAAGCCCAAAGTTGCCCCATAAGAATGTTTGGCCCATCAAAAGTTTTTACCCTACCCACTCCCTCCACCTCACTCAATGAGAGAACAAACATTTTTATATAACTCATTTTTTTAAGATTAGATTTTTTACTAAGTATGCTATATTTAAGTATGTGAACCCCTTTTAAAGGGTTGGGACCACAAATGTTAAGAAGAGTCATTTTGTCCTTTCAATAAAAATTAAACCACCTTGGGAGCCACAACATTTTACTTCCATTTTACCATAGTGTGTGTGAATATGTCTCAGTATGTGCTAATGTCTTAGTAGTGGATAAAAATATTATATAAACCAAAACACAGACTTACTTTGCTCTGCTTTAAACTTTAGCTCAGCTATAGCTGCTTTTCTTGCATCTTTTCTGCAAAAGTAAAATAATTTCTTAAAAATGTCTCTCAACAATCAACTTTTTACCAGACTGAAGCTGCTCATTCTCCAGCTTCCTGTTCCAATTATCTCGTTCCCCCTAAAATGGTACATGAGACCCCAGAATGTACCTGCCGCACCATTTAAGGTGGAACAGGAAAATTCAAACATGAAGCTGGTGAACAAGAAACTGACTTCAGCTTTGTGACTGGTTTTTTAGTGTTTGACAGTTTCTCGTCGCAAATATCAGAAAACTAGCGGAGTGCTTATAAACACAAATGAGTCCATTCGTCTCCAAGTTCTCGATATTCATCTTAAATCTTCCTCTTCACTATGGTGACCAGCAGTCTGGTCTTCAAGGTTAAACATAGGTGAATTAGCAGTTAGACATTATATTCAGTCTTTAAGACCATTTATTGTTAAAACTGTGTTTGAATGATCAGCAGAGCTTTATTTTACCAAAAAGGGGGAATATTAGATTTTTACCTGACAGTCTAAAACTGCTGAGGAGCTGCAACAGGGCAGTAAAAGAGCCACATGTTGCCAACCCCTGCCAAACCTGCAATTAATGAGGTGAGGCTGGAGGTGTGGGCTAGAGCTACTTTGACTTGTAAATGTTTCTTAAACATTTTGAGTTTGCTGTTAACAAGAAGCATCTGCTGATGTGAACCACACCTCACAAAAAAGAGCTCTCAGAACCTACAATCAATAATTGTTGGTTTGCATAAAAGCTTGACAGACTTACACAGTGATCTTTAGAGTTTAGGTGTTCATCAGTCTACACTTAGATTGACTATAAATAAAGATGATTTAGTACTGTGTCTACTCTCACTAGAAATGGACACTCAGCCAAGATCACTCCAAAGGCACAATGTCGAACACTCAATGAACACTAATGTGACAGCTAAAGCTTTGAAGGAATGAGGAAGTGGTTATCATCTCTGTTCATGAGCCTATTATACAAAAAAATGATGTTTGACAAAGAGCAACTTGACACTCTGAAATAATCCTTGGAAATGGTTTTGCATGCTGAGGTCTGAGGTAGAATTGTTCAAGAAGAACATACAGCACTACATACAGTGTAAAAATGGTGCTTCATACCAAAAAGAAACACCAGCCCAACAGTGAAGTATGGTAGGGGGAGCATTATGCTCTGCCGCTTCCTGCCCTGCACTGCTTGCCATTATTAAGAGAAAGTTTATGAAAGTATGGATCATTTGAGTGTGGCTGTCCGTCAGCTGAATCTGAGTAGAAGCTGAGTGATGCAGCAGGACAATGACCCTAAACACAGAGGTAAATCTGCTAAAGAATGTCAAATCTTATGGTCAATTATTGCAGAGAACTAGGGTATTCCAAAGGGTTCTCATACTTTTAATACTTTTAATCATACAGTTAATGGAGGGAAATGGACAGTGCCAGTCAAAACAAGTCAGCTTCACATGAAAGAAAACTGTTGTATTTAAAGCACATAGCATTCATCAACATTGTGAAAGCATGCATGCTCCCAATGTGCATAAGGCTAGTGAGTTGCTCTTTTGTCTTTTTGGCCCTCAGCCCACCACAAACATGATACTTTGGCCCCAGAAGAGTCTCTGGTCTAAAGGTTCTCCTGTATTAACTTCCACAAAAACGCAGCTTTAAGTAATATAAACTATCCAACTTCACCAACACATTATGATGACCACATTATGATGACCTAATTACATAATACATTTCCTCTGCTACTAGGTCATTCCGCCATTGCACTGACAACTTTTCTTGTTAAAACAAATAAAGAAAACGGATGTTCTTGTTTTTAAATTTTTAGGTTCAATTTTTAGCTTAGTGATTTTAGGCATGTTGAGCATGGCACAGCAGTGACTTTACAGATGCTGATGTATTACGTTTAATATTAAGTATTTTTTTCATTTTTCAGTCTAAAAATGTTATTTTTTCTGTCCTATGGTAAAATTATTTTACACGTATCTCAATTTTTTTTATTTTTTAGGGATATCTCAAAGGACAAAAGACTAACTTTGAGAAAGTGCGTGGTTAATGAAAAGTCACCTTAGGTGTAGCAAGAAGATTGTGTCTGTGGTGTTACTCATGACACTTTAAGTGATTTTAAAGTTAAAATAAACATCATAAATGCAGTATTTTCTACATAAATTGTGACAAACAAGCATGAGTAGACTGTATTTTAGAAAAGCTCAGATTTTAGTAATGTCATCAGTGATGTTACAACTGATGATGTTCAGCAGTCTCTTTTACGCTTTGATTACATCATCAGTGTTGTAACCTGTTTGTCACCGCAGTGGTGGAGTGACCCTGCTGCTGCATATACTCTATATTGACAAAAGTATTCGCTCGTCTGCCTTCACACACATATGAAATTAAGTGAGATCCCATTCTTAATCCATAGGGTTTAATATGATGTCAGCCCACCCTTTGCAGCTATAACAGCTTCAACTCTTCTGGGAAGGCTTTCCACAAGAGTTGGGAGTGAGTTTATAGGAATTTTTGACCATTCTTCCAGAAGTGTATTTGTGAGGTCAGACAGTGATGTTGGACGAGAAGGCCTGACTTGTAATCTCCGCTTTAATTCATCCCAAAGGTGTTCTGTTGGGTTGAGGTCAGGACGCTGTGCAGGCCAGTCAAGTTCTTCCACACCAAACTCGCTCATGTCTTTATGGACCTTGCTTTGTGCACTGGTGCGCAGTCATGTTGGAACAGGAAGGGGCCGTCCCCAAACCATTCCCACAAAGTTGGGAGTATGAAATTATCCAAAATCACTTGGTCTCCTGAAGCATTAAGAGTTCCTTTCACTGGAACTAAGGGGCCGAGCCCAACTCCTGAAAAACAACCCAACACCACAATCCCCCCTCCACCAAACTTTACACTCAGCACAATGCAGTCCGACAAGTACCGTTCTCCTGGCAACCGCCAAACCCAGTCATCCATCAGATTGCCAGACAGAGAAGCATGATTCGTTACTATAGAGAACACGTCTCCACTGCTCTAGAGTCCGGTGGCGGCGCTTTACACCACTGCATTCAACGCTTTGCACAGCACTTGTTGATGTAAGGCTTGGATGCAGCTGCTCGACCATGGAAACTTATTCCATGAAGCTCTCTACTCTGTTGATGAGCTACTGTGAAGGCCACAGGAAGTTTGGAAGTTTGTAGCGATTGACTCTGCAGAAAGTTGGTGACCTCTGCGCACTATGCACCTCAGCTTCCGCTGACCCCTGTCTGTCATTTTACGAGTTGCTGTCATTCCCAATCACTTCCACTTTGTTATAATACCTCTGACAGTTTACTGTGGAATATTTAGTAGCGAGGAAATTTCATGACTGGACTTGTTGCACAGGTGGCATCCTATCACGGTACCATGCTTAAATTCACTCCTGAGAGCGGCCCATTCTTTCAGGAATGTTTGTAGAAGCAGTCTGCAGGCCTAGGTTCTTGGTTTTATACACCTGTGGCTATGGAAGTGAGTGGACCACCTGAATTCCATTATTTGGATGGGTGAGTGAATACTTTTGGAAATATAGTATATGTGAAAAGGCTAAAAAAAACAACAGCTCCCCCTGGTGGTGAAATAACTTTCTGTCCCTGACTGCTTTATTCCTGCAGTCAAATAAATCTCTTGCTCTCTGTGTGGTGCATTTACATCTTGTTAATAATTCAGTGTCAACTTTAATTATACTCACTATGTATTTCTCATTAACCTTTCACACAAACTGTGTGGAGTTCCTCAGTTTCAGCATATAGTTAAGCTAAGCTAGTCTTTTAAACTGACCATGTGTTCAAAATTCAGTTAATAAAATACTTCATATTTGCAGTACTACAGAGTTGGCAGTGTTTATTGTGGTGTTTCCTATTAATTTTGTACTGGGTGTCCTCGCAAAGTGTCTGACATCAAACAAAACTTCTTAATATATTGCAAAAAGTCTGATTGCTAAAAAGCCAGGTTTTAGAACAGTAGATGATGAGACGGTTTTTAAAAGTTGTTAAAAGGTCAGTATCTAACACAGTGTCGGATTTTTTGTATCTCAGTCATTTAAAGGACAGTTTCTGGCACGGTCTCTGATTTTGTGTTTTTTGTAGCACAGTCTCTTAAAGGACAGTTTATAGCACAGTCTCTGATTTTGTCTTTTTTGTAACACAGTCTCTTAAAGGACGGTTTCTGGCACAGTGTCTGATTTTGTGTTTTTTGTAGCACAGTCTCTTAAAGGACAGTTTCTAGCACAGTGTCTGATTTTGTGTTTTTTGTAGCACAGTCTCTTAAAGGACAGTTTCTAGCACAGTGTCTGATTTTGTGTTTTTTGTAGCACAGTCACTTAAAGGACAGTTTATAGCACAGTCTCTGATTTTGTCTTTTTTGTAACACAGTCTCTTAAAGGACGGTTTCTGGCACAGTGTCTGATTTTGTGTTTTTTGTAGCACAGTCTCTTAAAGGACAGTTTCTAGCACAGTGTCTGATTTTGTCTTTTTTGTAGCACAGTCTCTTAAAGGACAGTTTCTAGCGCAGTCTCTGATTTTGTCTTTTTTGTAGCACAGTCTCTTAAAGGACGGTTTCTGGCACAGTGTCTGATTTTGTGTTTTTTGTAGCACAGTCTCTTAAAGGACAGTTTCTAGCACAGTGTCTGATTTTGTGCTTTTTGTAGCACAGTCACTTAAAGGACAGTTTATAGCACAGTCTCTGATTTTGTCTTTTTTGTAGCACAGTCACTTAAAGGGTGGTTTATAGCACAGTCTCTGATTTTTGTCTTTTTTGTAGCACAGTCACTTAAAGGATGGTTTATAGCACAGTGTCTGATTTTGTGTTTTTTGTAACACAGTCACTTAAAGGACTGTTTATAGCACAGTGTCTGATTTTGTGTTTTTTGTAGCACAGTCACTTAAAGGATGGTTTCTAGCACAGTCTCTGATTTTGTGTTTTTTGTAGCACAGTCACTTAAAGGACAGTTTCTAACACAGTCTCTGATTTTGTCTTTATTGTAGCACAGTCACTTAAAGAATGGTTTCTAGCAGTGTCTGATTTTGTGTTTTTTGTAGCACAGTTGCTTAAAGGACAGTTTCTAGCACAGTCTCTGATTTTGTCTTTTTTGTAGCACAGTCACTTAAAGGACAGTTTCTAGCGCATTCTCTGATTTTGTCTTTTTTGTAGCACAGTCTCTTAAAGGATGGTTTCTAGCGCAGTCTCTGATTTTGTCTTTTTTGTAGCACAGTCACTTAAAGGACAGTTTCTAGCGCAGTCTCTGATTTTGTCTTTTTTGTAGCACAGTCTCTTAAAGGACAGTTTCTAGCGCAGTCTCTGATTTTGTCTTTTTTGTAGCACAGTCTCTTAAAGGACAGTTTCTAGCGCAGTCTCTGATTTTGTCTTTTTTGTAGCACAGTCGCTTAAAGGACAGTTTCTAGCGCAGTCTCTGATTTTGTCTTTTTTTGTAGCACAGTCACTTAAAGGACAGTTTCTAGCACAGTCTCTGATTTTGTCTTTTTTGTAGCACAGTCACTTAAAGGACAGTTTCTAGCGCAGTCTCTGATTTTGTCTTTTTTGTAGCACAGTCTCTTAAAGGACAGTTTCTAGCGCAGTCTCTGATTTTGTCTTTTTTGTAGCACAGTCTCTTAAAGGACAGTTTCTAGCGCAGTCTCTGATTTTGTCTTTTTTGTAGCACAGTCGCTTAAAGGACAGTTTCTAGCGCAGTCTCTGATTTTGTCTTTTTTTGTAGCACAGTCACTTAAAGGACAGTTTCTAGCACAGTCTCTGATTTTGTCTTTTTGTAGCACAGTCACTTATAGGATGGTTTCTAGCACAGTCTCTGATTTTGACTTTTAGTAGCACAGTCACTTAAAGGATAGTTTCTAGCGCAGTCTCTGATTTTGTCTTTTTTGTAGCAGTCTCTTAAAGGACAGTTTCTAGCGCAGTCTCTGATTTTGTCTTTTTTGTAGCACAGTCACTTAAAGGACAGTTTCTAGTACAGTCTCTGATTTTGTCTTTTTTGTAGCGTTGTCACTTAAAGGACAGTTTCTAGGACAGTGCCAAAAATAATGTTTTTAGCACAGTTGTGGAAAGTCCACCGAGTTGTTACATCTCCAGTTACCTATGACCTCTGACTCTCTTTCCCTCACTCTCTCTCTCTCTCTCTCTCTCTCTCTCTCTTCGGTGCAGGGACTCATGGCCGTTCCGCCCCTCTCTAAAACTCCACCCTTCTTTAAGGTAATTGTTTGCTGTATGGCCATCTGTATGGTCATCATGCTGTTTGGCTAGCCATCGGTCAAATGCTTCATGCAACCCCTTATCCTCTTCAGTGATGTTTGTGTGCCTGCTGGTTTGAGACTCTTGAATGTAAGATGACATGTCCATATTGAATGTCCATCTTTTCATATTCATACCGTATTTTAGCCGTGTGGTCATCATTGTTGAAGGGGCAGACCCAGTGTTTGTCTGTGTTTGTTGTGTTGTGTATCCCTTCCCTCTTTGAAGTCTGCTTGTTGTTTGCTATACTTGGATCAGGTTGTGGGTGTCACTAGTGTTACAGCCAGAGAATAATGTTCCCCTGTGCTCATCTCAGTTCATGTCTACACAGGCTTACATATCCACTTTGGTAAGCTTTAAATTTACTGAGACCAAGCATGAGCAGTGTCCTATTATTTTACAATTCTCCTTTTAAGTAACAGCATGGATTTTTAAAGGAATAGATTCTGCAAGAATCAAGTGTAAGAGAGTGTGGCAAAATGTATCATTAATATTTAATCTAGTTAAGCATATTAAAAGTAAAGAGTGCTATTATTAATCATCTTGTAGTCCCATAGCAACATCTGTGAATAAAGATATTTCTTGGGATTCAGTCTGAATACTGTTTTTTTTACCATCAAATAAATTTAAAATAACATTTTTAACATAATTTTAATGATTACCAAGTGCTTATTCCCTGCGTGATTTGCAGCCTCAGTTGTAATACAGCACCATTTTAAAGAATATAAACAACTTACAATGAGAGCTGGTCAGGCTAAAGTGTAGCCTCCACATGGCAGAGTTAGTTTTAACACAGTGTTACAACAAAGGCCCTGAATTAAACAGTGAGAGAAGTGTTAAATATAAATTTAATGCCTTAATTTTTTATGAACACATCAAAATCAAACGCTGAGTGCTGAAGATATCATGCAAATGAAATATATTTGTGTTATTTTGCTGAAACTTGTGGGCTTTATGCCCCCCCAGCCAATGCTTGGCTTGGTCATGGTTACCCTAGGCTTCTCCAGAGCATTCAAATCTATTGGTACATTAAGGGGAAAGTGGTGTAATTTAGATACAAGATCAAGCTATTGATATATACATATATATCATATATATATAAAGCTTTTGTTTCTCTTTCCTTCTTAGAAAAGGTAGCAGTGGGGAAGGTGGAAGGGAAGTGGAGCTGGAGGACCTGCATGAAGATGAGCCACCCTCTTCCTGAGCATCTTCGCCTCTTCTAACATTCGCAGATGACTGTACGTGCCCTGCCCTTTACTAACTACTACACTGGACATCAAAATGAATACTGCTGCACGCCATTTGCAATCTGCTCAAGTTCAGTCCTGCTTGCACTTCTTGTTTCTTTAGACGTAGCTCCTCTTTCCCGCTCCTCTGATGACTATTGTTATTCCAAAACCTTTCGAGCAGCCTGGATGCTAGTAGTTTAGCCTGACCACCCTTGCTTTTTGGTCCTAACTTGATCCTTCCTTCATTCTGGATGCCTGAAAGCTGTATGTCCACCAGCTCTCTTCTACAAGATGATATCCCTGGCTTCACCTTTCCCCACAGTGGAACTCCACATGCCAGAAAGACGCTGGGAGCTTCATGAAACACGGACCATCTTCACTTTGGAAATGCCGCCCTTTATATTTCATTCATGCTCAAGTGGTCAGCATGTCCATCATGAAGTGAGCAGAGCTTCGCTGGCTCAATCTCAGAGACTTTTGCTGAATTCTAAGGTGTGTTTGGAGGACTGCCTTTGCTTGACAGTGGACTAAGCTTTAAAAAAAAAAAGAAAAAAAGTCCTTGTTGGAAAAATTATGAACGGAGAACCAAAAGACTTGGAGCTACTTCTGAGGAACATTTATTTAACATCTCAAATCTAGAACAAGGACATTGTTCTGGTGCCACCTTCTGACAGAAGCAGGAATAGCATGGCTCTATCAGCTCAGTAGAGCTTTTTTTTTTTTTTTTTTGTATATGTGTGGAATATAATGTTGATGTCTTGCTTTGTCGCACTTTGCATACCGTAATATTTATTCTCAACATGGCCAGTTTTACTATGCTTGTCACTTTGGTATATTCAAGCATTCACAGAACGTATCTTCATTCACATATACACACACTCACATGGGCAAAAATGAGCCAATTATGATAGGGCTGTCTTAATATGCGTGTTTCAGACAAACACAATGCTACAGAATAGGGCTTGCACACAATTACATGCAAAGTGTTTGAGGGCTTCTTGTTTTAACCCCTTAAACTGCAAGGCCAGGGCCGTCTCTGAGAAACGTTCTACGTGGGGGGCCCAGACCCAACCCAGTCATGTACGTAAATGTGTATGCAAGAATTTAAAAAATAATGCTTAGTTTGTTTGTTTTTCAGGGAAAAAAATAACAATGGAATATTTTTCTTGCAAGCAATATTAAATAAGTAAAGCACAGTACTCTTCAGAAGTCAGAGGCCATCCTTCATTTATTTCATTTCCAGTTAAGTACAATTTTTTCAGAAGTTTAAAGAGCTCCTGAAGGGACATCTGGTACACACCAGATACAATGTGGTGAGTATCAATACATTCAATGCGTCCCTGATTATATCAGGCGTGATTAGCAACTCATGGATTATTGGGACCTTAACACATAGTATCTGGTGCCCACCACATAATACGTTTTTTGAGTTTTTTTACCTTATTATACCCTACTAAATACACCATATACACCATTTCTGAAAGTTGCACTTAATGGCTGATTTGACTGGAAATTAAATAAATGAAGGTGATCTCTGACTTTTTCCACATAACTGTACATACTGGTGGGCCCTTGGCTTGAGGGCCCTTAAATTACTGCTTATACCTCTTACAGCTTACAGGGAAATGGCTCTGTGCCTGTGTCTGTATGTGGCTTACATTTAATTCCTTTCTCACTGCATAACCTTCAAGTTAGTTTTATAGTAATTGCCCTGTGATTTTAATTGTGGCTTCAGTGTACCGTTACAGAAGCCTTAAGATCAGTTACTGATTAAGTCTGCGGTTTAAGGGGTTAAACACACACACACACACACACACACACACACACACACACACACACACAGAGACACCACTACCATACAGGACTTTCTTTCCTCATCATGGTGAATGTTGCAGATGCTCCATTCTGACAGAATCGGTAGCAAAGATACTGTTGTGTGTCACAGTGTGCTATTGTCTCCCTGCAGAAGCAGAAATCTGTCATTATTTACAGTCTCTTCATTCTGAATGGCTTATTTGTCAGTTAGGAACGCAGACAGTCTCTCTATCTCACACACAAACATCCATCCATAAACACATGAGTGAATGAGCATGTATTGGTGCAGAAACAGAGAGAATCGCTTTCGCTCGGTCTCAGACAGCCGCCTGCAATCTGAATACAGTGATTAGTATCAGAGCACCCGGCATTTAAAGGAAATGCAGTCCCTCAAGTCCTGAAGTACAGCTGTAAAGCACCAAACTCATCTTTTTTTTTTCCTCCATCCTCCCTTTGAAAGGCGCCCTTATTGGACCTTCCAAGCAGTTCAGCTGGGCAAAGGGTACTGTTTTCTGGACAAGAATGGCAGCTGTGGGCTGGCGGTCTTATCACACTGTAATTGCAGGGGCATTTTAAATTGGCACCCATCTAAATTGGATTTTGTCCGCTTAGGAAGCAGCCGTGCTCTTTCAGATCAAGTGAACACTGGGGGGACTGCCCAAATTAGAGTAGCTGCTAATTATTCACCCTGAATGCAGCTTGTTTTTTTTTTTGGATGAAAGTATAAAAACTCTAAAAGCAGCCTTCTCTCTCTTAGGTAATGTAGATGACTGCATACACAGGCAGATTCAAAACAGCTTGTAAATCTATCATTTTTAAATGTGTTAACAGCTGCTCCAGTTCTGAAACGAGTACTAAAGCAGGGTTCCCAACCAGGAGTTCAGGATCCCCAAGGGGTTTCTGGTGCCAGAAATGTCACTATCAAATTGTATAAAATGTCAAAAATATCACTTTTATACAAATTGTGTCCTGATAAGTTACAAAAATGTCCATTATAACATGTTTTCATGTTTCATCTGTTGTGTTTGGAGGCGAGTTGGGCATCAATACTGTAAAGTCACTGGCGTAACTACTCAGAGGAAAGGGAGGAGGGGTGCAACCAGGCCTTATAAAACCTAATTGGACCCCTCATATAGATCATGACACAATTGTACCCAAGGCTCATGCGTAGTTTCATATCAACATGCGTGATCAGTTAGCTCCCATCACTACACAACCAGTCCATTATTTATTATTTATCTCTCTTATTCATAATACATCTCATCCATTGTTGCTGTAAAGGTTGCACCATGATATCGATATTGGCAGATATTATCTGTACATACGCCACTGGACAGATGTTTAGATTGGACTGTTATTTCAAAGTGATAATAGAAGAATCTGGAAGAGCAGAATGTTTAGGTGACACTGGATTACTGTGCCATAACATCTGCATTTTGTTCATTTCCTGCAGAAATTTCTGTGTAAGGCTAAACCAGAAGGATCTTGTCCAGATGTACTAAATAAGATGTCATAGGATGTTTGCTTTAGGGAGGTGCGTTCTTGCTTAGGATCATACAATCCTAGTTACATCACTGTCTAAAATCATGCATTAAATGCACTTGACTCCAATGTGTTCTTTTCTCCATTTTCACCTGTAAAATACATTACAGGATCAGTTTTATCAGTGTACCTGCCTTTGGCAGTAACTGTATTACTTTAATATATCTTTCTAACATGGAAATGATGTACACATTTCAGTCAAGTCACTTTAAAAACTTTTTTTTCTCAGCACCAGTTATTTAGCAGATAAACTAATAAACAGATTTAGCAGATAAACCAGGTACACACATACACGAAAGTGTTCAATATTGACAAATTTCTTGCTACATGCTCAGAAAAACGCTGTATGTATGTGTTTCATAAGTGTAACCCCTCTTAATGTTCACTATGCACTTGTATGTCGTTTGTATGTCATGTGGCATGAGCTTGACCTCAATATAACTTTATAACTTCCGTCTAACAAAAGCTCGAATATCAGGTGCAGCGCATATGGCTCAAGTATATCATTAATTGTGGTACGACTCAAGTTAACTTTAAAACCCCTTTAACACATTTTATCATAGAGCAAGCAAACACAAATGCTAACAGGTGCAGGTGCTTATACCTCAGCTTTAACCACAGTGTAGTCTCTGTTGTGTGGTGTGGCTCACCATTTGCACTTCATTACTTTGTGTACATTGACTTCTGAAGTTCTGGCATCGTTTCTTAGTCGATGACATGCCCATATAAGGAACTACAGTAGTTGTTTTTGCAGCCTCAGTGTGCCCTGTCATAGGCTACCTTCACATTACGAGCCTCTTTGCTCAAATCCGGTCTCTCTGGATCTTCTGAGTTATGAGACTATGTTGTCACAATCTGAATGTTGCTACATGCAGGCTAACACTGCTGTGCGTTGAATTGACAACCTTGCCAAAGCAGCAAGCTTTGTCAAATGTCTTGGTTAAGTTACCTTGACAGTTCTAGGTTACAGTTTGAGTAGCTGGTATTGGTATATAATATTGTCAAAGTATGACAGCAGACTTACTTTCATTCAACATCATTTCAATGTGCAAGATGGTAGCATTTATTAATATTATGACTATTTAAACCTTTAAGGTCGACACAAAAAAGTGTCTGTTTCTGCTTTTTTATTTACTCATTTTTGATATTTGATCACATCAGGCACTCTCCATATAGTAACTCTAATTTTATTTATTTATTATTTTTTTGGATGCAAATTCTGTTCTGAGTGAGCTCATGCACTCACTCGGAGGAAACATGGTGCATCCACCAAGAAAGGAAGCCTTGTGCATCTTTTATACAGTGATATAAAACACGGAAGCACACGGAAAGTTTATTTTCTACATGCTGAATTTGGTCAATTTTTTTACTGTTTACAACGGGAACATGTACATGGCAGCAGATTTAAAAGAGTGACTTTCTTTTTTGGGAGCCCAGCACTAGGCCTGTTGGGTTCATGGGGGTGCAGATGTTTTGGAGGATCCAGTGACTTTGGGTGGGGAGTATTTTTGTGAGGAGTATATTTTGAACATTTTTGTTTTGGCTACTTTTGAAAATACCATTCATTTTCCCTATAGAGACAAATGGCTCAGTCCCCGGAGTTCCCTATATTGGCATGACGTCAACTATAGAATAGTGCACGACTTCAGATATTTGTAGCAGACAGAGTGCTTCTCGCTGTCCTTGGACCCCTTTAACACGTCTGATTCTGCTCATGTGAATGGTCTGGTAATGAGCTTAGGTGTGTTACAGGAGGTACAGATGTACAGAGCCCTATGGTTTCATTGCAAAGCCCTCATTTAAAAGTTATGTTGGGGTTTTTATGTTAAGGGAACAAGGGCAGTTTTGACAAGCTCAGTGAAATGTAACGTCACTTTACTTTGATATTTTTTGGATCCAAAGCTTTTCTGGTTGTAAATATCTTCCTGTTCTAAATTTGTGTGTGAATGTGAGGGTTCACGAGGGTGAGTTTTCATAATGGGGTGTTAACAAAAAGGATTGATGGCCTATAAATGAACTGCAGTTTCTCACATATACTCGTCTGATTTCTCTTTGCTTGAGTGACGTTGCTGGTTGTTACATGGATATCTGTGTTCTCGTGCATTAACCTGAATGTACTTTATATTTCTGAAAATGACAAATACAAAAAAAAGAGAAGCATGGCACAAAAACTACTGAATGCAACTTATTACAATGTAAATATGTACCAAAAATATACAAAGAAGCTATTTTTTGCATGCTTTTTGTACACTTAGACATAATCAAGGACAATAAAGATATCACAACCAATCCCTGAAAATAATCTGCTTGTTTATTGTCTTGGGACATTCCACACCAGAGCAAACCAACAACATCAATGATGCAGTTTGGTATTTAGTGCAGAAGGAAAAATCATTTGTGTTCTTTTTTTGTTCTTAATAAATAACAGCAAAGGAAGACAAATGATTGTCAGGTGGAATTCCCAAATAGTCTCAGTGATCAGAATTTGTGTCTCTGTAAATAACGTCCATCAAAAACAAGTAATACATACAATCACCACCATCCACTTTATCCGAAACATCTGCATTGTGCTTCCACAAACCAGCCACTTCATAAGTTCCACCTACCTAATAGGTTCACTATATAGACTACACTATATACACTGCAATGTTCTTGGCTTGGTTGTTCTGTTGTAATTGGGGTAGAGAGTGTACAGTTCTTTAAAAAGGGTCTTCATACTTGACAATCACATTTACAAACATGGTTCTTTAAAGACTCTCCAACAAGGTTCCAGGGACCCCAAAATGGTCTAGATTTTTGCATCTATCTAACTTACAACATGTAGAGATAAGGCAAAGTTGTGGAGCATCTGGGGATCCTTGAGGACCAATTTGAAAACTATTGCTTTAAAGAATCATCCTTTGAAAGATTCTTCCAGCTGAAAGTGTTTATTTTATGGCATTGCTCTAAAGAACCCTTTTCAGTTCCATTTGGCAGCTTTACTTTTTTAAAAGTATTCTGTTCAAAAGTGTAGAATTGCTGTTCAGCTCAATATTAAATCAGTTTGGCTGCGGATAAATGTGTTCTAATACTCTACAGCAGAGCTCCACACTTTGAATCCAGTTTTTTCAAGTTTTTTTTCAAAACAGGACCTGAAACTGGATTCAAGGTCTGTGTGGTTTTATGCACAATTAGGAATAATTCATTGTAAATGGCCATTTTCTAACCTCTTTACGTCGTTGAATTAAGTTTTTGTTGTTGTGCCTTTAAGGCATGTAATACATGGTCATGAGCTCTGATACATGTAAATGAGCTCTGTTCTGATTGGCAGCCCTGTATAGTGCCTCATTCAAAAAGCAGTCCAGTTCAACTTCAGTGTGACTGGGCAGCGCTAAACCACTGGTGGCTGAGAAGGTGGATACGTGTACATGTGGTTGGTTTTTGTGACCTCACAAAAGCAATGAATTTAAAAAGGGCTGTTTTTACTGCTTAGTTTTCATATTTATACTCTTAAGAAAAGATGGTTCTCCAAGGGCTGTTTAGTAAAGGAACTAGTTCTAAGGATTCAAAATCTGCATTGGAAGACCTCTGGTCTAAAATTTCATTGGTTTTTGACTACTTAAAGTAATAATTGAGTGAAAGTAAAAATGAAAGATGAGCAGAGCTGTATATGATTTCATAGTAACTGAGAGAGCCGAATAATATCAAGAATGTTAGACAAATGTTATACATACATATTAGAACATCACGGTCAGACAAAAACCTGGTAACTTTGCAGAAGGAAAAAACATCCTTAATTCGTAATAAAAGTTGGTGTGAACATTTTATTCCAAGTCATTTAAGGTCATTTCTGTTGGTCCCTTCATCATGAAATTCTGACCCAATGTAAAGAGCGGCTGGTAATTCAATTCATGTTGTCAAAAACAGAAAAGCAGAAACAGCAATACAAGGGTTTTTTTTTGGACAGTGACGAGATGTATATCTATCCACCAACAAAACTTTGTATCTCCAAAATTATGATTTTACAAGAGAAGGGAAAAAACGACTTTGCTTTTAATGTAAGTCAATGGAACCAGACTTTTTCATGCAATTTTGGGCTGTTTCTTTTGCTACTTTAACCAATACATACAATACACAGTGTAAAGGGCAGCAGGCATTTTCAATGTCAAACAAAAACTGAAAAGCAACAAAAATGGAGATATGAGGTTTTGCTCTCTGAAAGCAGCAATATATATATAACAGTATATTCAGTATCCAAATTGTAATCAATTGCAATATTGAATAAAACATCTAAAATACCTTCTGTTTACCTTCTTACCAAGTAAAATAAAATTAACATACAGAATTCTTCACATTTTGAAACTGGTGATCAAATAGGCAGATAACATGATGTTGAACCATTGAATAAAACCTGTACAAATTTAAGCCTACACTGTATAAAAATGTATTATTAACCTGAAAATTGATTCCAAACTTTTGAACAGTAGTATATAGATGCAGAATTATAGACTGTAGCTCATCTGTTGTCATGTACAATTCATCATCCACTATGTACCTCATTCATCGTTGGTCAGTTTCTGACCACAGGACCACTGTTGACCAGGTGGGAGTCTTCTCAGCACAGCAGTCACACTGACATGGTGCTGGTGTTTCTAGGCTCTTTACTTACTTCACTGTCACTGTTGGGTTGAAAGTGGTCCACCACCCAAAAACATGCAGGCAAGAGCAGCTCTGGGGTCAGTAGAGGGGCTACAGTCTCTAACTGTACACCAGAAAGGTGGAGCTTCTAGGTGGAAGTTTCGAATAAAGTGGTCTGTGAATGTTTATGTTCAACAGAAGTTTTTGGTGTAGGGCCCGACCGATAAATCATATATGGCCTATAAAATCTGCAAATGTTAGGAGGCTAAGGATTTGTCTGCATACTTCAGATTATCAAGTGTACTTTTTAAAAAATAGAACACTTTTAAGGTAAAGATCTGATGCATGTAAATGAGCTCTTCTCTGATTCTCTCCATGTGAGTGGGCAGAGCTAAACCACTGGAGGCTGAATAGGTGGATATATGTAAATATGGTTAGTTTTTCATGACATTGCAAAAAACAATGAGTTCAAAAATGGCTCTTTTTATACTGCTTAGTTCTCACATATTTACTCTTAGAAAAGATGGTTCTTCAAGGGCTGTTTAGTAAATGTTATATATGGGTTGATGAAAGTGAGATTTCTGATCATGATCCTTGTGATCCGTGTGAAGGTCATTCAATTGCAGTTTGATGTGAAATGAGCAGGACTTGAGGAATTTACCAGTTTAGAGTAGTTGTGGCAGTGATGGGAACCAAACGTCTGAAGAGTTGAATGTACCTAGAAGCTGCATTAGAGAGCTGTGAAATGGTATATATGTATATATAATGCATGAGACATTTGTTTTATGAAATTTTTGAATTAAGATTTTGGCATGAAATAATTTTATGGTGTAGCTGTAGATGCAGATTGTTGTAAGGGAAAATAGTCCCTCAAAAAAACTTTTTTTCATGTTTACCATTATTTTACCATTATCAATATTGCATATAAAATCTTATAAAATGTGTAGGTTCACTGGTTCCTATCACCATCACTGTAATAGAGAGGTCTGCACTGCTGCGGATTCCTGCGAGACCTACCACAATATATTGCTGTGGAGCCCAGCGAAACAGCAAAAATAACCATTCTGTGGTTTAATTTCTGTTTGTGTTAACTGGGAATAAATGGCGTTTGGTGAAGTTACACACAGTGAGCCTGATGGCCGTAACTGCCGTGCTATTTCAGTAGAGGATAATGTAATTGTTAATAGACTATGCCAGAGATTGGATGTCAGTTCGTCTTGACGGAACTGCGTGGGCAGGAGCGGCACAAGTCGCTTTGGTTGCGGGCGGGAGCGGGATGAAATCCCGTGGGAGCAGACCTCTGCTGTAATGAAAGCAGAGTCTTCTCTACTTAGAACCATTTCACACCAAACTAAGCTGAACAAATGCGTTTCATTCTAAGTGAAGGACTAAATCTGAGCTGTGAAAAATGAGTATACATTTTTTCTGTTTCAACTCCGAGAAAGAAAATTTGACAATTTGAACCTACAGTCATATTTAGAATATTAAGGTAAGCAATGTTCAACTAAACAGTCTAATTTTTTGACTGATATTGATTAGCAGAATAGTTTGAATTCGCTTGTATATCAGTCGGGCTCGAGGCAGGTCCAGGTACAGTATCTTACATCAACAGAATCTATTTACAAATGTGCTTTCTTTAGTGTGAAGTTCTTTCACTTTTTTCACATCTGCAGAGTCCACAGTACCTTGACGTTCCAAAATTCTGTCCATGTACAACAGTGTGTTCTGACCATTCTGCCACGGTGACTCTTCATGTTTACCAGGTACATTCAGCCTCTCCATAATCTCTGCTACAAAACGGCTGCTGTGATTGTGGTCACTTTGGGTTCTCCGTCTGGCTCTGTGCAAAGGTGAGTGAAGTGATGTTAGTGTGAGTGTGGCAGGTCTCAGAGGCCTCGTGGTCCAGTGTAGTGTTTTGAGTTTTGTGCTCTTTATTTTGTTGTTTTTTTCTTTGTTGTCAGTGCAGTAGTCAGCGAGCCCAGCTGCATTCGCTTCTTCTTCACTCCTTTGCAAAGAAACACATTACCATGACAATGAGATGGAAAATACTGTTTTCCTAGGAACCTGGGCAAAATCTCGTCAACATAGTGATGACCGATGCATCAATTTCTGGTGTCATGATTTTGACACAACGTAATATTGTTTTCCTGTTTTAGCAATGTTTGTAAGGGAGTATAATTTAGGAATATATCTAACAGCGTACATGAGTACATGTGCTAGAGTATGAGTACACAGCACCGTTTAATGCAAAAACCTTCACTTTATAAGTATTTTTGGTCACAAAATTACTACCAATCCAGAGGCGCCCTCTTCTAATGCTGGGGCTCAATCTCAAGCAGCTCTATGCACCCTACATAGCGCACTACATAGGAATTTAAATAGTGGCTCCTGCAGCCCAACAGTAAATAATATAGCTAAAAGATAGAATCTGGGTTTCAGCCACATACATACTTCATAAATGCTGCACTATTTGGCTATAGAGGCTAGGATTTCTAAACTTTCATAGCTAGCACTCTATTTTGAGCGTTTGTGATTTGTCCTGGCTTTGACACGACTTCTGACTGAAACACAAACATGTGAAGTGTGTAATCCAGTCAAGTCCCATTACTTAGACTTGTATACAGCCATTTTACAGTTAATCATACCGTAAATACTTCAAGTCTATGATATTAATGATGCAGTTGTTTAGGATGTTTGCTATCTTTTAGCCTGTTAGCTAGTTGACCACCCTAGTTCTAGTTAAGAACATAAGTTGCCAGCCACTCAGTTTGAACAAAAAAATGGGTTCTTATTTCATCAATATACTCGGTGGTCCATGCGAGCAGCGTGAGAATCAAAGGTTATTCCATTAACAGCACAAGGGATTTTCATGCCGTGGCGCAGTGATACACAATTCAGTCTCTGTGAGGCGGTCCTTGGGCATATTGTTGATTTGCTTCGAACATGGCTCAGCCAATCAGATTTTGCAACAGATTTTCAGCTTTATAATATAATGTAATAATTTTATAAAGTTTGTTGTAATAAATATTATGAAACTGTGGTGTTTATTTTGCTAAGCAGTTTGATTTGTAGTTTTGTTTGATCTATTTTGCTTTGCTCATATCCAGAATCTGACAGTTAACCGGTGTCTATTTATTTGGAGCTTCAGATTGTTTTGAAAGTTTTAAAGGCATAATAATGGCATAAATAAGGCGTCTTACCTTTTCCTGATCCTCTTTGTCCAGCTGTATAACTGGCACCTGCAGAGTGGCAGAGTGGTTCATTGTTATAAATCAGAAAAAACACTAATGACTATAAGTCTATGTGACAAATGATGATGCTGCTTATGAGGTGAACCGCACACACTGTTAGTTACTTCCCACACAACCTGTGCACTGTGTTCTTATTCATCAGTTCACTGTCTGAGTCACTTTTGTTTAAAAAGGATTACAGTGTCTGATTTTTGTAGGGGGTCCAGAGCTGTTACTCTGTGAAAAAGAAAACACTTCAACTCTGTCAAATTGTGGCTTAGATGTTATGAGAAGTGAGCGTTTGTATAAACTAGAGAGGAAAACTTCACTTTCACTGGATGGGCAGATGATTCCTCTGGGTGAGCCACGCCCTCCTCAGCTCACCTGTAGACACGCCCTTGCCAGAGAGTAGGTGAAATATTTATTTCTGTTGTAATTGAATGTATCGTGTCATTTAAATGTAAATGGAAGTATTTTATGATTTTGTTGTTTGACACATTATCTCGCTTTTGTCTTTTTTATCTTGCGCTCTCTCCCTCTCTCTCTCTCTCTCTCTCTCTCTCTCTCTCTCTCTCTCTCTCTCTCTCTGAGATAGATGAGTTGTGTCAGTGTGTGTGTTGCTAGGGTAACTGTCGCTGGGGGATTTCTGGGGACAGTCTTGGCCTTGTATGTAGCGGAGTGTGAGAGGCTATAAAAAACAGGAGCTGTCCACGTGCTCTCAACTCACAAACACACAGCTACACACACAGTCCTGTGCTACAGTCAGAAGACTCACTTCATCTGTTTCATTTCCAGCTAAAACAGCTATTAAATACAAGTTATTCATGTTTCAGCACCAGGAGAAAAAGCAAACAACATTTACTCGACAGAAAATTATTCCCAACAACTAAATATAATATCAGTGTTCAGTACTGAGTGTATCAAGTTGCATCCCAAACACACGTTTAGCACCTCAGTTGTCCAGTTTCAGTGTTCCTTCTTTTTTTGTCTATTTCCTACATACCATTTCAGGGTCATAGTATTGGTTTGTCGTCTTTTTCAGATCTGAAGCAAGAGTAGAGCTTTCAGTGCTGTTTATCTGATGGGGACAGTTTTGTTGGCCTACAAGATCTTGCAGGGTTGTTAGGAGTTCAGTGTTCCCTATGTATTAAATAATGATTTGGAAACTCCATAAGTTTGAACTTGTTTTTTCACTTCTCTTCCAGAAATGGAAATGGCTACCCTGACTGGAAATTAAATAATGAAATGAAATAATAATTCCTATTCCAATTTTTGCTGACTGATATAATTGGACAAAATTTAATTTCGTCACATTTATTCAATGGCTATGGCCCAATTAATTCTGGAATTTATCTTGAAGACGGGGGTTTATGCCCCCAGAATATTGTTTTTTTTGTGACTGCATCATAGTGATCTGGTTTGCTTTATTATATTAAATATATTAATTTGCACCAGAAAAATGCTGAAATGTAAAAAATAGAATTATATGTGGGGGGTTCTGTAGAGAGAAAAGTACATTTGGTTTCAGAGGATTTTGTAAAAAAAAAATGAAGTTGGACCTTCGAGGTCTGAAATCCCCCAAACAGGGGGCAAAAGCCTTCTTTAGCATGCTGCCCACATTTATTATTCAGTCAGTTAACCCCTTAAAAGGCCAGGGCCCACCATCAGACCTGGAGTTTTATTAAACACTTCTATAACCTAATCAAATCAAGTTTATTTGTATAGAGCTCTTTACAATGGATGTTGTCACAAAGCAGCTTCACAGAATTCCAGAAAAGACAAAGTTTTAACATGAATGTAAAAACCCCCCGGCGGGCAAGCCAGGGGCAACAGTGGCAAGAAGAAACTCCCTCAGAGCTGAGGAAGAAACCTTGGGAGGAACCAGGCTCATCCGGGGGTGTACCCATCCTCCTCTGGTCCTAAGATAGATTATAACCTAAGAATAGCTCAACAAGTTTACATTGAAGTTACTGAATAATAAGCCTTAGTATGTAAAATGCCTGAGATTTTAGGGGATTAAAAACACAAAGTTGCTCATTGGAGTTTGACTGACCAGCTAGATTTAGTGTTATGTGTCTATAGAGATTGTTAGATACATTCAGGCAACACTGGTATTGCAGCATCTTACCCCAGATAGTGAGACACAGTTGACCTAACAGTGCATGGGTTTATGTCATCATCTTGTACCTGCTACACTCATGCGTAGATGTAGTTTAGTATTGCGGTATACAGACTTTGTCCTTTGTAATAATGTTAAAGATGCTGCACTCACAGTGCGAAGTCAGATTGAAGTGCAGTGTGAAAGGTATGTAACTTTCACTCAGCTCTCCTGACAGCAATGGCTATCTGGCGCCATCTGCCGTACGCAGATAAAAAGAGCAGCTACGGTTTTACAGCAGCTGCTGCTGTTTGTCTCTAACTCAACTCTGATTCAGTTTATAAGTGTGGCTTCTATGTAAATCCATCTTTGTCAGCACCAGTGGTCTGATATCTCGTTCACGTGTGGCAGATGAAGGGTTTTTGACACAACTCACTAAGTTGTGTCAAGAACACTGAAGCAGCTCTAGATTCCTAGAAGAATGCATTTCTTTTGAGTGAGCCCTCAAGCACCTTGGGAGCTTCCTAGAAGAACCACCTTTTAGGCCACAAAAAGGGGTTATTTTAATAACTCTGGACTTTCCTAGTTTTCTCAAAGTCTGTTTGTGTGGTTTTGTGAACCCCAACATCCTTTTAGAGCATGACTGAACTGGAATTTGCAAGCATTCATTTAAATTTTTTTTGTGCATAGACTTTCTAGGCTTTCTGAGACTGTGTGAATGCTGGCGTTTTTTGAAATACTAAAGAGCCTGTCAGTGCCTCGAGGTTTCCCGCCAGTGTAGCAGGCTAAGGAATCCCAGTGTGCCTTGACTATACTTTTGTTTTCTCAGTGTGTATTGCCAGTATGTGTAAGCCATACCTGAAAAATATGGTGCAAAATAAAACTATTTTATCCTAAAAGAGATTTGACCCCAGCAATTTAGACCTCTGGGAAATATCAAAGTTGGGATTTGGAACCGGAGGGAATTATGTTTTCCGCTCCGTCATGTGGTGTGAACTACCAGCAGAGGGAAGTTTGTTTGAATGTTATAAAATTGCATGTTATAGAGACTGAAGAACGCTGATGCATACAAAACGTGAACATTGAAAACATATGTAAATTTTTTTGTTTACACAGTTTTCACCAATAAATTAGAAAATGTTAAATTTTAAGCAAAGAATTATGACGACCATTTATTTAGAGATGTTAAACTCTGAATGGGGTCAAACGGAACTCAGAGATAATAGGAGAGTTAGCTGTTTTAAAAGGGTTTATCCTTTTTATATTTATATATATTTTATACAAATTCTCCCATTTACTCTAAAGAGTAAAAATATTGCAGCAAAGCTCTCATATTTAATGCATTTCAGCTCCTGTTTTTCTAATAGTGTTTGCATGCAATTAATAAACTGATAACTGCAGAAAATCAGATTTTGTAATCCGATCAACATAATCAGATAATTATGATATAACTATGATAAGGCTATATTGCCTACGTATTATTGATGTAACAGATCATTGTATGTTGCATACAAGATGTTCAATGTGGGTGTGTATGTATATGTGTATACATATATCTTACCACTGTATTTACTTAACATACTGCCTGCCTGTCATTATTAGAATTATTAATCATTTTCTCTCTCTCTTTTTTTGGCCTAATGTACTGTCTGTTCATTTCTTTTAAGTATTGTTTTTTTTTTTTTTTTTGTTTTTTTTCTCTTCCTTATCTCTTTGTGGCTTGTCTTGTAATAATGCACCTGTCTATTTCTTGTACTATATATCTGTTGGTAATAATTAAAAAATAATAATAATAATAAATAAATAATCAGATAATAGTGCAGATCCAGGTCTACATGAACAATCGGATTTCTGCTTTGCAACCAGCCAGTAAACTTATAAATGTAATATGAAACTCTAACTTCATGCCATGGCCTTTTTTTTTTTAAACATTGTGCCACTTTATCTAGAACTATCATCTAGAAAGTGAAAAATATTTAAATCTTACTTTTTTTGTCAAAAATGTATTTGGTTGTTTTGCATTGTTCCAAAAGTGTTTTGCTGCCATCTTGTGGCAACACTGCTTACTTATTTTCAGTACCGCCATCTGTTTTCGCACATACACAGACTGAGAAAAACGAAGGAAATCAGAGTAAGAGTATACATGCACTGAGACATCAGGTTACTGAGGTAAAATATAGATGCCTTTATCGGATATCTTCATCTAAAAAAGTTGGAAAAAAATTGGAGTATGCTGACTGCAGAAAGCCAATAATGATTGGATTATTGAGTGAATGTAAACATTTCCCATGTCTTAGTGTAAACTGCTTTACTCAGCTAATAAGCTTATCAGGTTGCCAACCTATCAGCACTTAGCAGCACTAAAGTTAACATCATAGTGCACAAAATGTGTTTGCTGTAGAAAAATGGAAAGTTCCTAGATGAATGGCCAGAAACATCTTTAAGTGAAAATATTAGCTGTAATCTCCATTCACCCCAGTGAAGCTTGCGTGTGCCCTCTAGCATTTACAATATCACTGAATTGATGCAACAGCTGTCTTCCTTCACTTCCCAAATGGAAAGAAATTTATGCAAAGCACATTCATTTAATGCACTAGAAAATGTGTTTTTGCTTAATGTACTTCAGTGTTTGAAATACACTTTGGAATGAAATGTATCTCACATATAAAAAATACTTGTATTTCTTTTCCATTTGGGTTTGTCCCCTTCTTCTGTGTGCACTTACCTCATCCTGTACTGCTGTGTATTTGAATTTCATATTTTTGTAGAAGTCTTTCTTCGGCACTAAATTTAAGAGCACCAAATCACACACGACGGTCGCCTAGAAAGGAACCAAATGTCAAAATCCTGTGCTAGTTTAGTCACACTATGTCTTTAAGCCATCTGCTGCTTATCACCATATCAACTTAAATGAACCAAAATTATAAACCAGTTCAATATGTTTATAGTCCTGGTCATCATATTACAGAATATCAATCATTCCTAATGCACTATAGGCCTCTTCATTCAAAAAAACAGTGTTCCTAATATGGATTCAATTCAACATCTCTCAGGCTGCTTCCATAAACATCAGGAGGTGAATGTGAATTGTTTGGAATGATAGAGGAAAGTGGTCCTGATTCGTCCTACCGCTGCGCTGTCTGTGATACTTACCACTCCGAAGATTCCCACTCCAGAGCCTATCGCTGTCAGTGTTGGAATGATATCAAATTTTCTCGCCTAAATGGAAGACAATAGCTTCAGTTACATGTAAATGGACACCGGAGCAGAACAAGGGCTGATGGTCTTACCAGTCCGTGAACAACGATGTCGATGCGTATGCCAAAGATCTTCATCAGTGTCCTCTTCTCCACTTTGTCCTCCATGTAATATTTTGCCGTTCTGAAATGTCACAGAAGAGTTCACACACTGTTCAGTCTGATTTAAGACTCAGTCAGATCATTAAACTCTGTGAGTCAGTTTCTTTAAAATTCAGCAGAACTGCTACTACTGTTTTTGGCTATGCTACATACTTATGTCCATTTTTACATGACAACATTTTGAAGTACACCAACCTGGGATCCATACTCTGTCCAGCTTATTGGCTCCACTTATGCGCTTTATAGCTCTACAGTTGCACTGCAACTGCATACCATTTTACCCTACCCTACAACTTTCACAACCACCACAGAGCAGGTATTATTTGGGTGGAGGGTCAAGTTTCAAGTTTATTTCAAGTCATGTGCACAACATGTCCGGACATTTCTGCATTGAAATGCTTGGGGTGAGGCTCAGGTTAATCACATTACAGAAAGTTAAAGTAAAGTAATAAAGTTAAAGCACTGCAGTGACATTGAGGTGTCCACTCACTGTCCACTCTATTAGACACCCCTACCTTGTTGGTCCACCTTGTAGATGTAAAGTTAGAGACAGTAGCTCATCTGCAAGTGTGTGCTGGTCATCCTTCATCAGTGGTCACAGGAGGAAGTTGGCTGGATAATTTTGGTTGGTGGACTATTCTCAGCCCAGCAGTGACACTGGGATGTTTAAAAACTCCAGCAGCACTGCTGTCAAACAAAGTCAAGTCAAGGTTTATTTATATAGCACTTTTTATAACAGGTGTTACAAAGCAGCTTTACACAATAATCCGGGGTCCAAGCCCCCATGAGCAAGCCAGTGGAGACAGTGGCAAGGAAAAACTCCCTAAGAGCAAAAGGAAGAAACCTTGAGAGGAACCAAGATTCAAAGGGGGAACCCATCCTCCTCTGATCCACTTGTACCAGCACAACACACACTAACACACCACCACCACGTCAGTGTCACTGCAGTGCTGAGAATGATTCACCACCCAAATAATACAACTGCATAGAAAAGCATGATATTCAGTGTTTTACTTGTTGCCATTGATGACATTTACTAATCGTTACAGGGTTGAAGAAACAATTGGTTTTGAAAACAGTATTTTTTGCATTTTTTCAGTTATCCAAATGTTCATTTGTGCAACTTTACAGGGCCTTTGTTGTCATTGTTTGTCCTTCATCCTTCATAATACATCAGACTTCAAAGGCAGACAGACAAGCCAGTCTAGCACACACACACACACACAGACACACCACCCCATACACACACACACACACACACACACACACACACACACACACTCTGATTACGCAGCCATGCTTTTGTTACATGGGCAGAATGTGGCTTAGTGTTAACCCCCCTGAAAAAGACAGTGTCTAAAAAGCAGCAAATATTGCACCAAACGTCATTTAGCATTGGTGGTGCTTTTACAGTTGTGCAATACCATAGCATGCCAGATCTTGGACGCTTCTTTACTTCTTTGACTCAAGAAACATAATGGCCATTATCTACATAAACAGTCTGACAGGTTGACTCGTCAGATTACAATACACATTTTTTTTTAAGTTCATCACTCTCTTTCAGATGAGCTTGAGCCCAGAGAAGTTGGTGGAGTTTCCAGAACTTGTTGACAGATGGTGTTTGTAAACTTGCATTAATGAATGCAGCAATAACAGTTTGTCAGAATACTCCCTGGCCATGTGATAACGTCCATCACAAAGGCATGCTGGATTTAATACAGTTCTGTCTGAGGGATCAAAGGTCACAGATATTCATTTGTAGTTTCTGGCCTTGCTTTTCATGCATAGATTTGTCTGGACTCTGAATCTTTTGATTATACTACGCAATGTAGATTGTAGTAAAAGCTTGTTGTCTAACGTTCTAATTAACTGGACAGTTTTTTTTTTTGGCAAAGTTTTTTCTTTGGCCCATTCTTGCACTTACAGGACTAGGCCTTTTGCTGCTGTCAGAACAAATCGTTTACTCACCTGAAATTGTAGCCCACTGATGCCTGGCTACTTTCTCCCTCTTTGGCGTTTCCATAGAGGCCATGGAATCCATACTTGGGGATGCATCTTTGGAGACTGAGGTCCAGATTACATTCCCATTCAATGAGTATCCCTATAGCTCCACCCTGCCGGAGAAAAACAGGAAAGTATTTACTTACTAATATAGAGAATATCTCATTTAAACAAAGTAGATATTTTTACCCAGATTACGACTCCGTAGGTGCAGAATGTTACTTAGACAATGCTGCTGTAAACTGTCAACCAAGACAATCTTGTAAAGCCAGCCAAAGTGATTGTGCTGCTTTAACAGCAGGTAAACAATTATTAGGGTGCTACCAAATGGGTGCTATTGTATTTTAGGTGGTTGCAAAGATGTTCATTTCTGGTATCCCACTTAGTTGCTAGGTGGTTGCCATGACATCCTAAGTAAATGCTGGAGTGCTGCTAGGTGGTTGCTGTGGTGTCCCTGATGGTTGCTCAGGGGCTGTTACCTCATTGCCATGGTATATCACACGATTATGGGGTGTTGTTAATAGATTTGTGTCATCATGTAATACACTCATTCATTTCTAAGCGAAAAAGGTCATTTAATGGTGACTGTGTGAATATTGTACTCCCAATCAAAAAGCTGTATACAGGCATATTATTCCCAGACAGACTGAATGCTGTCTGAGTGCATGAGTACATGAGTGTATGTATGTATGCATGTAAATATTGTTTAAGTATCAAAACATACTGTTCACTCCTAGTTAAAACAATCCATGTATGGAAACACAGAACACCCCATTTTGAAATCTTTTTTGTGATTTTAATGAAAAAACAAATCATTTTTCATTTGCAGTTGCTTGAAAAAGTTTTGTTGAAAATAAGTTAGCGCATGCTCTATAGAGAACATACTTCTGCACATTTTAATGAACTGTTTCTTCTTTTTTTCCCTTTTTTTGTTTGTTGTATCCCCCCCCCCAATTTTCTCCCCAATTTAGTCATATTCAGTTTCACCCACTAGTTAGGACTGCCCCAGTCACATGAAACTACCAACGCTAAGGCGAAAGCTAGCACATTCTTCCTCTAAGACCTGTGAAGCGCCACAGGTCACCTCTAACATAACGTCATTGGACAGCCGAAAGCGCTTGGAAGAGGGCAGGAATTTGTAGGAAAAATCCATATTTAAATCTATTCCCGGCAGAGGACGTGTTAACATATTTTCACTTAGAAAATGAACAAAATGTGTATCTTGAGAGTTTTGTCTATGATTGTATCTGCCTATTCAGTCTACAGTAGTTTAGCCCCACCTATTCACACTGAAGTTACAAGGAGTCTTTCAGCCTGGACTGCTTTTTGAATAAGGCACAATACAGGGCATCCAGGCAGACAGGAGGCTGTTTACATATATCAGTGTTAAGGGCACAGTAAGAAAAACAGCCTGAATAATTATAAGGGTTAAATGCAGAGATGTTGGAAAATGTGTGACTAACTGAGTGCCAGGTACTGTAAAGTAGAACCGTACTTTAAACACAAAATAAACCTTCCATTTTGCAGGGTGAAATAAAGTGTACAGATGTCTGACACCAGTAGACTGTGAAGGCTGCCAATGAAAGCTGCCAATGAAAGCTATGTGAGGAAAAGCCTTACGATGGAGAGTGAAGTGGAAATGTATTTATGATTGATATTATTCAAATGGACTCAGACGCACATCAAAGCCAAGCTTACAGTGTTCTCTGGCAAGGCCTGCTTATCAGGAAATCCTTGAGAAATGAGGGCAAACAGCAAATCCGCACACAGCATGAAGTGTGTGTGTGTGTGTGTGTGTGTGTGAGTGAGTGAGTGAGAGTGTAAGTGTAAAAGAGAGAGAGACCTACCACTCCAGCCATCTGAGAGAAATTGAAGCCAGAGAGCCTGACGATGTCACCGAGTCTGAAGATGGGACACAGTTGGTGCTCATCAGGGTCATACAAACACTTTTTGATGTATCTTTGATCCACACCTTCCACCAGGTTACTCCTGCAGAGAGACGGAAATGTATGTTTTCCTGTCAGTTCTTGTTCATTTCAGAGTTGCTGTGCCTGCTTTTCCCTTCTTTTTCAACGGATGTGATGTGCATCTGTTCTTCTGCTCTCTGAAGGTATTTTTGAGAAACTAAAGAACTTAGTGCCTCACAATAATGAGAATGTTTCTTATCTTAATTATGACTTAGTCTCAGACGGCTTACTGTCTCATTATGATGAGAAAATATTCTCATTGTCATGAGATTCTGTCATTAGGACATTTTGTCATTGTCATTATATTGTTATTATGAGTAAGTTAGTCCATTATGAGATGCTAAGTCATAATTACATCCTTAAAGGTTATGGTTCTTCAAGGGTTCTTTAGTAGAGCAAATGGCCATGAACAGTCAAAGAACCCTTTGTATGATTAAAGGGTTCTTGAGACTGATGGAGAATCTGCTGTAGATGATTCTATATAGAACCTTTTTAAAAGGGTTCTATATAGCACCAAAAAGAATTGTACTATTGTTACAATGTCAAGCTTGTTACAATAGAAGAACACTTTTTGGTGCTATATATGCCATATAAAACACATTCTCCTTCAATCTGATTAATAATTTAATGATGCAAAGAACCCTTTATTCATGCAAAGGGTTCTTTAAGTGTTCATGGTTCTATATATTAGAACCATTTTCTCTACTAAAGAACCCTTGAAAAACCATGATTAAGAGTGTAACGATGACTTTGCACCTCATAATGGACTCACTTTCTCATAATGATGACTTACTTTCTCATGATTATGACTTAACATCTCATATGAATGAAAATATTTTATTTTTTCTTCTCATCATAATGACATAGTAAGTCATAATTATGAGAAACGTTCTCATTATTATGAGAGACCTATTTTATTGAAGAGACAACTTTTTTTCAAGTGTGTGTGAGATACAAGTCATAATTATGAGACATTAAGTCATAATTACAAGATCTTCTTCTACTTTCAGCTGCTCCCTTTAGGGGTCACCACAGCGGATCATCTGCCTCCATCTTGCCCTATCTACTGCCTCCTCTATTTTTACACCAACCATCTCCATGTCCACCTTCACTACATCCATAAACCTTCTCTGAGGTCTACCTCTTCTCCTTCTACCCGGCAGCTCCATCTCCAACGTTCTTTGACCAATATATCCACTATTCCTCCTCAACACATGTCCAAACCATTCATATTACAAGATACAAAGTCATAATTTGTCATTAATCATTAATTAATTGAACTAATGTGATTGCAAATAAATAGACTTGCTTATGGGGTTTCGGACACTGTACTGCACTGTTATCTACAGAAAATGGGCAAATGTGCATCACATAGGGTGGCGCAGTGAGAAGAGCTGTTGCCTAACAGCAATAAGGGCCCGGGTTTGATTCCCCGGCTGGGCGACCAGAGTCCTTTCTGTGTGAAGTTTGCATGTTCTCCCCATGCCTGTGTGAATTTCCTCCGGTACTCCGGTTTCCTCCCAGAGTTCAAAAACATGGTAAATCCACCCTAGGTGTGAGTGATGCAATGGACTGGCAACCTGTCCAGAGTGTATCCTGCCTTCTTCCTGATGACAGCTGGGATAGGTTTCAGCACCCCCTGTGACCCTGAGGGCGAAGCAACTTAGAAGATGTGTGTGTGTGTGTGTGTGTGTGTGTGTGTGTGTGTGTGTGTGTGTGCATCACATAGCCAAAAGTAGCAGCTGTCTTTTGGGAATTTTGTCTGTATCTACATCTGTATCCTGGCTGACATATACACACTCGTGTGATTCTTAAAAAACACTGTACCTGACTACTCCAAACGCTGGGAAGGTGATGGAGTTTTTGATGAAGAGTGTGAAGTTCTCAGCCACAGAGAGAAGTGGAGGACTGAGAGAGAGAGAGAGAGAGAGAGAGAGAGAGAGAGAGAGAGAGAGAGAGAGAGAGAGAGAGAGAGAGAGAGAGAGAGAGAGAGAGAGATTGCTGTGATCAAAGGTAAAAAAGTTGAACATTAGGCATGCACTGATCATTATTTTTGATTCCAGTATAATTTCTATAGCCAAATTGTCCAATATTATTGGCCATATATTATTGACTTTTCTAAGCATTTTTAACCCAATAGTAAATGGGAAAAAATTATACAAATAACAATATAAATAGAGTATTTGCTCTTTAATGGGCCAAACTTGCATTTTAAAGGGCCCATATCATGAAAAGCCCAACGTCTCTCTCTTTTTAATACAGAAGTTTGAAATAATATGTAAACAATGTTAAAGTGCCAGATGTACCATTCACTCCTCAGTCTATACATCAAAACTAAAGCACCCAGCAGCCTGTTTCATTTACTCTGTGAGGTCACAAATACCAACTCCATTACATACATTGAGTAATTCAGACTACAGCACTTTATCCCCACCCATTCATATTGAACTCATAAAGAGTGTTTCAGCGCAGACTGATTTTTCAATGAGGCACAGTACAGAGCAGCCAATCAGAAGAGAGCTGATTGATTTTATATCAGTCTTAAAGGCACGGTAACAAAAAGTCTATTTAAATCTAAAGGGATAAAGAGAAGTTGGAAAGTGGCCATGTAAAAATTAATTATGACCATTTTTGTACATAAAAACACAGAAATGTGATTTGGGAAAAATGAACTCACAAGAAAAACATTGGATATGAGCCCTTTAGGATTGTAAGGAAAAAAAAATCAGCATTTAGATTATACGAGCCAATTAAAGTGCTACACTGTGGGTAAGAAACAACTGAGTCCTCTCTCTCAAAGATGACAGCTTTTTATCTGTTTATCTGATGGGGACAGTTTCGTGGTCTACCAGCTCTTGCACGGTTGTTAGGGGTCCCACTTTCTCTGTATACTTTGATCATTTATAGAACTCTTTGCTCTTATTTAGGCAAAGAAGACTATCTTATACCTAATCTCCTCAGGAAATGGAACAAATGAAGGGTGGTATCTGACTTTTGTGCAGTACTGTATATTTCTATTTCTGTACTATTTTTAATTACATTCTCTGTATGGAAAAAATGCCCTACTTTGGAATTGTCCTGTCATCTTCGATGGGACACCAGGACATGATCTCGCACGTATTGGTTGTGTTCACACACTTCCCTGTCATGTGCCCTAGGAGGAAGAGAGTTCAGTAACATTAGGTAGAGAGAAAAGACACTGAGCCGGGCCTGAGCGGATTAGAACAGGGCCCAGAGCAGCTTCAATGTAACACTACACACTCCTGCTTCAAGCTGGAAGGAGCAAGAAAAGAGCATTAGACTTGCACATGCACTTGAAAGCAGTTTATATCACTGTTAACACAGTAGTGCACATTGAACAGTGTGAGCTTAGCTTCTCCCAATTCTCCCTCTTAGAAAAGCTCCATTTGGCATGAATATTTCAACAAAAGCTAGCAAACCTACAGTGCAGCTGGTTGAAGGGGGGACGTTTGCACTTTACTTATTTGACTAACATTAAGAAACACATTAGAATCACATTATGTTTCTCTTAATGTGTGCTAATGTGATAAATGACAAAACTGGGTCTCTGGTTACAGCAAAAAACTGAAGCAGCATTTCCAATGTTTCCCAAACCAGGTCCTGGGAGCCCCCCTGGTCTGCCCCCTGAGTTTACCTCCATGAATGTAGTGGCAAACCATGACTATTAAAGCTAGGTCTTCAGTTCAGCCTTACATGTTAAAACGAGGAAAAACTCCAAAAATGCTAATGCTAATTTCTGCTAGTGCCATTGTGGGAGTCTATGCACTTTAAAAAGATGTTTTTCTAAGGGTTTTTAGTAAAGGCAGTGGTTCTATTTAGAACCATATCATGCTGAAACAGTTCTTTGCATGGTGAAATGGTTCTTCAGGTAACTGATGTACATTTTTGAAAATTCTATAGCAGCAAAAAGGGTTCTTCTATTGTTATAAGCTTGACATTATAACAGTGAATCCCTTTTTAGTGCTGCAGTGTGTTCAACAGTGTAGCCTTAGTGCAGGTCAGCATGTAGGGCTGAGATATCACACTGGCAAAGCACGTGCTCTTTTTAAGGAGGCTGCCAGTCTAATGACGTCAAATTCAAGCATTTCAATTCTTTAATGACCTCATAATCCAGATTTAGTGATATTAGAGAGAAAAATGTTGATAGGGTAAAACCTATGGGCTTTGGAGCACTTTTGTTCACCACAGGATGTGATGGGGTAAATTTTGAAAACTCTATTTTTCTCATAGAGAAACTCCTATTAGACATGGCCTTGTATTGGCATGGCGTTGACTACAGAATTATGAACTTCAGTGGTCTGTACTAAATGTAATTTAACATAAATGTGTTACTGTTTTGAAGATCAACTTTCAACTTTTTTCAATAAAATCTATCCGACAGTAATCATGAATGTTAGCTCGGGATTCTAATAATGTTAATAAAATTGAATATTGTTAACTGGACAGCTGTTTGCTATGTGCAAAGGATACGGCTGATTTTATAGACGTCCTTTTGTGGCAGCTGAGACTCCTTAGGTAAATATGGTGTCTCCCTATGTGGCGTGTCTTCTTATGTAAATATGACTATGAACCATCTTCGGTGGAGTGTTTGCATACAGTGGGTTGCAAAAGTATTCAGCCCCCTTGAACTTTTCAACCTTTTGCCACATTTCAGGCTTCAAACATAAAGATATGAAATTGACATTTTTTGTGAAGAGTCAACAACAAGTGGGACACAATTGTGAAGTGGAACGAAATTTGTTGGATATTTTAAACTTTTTTTAGAAATAAAAAACTGAAAAGTGGGGCGTGCAATATTATTCAGCCCCCTTGCTTTAATACTTTGTAGCGCCACCTTTTGCTGTGATTACAACTGCAAGTGGCTTGGGGTACGTCTCTGTCAGTCTTGCACATCGAGAGACTGAAATTTTTGCCCATTCTTCCTTGCAAAACAGCTCGAGCTCAGTGAAGTTGGATGGAGAGCGTTTGTGAACAGCAGTTTTCAGCTCTTTCCACAGATTCTCGATTGGATTCAGGTCTGGACTTTGACTTGGCCATTCTAACACCTGGATACGTTTATTTGTGAACCATTCCATTGTAGATGTTGCTTTATGTTTTGGATCATTGTCTTGTTGGAAGATAAATCTCCGTCCCAGTCTCAGGTCTTTTGCAGACTCCAACAGGTTTTCTTCCAGAATGGTCCTGTATTTGGCTCCATCCATCTTCCCATCAATATTAACCATCTTCCCTGTCCCTGCTGAAGAAAAGCAGGCCCAAACCATGATGCTGCCACCACCATGTTTGACAGTGGGGATGGTGTGTTCAGGGTGATGAGCTGTATTGCTTTTACGCCAAACATAAGTTCGATTTTGGTTTCATCTGACCAGAGCACCTTCTTCCACATGTTTGGTGTGTCTCCCAGGTGGCTTGTGGCAAACATTAAATGAGACTTTTTATGGATATCTTTGAGAAATGGCTTTTTCTTGCCACTCTTCCATAAAGCCCAGATTTGTGCAGTGTACCACTGATCGTTGTCCTATGGACAAAGTCTCCCACCTCAGCTGTAGATCTCTGCAGTTCATCCAGAGTGATCATGGGCCTCTTGGCTGCATCTATGATCAGTCTTCTCCTTGTTTGAGCTGAAAGTTTAGAGGGACGGCCGGGTCTCGGTAGATTTGCAGTGGTCTGATGCTCCTTCCATTTCAATATGATCGCTTGCACAGTGCTCCTTGAGATGTTTAAAGCTTGGGAAATCTTTTTCTTTCCAAATCCGGCTTTAAACTTCTCCACAACGGTATCTCGGACCTGCCTGGTGTGTTCCTTGGTCTTCATGATGCTCTCTGCGCTTTAAACAGAACTCTGAGACTATCACAGAGCAGGTGCATTTATACGGAGACTTGATTACACACAGGTGGATTCTATTTATCATCATCAGTCATTTAGGTCAACATTGGATCATTCAGAGATCCTCACTGAACTTCTGGAGTGAGTTTGCTGCACTGAAAGTAAAGGGGCTGAATAATATTGCACGCCCCACTTTTCAGTTTTTTATTTCTAAAAAAAGTTAAAAATATCCAATAAATTTCGTTCCACTTCACAATTGTGTCCCACTTGTTGTTGATTCTTCACAAAAAATTACAATTTCATATCTTTATGTTTGAAGCCTGAAATGTGGCAAAAGGTTGAAAAGTTCAAGGGGGCTGAATACTTTTGCAACCCACTGTATATGTGTGTGTGTGTGTTTGTATGTGATGACCCCATACGTGACAAGCAGACAGCTTGAGAGCATAAGAAGAAAGACCAGACCTTTTCTCAACATCTACTTGTAGACTAGAAAGCTGACCTAAAGTATTGTAATGAAATTCAACTGAAAATTGTAGTGACGTTTGAGATTTTATGTTGAAAAGTGTAATCAAACTTTTTGATTTTCCTGATGCACTGAATCTTTTTCTAAAGAATCATAATCAGATTGAATGCTGGTGAAATTTAGGATTTCATGATTCACTAAATGAACTCCGACAGACTTATAATGAAATTAAACTGTACAAAGTTGTAGAAAAAATTTGAGATTTTGTGATGCACTGAATAAATTCTGATTGAAGATTGAATCACTTTGAGATTTGAATAATTATCTAAAAATATTAAATTACACTGAATCTTAACCTGTTAATTGCAATATTTCACAATTCACTGAATAATGTCTTTAAAAATCATAAAAGAAAAGAACTGAAGTGGATTGCAGTAAAATTTAAGGTTTCATAATGCGCTGAATAAATTGAGAATGAACTGCAATTAAATTGAATAACTGGGGAATTTGAGATTTGATGATTCACTGAGTGAATTTCTAAAGAATCTGAAACTGAATTAAATTGTGGGGAAATCTGATAATTCATGATTAATTGAATTATTTCTAAAAGAATCATAATCGAATTCAATGTTGGTTAAATGTTGATATTTCAGGATTCACATAATAATTTCCTGCATAATCATAAAGGAATGGAACTAAACTTAATTGTAGTGAAATTGAAATCTAATTGAATCCTGGTGAAATTTGAGATTTCACCATGCACTGAATCATTTTGTAAGGAATCATGATTCAGTCAAATCATTATGTGGTCAGCTGTTTGCTCTAAATGGATAATTTAGAAACATTTTATTAGACTTTACTAGCCAAACATTCCAGAAGCCAGAGGAATCGTCATGGAATGGGTGTCTACCAGAATCCTGGGTAACTCTTTATTTTGAGTGGTCCTTTTCAAATGATGCAAACACTCATGTAACTCTTAGGAACCTTTCAAAACATAGTAGGGTGAGGGTTAGGTTTTGGGTTGAGGTTAACGTCAGGGTTAGGATTAGGACCAGGGTTATGGGTTAGGTTTTACATCTACTTACTGTAAGTAATCCATCAGCAGTACATCTTCAAGATATTTACTTCAATGTATTCAGATGCTTTATTAGTGCTGCTTCACTAATATGTTGTTGATGTGTTACTGATACTCTTTTAAGATTTTATTAATCAGCTACAAAGAAGCACTCCAAATAAAGTGATCCCAAAACCTGGACTCTTTGCACGGACAGTGTTGAAGAAGAGCTCCACCAAGAGTAATGGCTTCAGAAGAAGGCTGGTTTATCAAGATACTATAGGTGAGATATATAGCAGGGGTCATCAATTCCTGTTGCAGTTCTGGAGGGCCGGTGTCCAGCACAGTTTGATGATTTCCTTGCAAACACACCTACTAAAACTGCATATTAACTGATGAGTTGAATCAGGTGTGTTTGAGCAAAGGTGTCACTACTTGTGCTGGACACCGGCCCACCAGAACTGAAAATGATGACCATAGAACTGTAAAAAAGCAAGAATGTTCAGTAAAATGTGTTCAAACAGGCGTTGTGTTGGATGCAGAGAAATGAAATTTTATGTCCTCAGACCTGTGAATTTCCACTTTGCCCATGTTTGTCAAGCATCTCAGAGAAAGGCCATAACTAGTAACATTTTATTAGCAACCCACATCACATAATGAATGTAAATACACCAAACGTAATTTTCTTCCTTAGGTTGTTTATCAATTCATTGCTCCCTTTTTTAACATAAATGCATTTAACTACAGGTAAAGGATCAGGTCATGTCTGTGCATGTACTTCTGTTGAGTATTATGAAAGGCTCTGAGAAGGCTGATAAACAGGGGCTCTGAATCCTATCTTGATGTGTTCTCTGTGTGAGTATAGCTTATATACAATCCTTTGTGATATTTTTAGTTCCTCTGCATCCAGGTTTGAATGGGTTAATGAGTTATTGTCGACTATGAAAGACCTGTTAAATGTGTTAAGTGCTGATGACCACGCTGAAGACATAGAAGTTTTGATTAGCGGTTTACCATTTCCCGTACGTTTAAATTGGCCCTTCGTGCAGTCTGCGTCCGAATTGCAGGTGTTCTTTCCATCTGGCAACTGAAACAACACACACACACACACACACACACACACACACACACACATACACACACACACACACACACACCATGTATAACTAAATGGTTCCGAGCTCTAAACACAGGCAATTTACTGGTCAATAACAGTCACTTTAATACTTTAGTTACTCTAGTCTTGTTATTCTGTCATACTTTTAAATGGAACAATACATTCCAAAGTTTGAAATGACCAAAAACACCAAAAGGAATCAGTGTTTTCAATTATATAAAACTAATTTTGTTCTAGGTACATGTATGAACTGATTCTATATGCTACTACAACATCTTCCGAGGTTTTAATTTATTGGTAGGTAACTGTTATATTAAAATCTGGGGCTATTTCAAGATCTTAATCATAATAGTTCAGACTTGATTTTGAGGCATGTTTTGGATCATTGTCTTGCAAAATCCAGTCTCTTTTTATATATTTATATTTAATATCTATACTTATTTCCTCTATCCCCACGACATTTCCTGCACTGCCACACAACACCAAAGTATAGTACTCTCACCCCATGCTTGACAATTGGCAATGTTTTTTATTTAAATGCTGCTCTATATTTTCTCTAAACATACCTTATTTGATTATAACCACACTTATGCACAACACTTTGTGGACTTTGATGCACTTTAACTTCTGATGACCCTTCCACGGATAGTATGTTTGTCTGACAATATTGCACCACACATCAGTAAATCACTGCTCCAGTGCAAACCAAATCTTCCTGTAAGTCCTTGGCAGTGATGTGGGGGGTTTTGCTTACCTGATACATCTGCAAGATTCTGTTCTGATGTCAACAGTTCTGCTTAACTTACATTTCTTAATGTCATTGCATACAATGAAGCAGGACGTGTTTATATAGTCCTCTGCTTTGTAACAGTCAGATATCCTTAGTTTCTGATCCCCAGTCAGCTGCTTCATGTGCCAGATTTGATCTTTTTCATTCTTCCAATACATTCAATTTAGCAAGTAAGTGGCAAAAGTGCATTAAAAGTTGTAGAATGTGTACTATTGAAGTGTGTTCCATGCAGATGTTGTGTTCTTTTCGCAACGAAAATGAATAAAACACATTTCATACAACTTTATACAGGTATGCATGCATGTGACATTCATGATTCCACTTTAAGTTCAGTAAGGACTACCTCAAGATACATCATTTGTAATGATTTACCTGCAAACATGTATAAACCTAAATTGTTATTTAAGTCTATCGTACATCTTGTAACTCTTTGCATATTTAATTTCCTAAAGAATCATAAAGTTAAATGGCCTTAAATGGCTCAATTAAACACTTCTATAACCAAAGAATAGCTCAGCCTGTTTGCCCTGAAGTTCCTGTAGTTACTGAATAATTAAGCCTTAGTAGGTAATAATGCTGGGATTTTAAGGGGTTAATTCTATTCTATTAATCGGTTTTGCTGTCTATAACACTGATAACCAGCACACGAGAGAGTGTGAATGCGTGTATGGGGGAAGATGTAGAGTCAGTGTGTCAGTCTGCTCGCATGACTACATTTGAATATCAGGGCACAGAACTATTATTCAAATCTGTTGCATGGCAAATTTTACATTTCGAATAGACTAATGCAAAGATGAGATACAAAAGGATTACGAGGCATGTGCAGCAGCCTACAGGTCACAAGAAAACACAATACTGTTACTGTATGCGTCTATGGTAAGAAGCTAAATATTTACCTATAGTAAAATAAGAGAGACAATAATAGAAAACAAGAGAAACAAAACATGAAATAATACAAACGATTAGCAATATCTTCCCCAGATACTGTAGATGCTCACCTATCTAACATTTCTCTTGAAACCAGAGGTATGTTAGTTTCTGTATAATTAAATGCTTAAGATGCAGACAAGTCGTTCAGACTGTTTAATGTTCTGTCAACAATCAATGATATTCAACATCTCAAAATGAGAAATATTAGATAGATCGACTAGATCGACGGTGATTTCATGTGCTAAGACATTTTTTGCAGTGCAGATGGCTGTGAATCCAAAAGGCCTCATTTCTGTCATTTGCCTAGAGCCCCAAAATCACTGCTGTGTCTGAGTAATAGCATTTGTCATGAACGGGTTGTCACATGGCATTGGAAGATGGTTGGTGTGCCAACCATTTATGTTTGCTAAGTCTGGTCTCTATGTCTTCATGTGTGGGCAATACACTGATTCATCATCTTGTAGCTGCTGTTCAGAACCTGCCTCTGCTTCTGCCCACGGCATTTGGCTAATAACTACAGTGGGGCAAAAAAGTATTTAGTCAGCCACTGATTGTGCAAGTCCTCCTACTTAGAAAGATGAGAGAGGTCTGTAATTTTCATCATAGCTACACTTCAACTATGAGAGACGAAGTGAGAAAAATCCAGGAAATCACATTGTAGCATTTTTAAAGAATTTATTTGTAAATTATGGTGGAAAATATTTGGTCAATAACAAAAGTTCAACTCAGTACTTTGTAACATAACCTTTGTTGGTAATGACAGAGGTCAAACGTTTCCTGTAAGTCTTCACCAGGTTTGCACACACTGTAGCTGGTATTTTGGCCCATTCCTCCTGCAGATCTCCTCTAGAGCAGTGATGTTTTGGGGCTGTCGCTGGGCAACACGGACTTCCAACTCCCTCCACAAATTTTCTATGGGGTTGAGGTCTGGAGACTGGCTAGGCCACTCCAGGACCTTGAAATGCTTTTTACGGAGCCACTCCTTTGTTGCCTGAGCGGTGTGTTTGGGATCGTTGTCATGCTGGAAGACCCAGCCACGTTCCATCTTCAATGCTCTCACTGATGGAAGGAGGTTTTGGCTTAAAATCTCATGATACATGGCCCCGTTCATTCTTCCCTTAACACGGATCAGTCGTCCTGTCCCCTTTGCAGAAAAACAGCCCCAAAGCATGATGTTTCCACCCCCATGCTTCACAGTAGGTATGGTGTTCTTGGGATGCAACTCAGCATTCTTCTTCCTCCAAACACGAGTTCTATTTTGGTTTCATCTGACCACATGATATTCTCCCAGTCCTCTTCTAGATCATCCATATGCTCTCTGGCAAACTTCAGACGGGCCTGGACACGTACTGGCTTAAGCAGGGGGACACGCCTGACACTGCAGGATTTGAGTCCCTCTGGGCGTAGTGTGTTACTGATGGTAGCCTTTGTTAGTTTGGTCCCAGCTCTCTGCAGGTCATTCATCAGGTCCCTCCGTGTAGTTCTGGGATTGTTGCTCACTGTTCTCATGATCATTTTGACCCCATGGGATGAGTTCTTGTGTGGGGCCCCAGATCGAGGGAGATTATCAATGGTCTTGTACGTCTTCCATTTTCTTACAATTGCTCCCACAGTTGATTTATTCACACCAACCGGCTTGCCTATTGTAGAGTCACTCTTCCCAGCCTGGTGCAGGTCTACAATTTTCTTCCTGGTGTCCTTCGACAGCTCTTTGGTCTTGGCCATGGTTAAGTTTGGAGTCTGACTGTCAGGTGTCTTTTATACAGATAACAAGGTCAAACAGGTGCCATTAATACAGGTAAAGAGAGGAGGACAGAAGAGCTTCTTAAAGAAGAAGTTACTTGTCTGTGAGAGACAGAAATCTTGCTTGTTTGTGGGTGACCAAATACTTATTTTCCACCATAATTTACAAATAAATTCTTTAAAAATGCTACAATGTGATTTCCTGGATTTTTTTTCTCATTTTGTCTCTCATAGTTGAAGTGTAGCTATGATGAAAATTACAGACCTCTCTCATCTTTCTGAGTAGGAGAACTTGCACAATCAGTGGCTGACTAAATACTTTTTTGCCTCACTGTAAATACAGCTTGACACTGCACATCTTCGCTTCCTTCTCACTATGACATGTCCTGGCCCTTCCCTTCTTGCGCTGCTGTAATTCTCACCTCAGCAGCTAAAACCTTACATGTGATCCAGCCCAACCCAAACATGAATTTTTCACAAAATGAACTTACAGCACTGCTACTCACCTCGTCTAACCTTTTCAAGAAACCAGCATTTACTTGATATACAAAAAACGACCAGTCACAGCTGGCTGTTCTGGTGTGGTGTGAAAGGAGAGCACATTGTGAAAGATAGATAGATATACATCTTTCTCTAAATGGCCAAGTTTCATTACAGTGTCCAGTACAGATAGCTGTTTGCTATTTCTGACTAGAATTTAGCTGGAAAAGAAAAAAGGTTCCCATCTGAGTGAAAAAATGCTGCATGGAAGTATACGAGTCCTAATTAACTTCTTCCCTGGTCCCTGATTGGCTGGATCAGATTAATTAGTTTTAAGTAAGAGGGCAGGAAAACCAAGGCTTGTTTAACCTGACCCCGCACTGTGCAGACCAATCATCATCTGCCGATTGCTGATGGCTCGTTATAGTGGATGTTTGCATTGCAATAAGTCAAAGTGACGTATGCTGTTATAATGCATGTGCTAGCTTGATACAAGGTTTTCTTGCAACAATAGTGATATGTATGTATGTATATATATATATATATAGAGAGAGAGAGAGAGATTCTTTTTTATTAAGTTTGTCTTTTATGAAAATGTGAAATTTTTTCCTTCAACATGGATTTTTGTCTTTTTGACACAATAGTAGCAATTCCAATTTCCATGTTTTGGGAATTGCTAAAAAATAAATGTAGAAGTTATCATACCGTGACAGAAAACTGACAATGGTCAAATGGTAAAATTCACATATCGTTACATTCCTATTAAACACTATTAAAATTACATGTGTGTCGACCTATCACGATTCACGGCCATACCATACCCTCTAAGCAAGTCATCTGTTATGTCACAGAAGAGGGCCATCTCCCTATATGCAGATCAGCAATAGCTAGCAAAATGGACAAGGTTCTGGTTATGGTAAGACATGGACCTTTGTTGACACTAATGGCTGGTGCAGGAGGCTTGGGTTGAGGTTGCACTGTGGCTCATTTTCACCTGTAGTCTGTATGAGTGCTGTTATGTTCATTTAGACCAATTTATATCCAAAACTATATTTATGTTCCTGCTCAAAGAACTTATATTTCAGAATGAGATTTTTGAAAAGTGCTTAAATATATGATTATAGTATGCATGCATACATACCTCTGGACACATGCTTTGGGTCTGTCCATCTGTAATGATGAAATTCGTCATTATGACAAAAGACTCGCCACCCTGTAAACGAGACAGAGAAAAAAAAAAATCAAGCTGTTGGTGTTTGGCTGTATGCTAGAGCTGCTTGTAGCAGCTGTTTCTGTGTTACTATATCACTTCAGGCTTCTTAATATTAGAGATCTCCATTTTTGGAGTAGATCAACAGTCAGAAACTTGTCTGTGACCCAAGAGGTCATGGGTTTAATCTTGGATATTATTTTTATGCTGTGTCCTTGAGTAGGGGACGCTAATCTAAGCTGCTCCAAAGACATTGATGTGTTTCAGCTTGTGTAAAGTCAGCCCACCATGTATGGCCAAAGATAAACCAACAAAAAGAAAAGCGGCTAAAGATATGAATCTGGAAATGTGTCCATCATGTGATGCTATTGCTGATCTGAATGTAAACTTTTATATTTGACAATGAGGTGGTTATTTGGATAACAAAAGATGTGCTGTTAACATAAACATGGTTCATTCAGAGCCAAATGACGTATTGACTGTCACTGATAATGCATGCAAACAGGCTTAACTTTGCTTTGAACAGTGATGGGAAAGAATGTAAAAGTGGGCTGGGTGAAAAAGTAAGCAGCTTGCATAATCAGAGTGACAGTTTTATGCTTTTTTTACTGTAATGTTTTGGATTGGGTTGCAAAGTAGCTAGCTACAGTGCTGTGAAAAAGTATTTGCTCCCTCCTCATTTGCTCTATTTTTTGCATATTTGTCACGTTGCATGCTGTCAAATTATACAGAATCAATTTAAGACATGAATAATGTGAGGAAACACAGAATTCAAAATCATTGCACATGATAATTAAATGTTTTCAAAGGAAAAGTCACATCTGTGTCAACTGTGTGAAAAAGCAGCCTAATCTCACTAAGAAACTGGTTGTGCCACTTTTAGCAAGTAGAAACTGCAAACAAATGCTTCCTTTTAACCAGATATCAATCTATCATATCGCTGTGAGAGAACTATAGCCCAGTCTTCTTTGCAGAATTGCTTTCATTCCAACATACTGGAGGGCTTTCAAGCATGAACTGCCCATTTAAGGTCCTGCGACAGCATCTCAATGGGGTTCAAGTCAGGACTTTGATTCGACCATTCCAAAATCTTCATTCAGTTTCTTTTGAGCCATTCAGAGGTGGGCTCGCCTCTGGACTTCAGAGCTTTGTCTTGCTGCCTAAATCCATCTGTGCTGGGCTTCAGATCATGAGCGATGAGTGGACATTCTCTTGGTGGATTTTCTGGTAGAGTGGAGAATTCATGGTTCCATCAGTTCTGTCAAGTCATCCAGGCCCTGAAGCAGTGAAGTGCCCCCCATCATTACACTAGTAATAGTAGTAGTCAGACCCCTGCCTTCTTTTTTTTTTTTTGTGAAAATGTGAGCTTTTATGTTTTTCTTGGTTATCAATTGTTTGCTTTGCGGACACTATTTATGCTCTCTCTCTTTCTAATGGTGGAATCATGAACACTAAGTATATCTGAATCGAGTGGGGCTTGCAGTTTCTTAGATGTTCGTTTGGGTTCTTTCATGACTTCTCGGATTCCTGGACTTCCTGGAGTTGTTCCTGGAGTTGTTGGCTACTTCTGGGAAAATTCATCACGTTTTTGCTGTTTAAAGATAATGGCAATTGCTGGAGTCCCAGAGCCTTTGAAACAACTTTGTAGCTCTTTCCAAACAGATATATTTCATATATCTGCAGATATACTGCATTTAATGTTTTTTTTCTAGAATGGAACCATTGAATATGTTCTATTTAGCTCCAAACATGGTTCTCCTATTGTTACCAGCTTGACAATGTAACAATAGCAAGACATTGTTTGGTGCCAAATGAAACCATTTCCCAAAAGATTCTATATAGAAGCATATACAACACATTCTTGCAAAAGCCATTAAGCATAGAATAGTTCTATATGGAACTCACAGTTCTAACCTTCTTATGTTGCACTATTAATTTATGTTATGATAAAAGGCAGCAGAAGATGACATTTGGCCAGGAATGCTGGGCACAAGAAAGTGAAATATCTTTCCACCTGAAGGACATGACAGGACACGAATACAGTCCCACGGAAATGGGCAAGACAGAGATGGTACAAGCCATAGAAAAGCAATATCAACTCCAGTTACAGGTGAGATGACCGTAGATTGGCATGTTGCTGTATTTTGTTCATTTCAGTGTACCAAGCCCTTACAAACCAGTCTTGCTCCTTTGAGTCCCAACAGCAAGTGAGTGTTATCAAAGCCTTGCAAACATCACTTCACTGGAAATGTCAAGGCTGCATGTTAATATGTAAATTACCAATCATCTGTATAACTTCAATGTAAATCCAATGTTTATGAGGATATTTTAGCTACATATTTTACTATTGCCTAGCAAGTTTGCAATATCAGTTGTGTATAGCAGACAACATCTGTTATTTGACAGTTAGGTCCATAAATATTTGGATGTTGAGAAAGTTATTGTTGTTTTAGCTATCTAATATAGCATATTGGAGTTTAAATTAAAGAATATATATGACCTCAAAGTAACTTTCAATTTGAGGATATTTAGACCAAAATGGGATAAAAAGTGTAGGGATTACATTGATTTGCATATATAGCTCCATTTTTAGGGGCTCAAAAGTAATTGGATAAACAAATACAATCAAATAAAAAATTTCTTGCAGACACTGACGCCTGAAATCTGGCACTCTTAGACTAGATGCTGCGGTTCTTCCTTGATGATGCTCAGGCCTTCACTGCAGCTGTCTTCTGTTCCTGCTTGTTCTTTGGGCATTTTACTGTCAGGTTGGCTTTAGTATGTGAAATGCATGCTTGGTTGGATTGAGGTCAGGGGTTAACGTGACCTTTGCAGAACAATCCACTTATTTGCCATAAAAAAAGTTTGAGGTTTGAAACATTTGGCTAAATCTGAAGTATTTCATGCCTTTTGGTATTTGAGTAGGCTTTCTTTCTTTTTTAAATTGTATCAAAAAATTGATTTGGCCACATACAATGTATCTTTCTGATGGATTTGTTTATTTTTCAGCCTAATGATGGCTTGCTTTACTGGCACTGACAGCTCTTTGGACTTCGTTCCAATCCCATTTCATGCCTTGCCCCTAACACTTAGCCCCAGTTCACGCCTATGTGTAGGATGTCCTGACTTTTGTTGAGATTGAGGGTTAGGTTGAATTATTGGGGCTACTTGTACCTCCAAACGAAGGTTTCTCATAGGCACAATTTACAAGTTATTTTGAAATTACAGGAGGATTTTGAAATTACAAGCTCTTAAGAGAGAAACGTGACCACTACTGTCGGCAAGTCAATAATTCTCCATAATGAGTGACTTCACATCAAACTCTTCATGATGTGCATGTGAACTCACTATCGGGTAGTTTCATCCAAGTACACTAAACACCCAGCTGAGATAATGGGTCCTTGTTCATATAAGAATGACAATTCAACACTTGATGGCCAGTTATCTTATGACAGTTACCTCCCAAGTGTTCTCCATGTGTGCTTTTGTTACTGTTGAATTGTATGTTGCTATGGGACTTTTACAACCACAAACATCCTGTTTCAGCAGGAGCATGGGTATAATTATCACTGGTACTTTCCTAAGTCACAGGGTCACTATGCAACTGCACTGCTGTGCCCTGCGCTCTATTTTACCTGCATACCATCTTCCCCAATGAACCTGATTTAGCTGCAAGAAAAACAAATAAAAGCTGATATATACAGTAATTTAAAATGCACATTTAACAAAATATAATAAATCATTTTTGGCAGGGCCGGAGTTCAACTTTTCTCTTTCCCACTTGCTCAGATATCTTCCTTAAGTAGTCCTTTCATTCTTGTTATCTCTGTGCCACATTTTTTTGCAGATTGTGTCCTTATTGTCCATCTTTACATTAATAATTTAAGTAAATTGGTAACATTGAAAAAAGTACTATGGCATCGGTATAGAAGAGCACTGTGCAATTTTTCTCATGTCTTCTTCCATGTCAAAGCCACAGTGGTGTCAGAAGTGGGATAGGGTGTGGCAGATGAAATAGTACTGAACTCTGTAAAGCACTGTACTAACTTCAACTTTATTTAATCTCTGCCCTCTGTATGGGAGTTACAATTAGGAAACTGGGGCTGTATCACTTAAGATGGGGGCTGCTGGTTTAACTCCTAAATTACTATAGATGAACAATTGGTTGTAACATTTATAATTTGTCTAAATGGTCATGTCAAGTGCTACCTGCCCAGTGGGAACTTAATAAAAAGTTGATGAGCTTCCATATAATATAGCATTTCACACCAAACCACTCAGAATGTTACTGTTTACATCTCAGTGTCTAAATTATGCAGATAGTAAAAGAAAAATAAAGGTGCTGCGACAAAATACTTATATACATAACATATTCATAGTACATTTAGAATATATATTGATAAAGCAGATGGGAAAATTACTGCTGTAATTTTTATTTCATTCATGTGGTTCAACACTGAGATTCATTACTGATCATCACATTGATTTATCAGTCTACTCAGCCTTTAGCAGGAAACTTAGTGGTTGTAAAAATGTTTATTGGGTTCTGCTTTAGAATTGACCTAAGGAGCTTTGTTTGCTGCAAGCAATGCACTGATTTTAAAACAGTTAACAAACAAGCATTGATGGTGTTTCTTTGGATGATTGTATGTTTTTATTTATTTATTTATTTAACAGGTATTATAAAAGTATTCACCTAAAAATGTAAAAAGTAACTGTACTCTGTGTACTTAATTTCTGTATGTGTGTTGAATACGTATCCTATTACATCTCAACACTGGATATAGGCTTACAGTCTTCTTCAGGTTTTCCAGAACTATGTTTTGTTTTCAGGTCTTAACAGAGGACAGTTGCAGTGCCACTCCTTTGATTGCTCAGCATTGGCATCCGTAATGTTTGCCTTTTTTTTTTTTTTTGTTTAAACCTTTGGTTCCTTTAGCACTCATCACATGGGAGCTCTTTTGGCTCAGAATTCAGCTGTGTATCTCTCTGTCATGTTCAGCTCATACACTCACCACATTGGTTGAGGTTTCAAGTTTCAAGTTTATTTGTCATTTGCACAACATGTCATTGAAATACTTTGAAATGCTTGAAATGCTTGTGGAGAGGCTCAGATAATCACTCTACAGAAAATAAATAAGTAAAATATATAAATAAAATATATATTTAAAATTATATATATATATATATATATATATATATATGTGTGTGTGTGTGTGTGTGTGTGTGTGTCAATGAAATATATTAAATATACAATATACACAAAATATAGACACAGTATACACAAGACATAGACACAATATACATTTATAGTGACTTGATTGATTCTGTGCTATTGTTCTTTAAAGTGGCGTAGTGTTAAGCTGTTATTGTCCATAGCTGAGATGATATGATACAATAATAATGCTGACAAAGTGACTGACTGAAAATGGTAGTTGGGGAAGGACCCACAGCTTCATAGCTTATTCAGAAGCCTGATAGCCTGTGGGTAGAAACTGTTCATTAACTGGGTTGTTCTAGCCTGGATGCTGCGGAATCTCCTGCCTGAAGGCAGGATGATGAACAGGCCGTGTGCTGGGTGGCTTCTGTCTGACCGGATCTTTTTGATCTTCCTGAGGCAGTGGGACTGGTAGATGTCCCGTAAGGCTCATAGTTTGTTGCCTATGATGGCTTCTGCCATCCTCACCACTCCACTAAGGGCCTTGTGGTCACAGGCAGTGCAGCTGCTGGACCAGACAGTGATTGAGCCCGTTTCATCTCCATCACTGATGAGACCTAGGATGGTGGTGTCATCAGCAAACTTGAAGAGGATGTTAGACATGTGTTTGGCTACACAGTCATGTGTGTACAGGGGTTACAGGAGGGGGCTGAGCACACATCCCTGGGGAACCCCTGTGCTCAGAGTCAGTGTGGAAGAGAAGCTGTTCCCAACTTTCACCACCTGGGGTCTGCTCATCAGGAAGTGCAGTATCCAGTTGCACAGATGAGAGTTCAAACCCAAGTGTGTGAGCTTAGGAATGAGTTCAGCAGGGATGATAGTGTTGAATGCTGAGCTGTAATCTATGAACAGCATTCTTACATATTGCTATACTGTTGGAAAATGTTTTGTCATTTTTCAGTTTTTAACATAATTTCAAAGGACCTGTTGCCCTTTACATTGTGTGTAAATTTCATGATGAATGGAGCAAAAGAAACGGCCCAAAATGACTTGGAAAGATGTCTGGTTCCTTTGACTTGCAAACTACAGCATGTTTTTTCTTTCTTCTGTAAAGTTCTAATTTTGGAGATATGAGGTTTTCTTCCGACAACATTATTTATTGGGGACTGGAACAATTGTGGTTTCCTTAAAGAACTTGGGAATCACTGGCAGTCTTAAGCAGAGGTTAAAGATGTCAGTGAAAACCTCAGCCAGCTGGTTAGCACATGCTTTAAGTACCCGACTGTGGACGGCGTCGGGACCAAGTGCCTTGAGTGGGTTAACTGCCCTGAAGGATCTTACCACCTCAGACAGGGGAATGGCTAGAGTGCAGCTCTCCTCATCTACTGGGAGTTTCTCAGCAGGTGAGGTGTTAGTTGCCTCAAAACGAGAATAATGAGCATTTAGTTCATCTGCATGTGAGGAGGAAGAGCCCCTATCACAGATCACACCTACTTTGTAGTCAATGATGGTGCGCAGGCCACTCCACATATGTCTGAGATCAGTTCCAAGAAAGCTGGATTCTACTCTGTACCTGTAGCTCCTTTTGGCTAGCTTGATGGTCCTTTGAAGGTATATCTGGCCTTCTTGTAGCTGGCCAGGTCACCGGAGTTGTAGGCAGCAGCCCGAGCTCTTAGTTTGGCTCAAACCTCAACATTGATCCAGGGTTTCTGGTTTGGAAATGATCTGACATTGATTTTTGGTACAATGTCTTCAGTGTATTTACTGATGTAGCTTGTGATGGAGTGTATTCATTGATGTCTGTGCCAGCCACATGACAGAACATCATCCAGTCTGTGGATTCAAAGCAGACTTGAAGTGTGAAATGGCCTCCTCACTCCATAGATAGACTGATCTGAGAACTGGTTTTGCCTGTTTACTACAACTAAGGTTGTTTGCAATGTTTGAATATTTGCATTTTCTGTGTTCTCTGGCAATTTGAGGTCTGCACTCTTAAAGTTTCCTAAATGATGCTTGGACATATGACCTACATTTGTCTCATGTTTTATCTTTTCTCTTGAAGTCTCTCTAATTTATATTTAATATTTGTGTGGTTTTATTAACCAAAAATGGTCATAATTCACATGACATAAATTTTCCAGCGCCTTAGAATCCTTTAAATTAAACAGTCTGTTTTTGTTACTGTACCATTAAGACTGATATAAGATAAATGAGCTCTGTTGTGACTGGCTGCCCTGTGTATGCCTCATTCAGAAAGCACTCAGAGCTGAAACACTCCTTAGAACTTCAATATGAATGGGCGGGGTTAAACTGCTATAGGTGGGTATATGTAAACGAGTTGGTTCTTGTGACATCACAGAAACAGTTCTTTGGTTTCCATATACAGACTTACATTTTAGTTTTTCATTATATGGGCCCTTTAAGTGGCACAGAACCTTTCTGTTATTCTGTTATGATTCTTTTAAAATGTTCATGTCTGTATATCTTATTTAAAAAGATGACACCTTCCACTGAAAGGCTGTTGAAGGAATCTGATTTACAAAATAAATGTAAGGGTACTTTTATTTTTAAAGAGCAATTCCATCTATTTTTGAAAAATGTCTATGGTTCAGTGGCTAAGATGTAAACAAAATGTGGTTTGATGTGAAATGGTTCATCGTAGAGAAATGTACCCGATTCCGATTTCTTTACAGTGCTGGTGATAAGATCCAGGGGTCATATTGCCTACAACTCAGTTATAGCTTTGTGGCATATTTTTCTATAGTATTCTAGTATTTCTATAGTATTATGCTTTGCATGTACCTCTGGAGTTTTAAAAACATGTTTTAGGCCCAAACTCAAAACTATCATAAAGCAATAAGTGCATTTATGTGTACTTAATAATAAGGTCATAATCATAATCATTGTCTCAAATGACAGGCAACATACTATATACAACCATTTTAGTGGCATTAAATTCTGTAGACATCTGGAGCCTTTCACTTCCATTGTGAATAATTCTAACAGCACATTTTGTTAAAACAGGAAACTTCACATTAAACCACTCTGATAAAAATAATATCAGTATGTGAGTCATTTGTGCTTGGACATTTTATTATATTTATTCTATAATTGGTCCACATGCAGACCTAAAAGACACCTTTATATAAAACCTGCACATTAATTTCTTTATTATCCAAGTATTCATGTATTTTAAAGCAGGCATTTCATGGAAAACTGAAATCTGTCCATTTTAAATCCATACAGTCTATATATGGAAACTAAGCTTCAGAAATAGCCCATACTGCCAACACTTACATTTTCATGGTGTCACATATATCAGCTTTTTCAGCCTAAACCAGTTTAGTTCACACCACCCATTCACACTAGTGTTACAAGGAGAGTTTCATCTTGGACTGCTTTTTGAATGAAGCACAAGACAAGGCAGCCAATCAGAACAGAGTTTGTTTACATATGTCAGTCTTAATATCTATTTTGTTTGTTTACATATGTCAGTCTTTTATACGGAGCATCCTCCTGACTCTGCCATCTTGAATAAATAATATACACTGGTAAAACTCTCCTGTAATAACCATCTACAATTGCTACAACACTGAAACACATTCAAACATTTGCAACTTCATGCCACCGTTGGCCATTTGCTGCTATGAGGCATGGTTGTTTTTATTTAATGTCAACATGTAAACATGTAATAAAGGATAAAAAAGGTTGGAAAACATTATTATGAAAATGAATTATGTCTGTTTTTGGTACTTAAAAGACACAAACATTATAAGTGAACCTCAAGGCAAAAAACAAAATACAACATAGGATATGGAAAATTAAAATGGGCTTGTTTTACTCGTGATGTGAAAAGTGCCTGTGTACTCACCTGATCAGGATAGACATAATCAGACACATCCCACACCCTCTCCTCTCCACTGATATCAGTGTAGGCCACTCCCTTCATCTTAGTGAAGACTGAGCCTATCGCTATGTCCACGGTCTGGTAGCCTTTCTCATAGATGAACACCCACCTAGAAGAGATAAGAGGCTGTTATACTTCACCTTTCACAGCCGTTCCCCTGGTCACTCTCTTGAAAGCCCTGTACTTCATTAAAACCTTCATTATAATTTGTAAAAGTTTTTCTTTGTCTGCATATTCTAATTTGCAATTAATTACCATTTTACTTTAAACTAGAAAATGAATGCACTTGATTTGCCTCTCCATTCCCTGCTTTCTGAGATATATGTATGAATATATATATATATATATATATATATATATATATATATATATATATATATATATATATATGTATCCTTCCTCTAGTGTTAGCCCGTTTGTTAGTTTTAAATGCATAAAAGCACTACATAAATTTGTTTATTGCATCAAGACTTTTTCACTTTGTCAGGAACTTCTATTTAAACAAAATTTTTTTACTAAATAATAAAATACTCTTGTTAAAATGATGACCTTTCTGATGTTAGGGTCAATTTTGACCCAGGTATAATATAAGATTAGAAAACAATAATATGTGACGAAACTGAAATCATAAACACACTATACACCAACAGTCCATAGCCAGCTCTTCTTATAACCACTTGAGCTTCAGTTAGGGGCTTCTATCTTTGCCTGTTTTACAAAACAAGGAAAGACAGACATCTGATCAGTCTGATGAGGAGGTCACTGGTGCTGAAGCTGCTGGTTCAGCTCCTGCTGAAACATTCAAATCCAAAAGTGGCAACATCTTTTGGAGCTCAGCACCTCCTGACATACATGGCAGGGCAGCTGCTGCAAATGTCATCGAAATGACCCCTGGGATCTCAAGGTTTGCTGTGATGAGAGTAAGTGACATCAAGACATGTTTTGATCTGTTTATGCCATCGTCACTAAAAAACGTCATCATTGCTACGACAAACCTTGAAGGAATAAAAATCCATGGCAACATGTGGAATGACATTCATGATGAATGCCTGGATGCCTACATTGGTGTTCTTCTCCTTGCTGGAGTGTACAGATCCAGCAATGAGGCCACTGATAGTCTCTGGGACGCATCGACAGGCAGGAATATTTTCCGGGCAAAAATGTCACTTCAGACCTTTCAAAAGATATCAAGAGTCCTCAGATTTGACAACAGAGACACCAGAGCAAAATCTGACTTGATATGACTACTGGACTGCAGGGTCACATTTTTTGTGACAATTTCTTTACCTTGGACAAGAACTTCTCAGGAGGAAACTCACCATGGTGGGTACAGTAAAAAAAATAAACCTGGGCTGCCTGCTGAAATTTTGCAGATTTTGCAGGGCTTCACTTTCCTCAAAGTTTGTTTTTACAGGCACCACCACTGCTGTTTCATACTGTCCAAAAAAATGACAGAATGTGATATTGTTGTCCACGCTTCACAAAGCTGCAGCTGTGTTATCAGGAAGTGACAAAAAGCCCATAAGTGAACAACCTGGACAAGCTGACTGCCACCTACACTTGCCAGCAAATGACCAGGAGATGGCCAATGGCTGAGTGTGGATAAGTGGCCTTTATCTTGAAGTAATTATATATGGGTCAAATATATGGGTCAAATACATATATATATATATATATATATATATATATATATATATATATATATATATATATATATATATATATATATTATATGTTAATAAATGTGTTCTAATACCCTTCAGTAATAGGCAGATAACATAACAAACTTTTATTTATCTATATTATTCTCTTGAGGTTCATTTGACCATTTTTTTTATATTGAAAACGAGGGGTACGCTGTCAAAAGAAAGGCCCAGGGGGCCACAACAAAAATATTAAAACCAATACTTTCATGGATAAGACAGCCTAACAAGCTAAACAAGAGGTAAGAAACAAATTGGATGATAAATCATTGTTTGTAGGGTATCTAATGGCTGTTTTAAGACACAGGTCAAAACTGACCCATTAACCCGAGAGATAGTAACAGAAAGCTAACACAAGAGGAAGGAGATATATATATATATATATATATATATATATATATATATATATATATATATATATATATATATACATTTTCGTCCACACAACTGCCGCTCACTGGATATTTTTTCTTTTTCTGACCATTCTCTGGTTGTGCATAAAAACTTTTAATGTAAGTCAATGGAACCAGAGTTTTTTATATGTAATTTTATGCCATTTCTTTTGGTCCATTCATCTTGAAATTCACACACAGTGTAAAGGGCAACAGGCATTTTCAAATTATGTTAAAAAGTGAAAAACGACTAAATTGGAGACAGAAGGTTTTCTTCCGACAGCAGTGAGATGTATATATCTATATCTATATATCTATCTATCCAACTATATATATATATATATATATATATATATATATATATATATATATATATATATATATATATATAACCATATCAAAGCATTTCCAACTCGCAATTTCCACTGTCCAAAAGATCAATGACAAATGGCAGTTATGAAGAACCATGTAATTCAAGACAAGCTCAAGAATGGCCAAGAAGAGGTATAACTGCTTGTGTGCTGACCAGAAAGGCAAAGCAAAACCCCCATATGGCAGCAAAGGACCGGCAGAATGGTTGAGCTCACACAGAATTGGTAATGCACCATTCCACTGTGCAGCACTGCTTGCACAAATATGATCTGCATGGAACCAACAGAGGGAAATATTTCCTGTGATTTCATCACAAAAGTCAACTTGTAAAGTAAGCAAAAAACATCTACACATGCCAGAATCAATTTGAAAACATGTGTTGTGGACTGATGAAGTAAATATAGAACTCTTTGGCCACAAACACCAAAGCACTACTTGGAGGAAAAAAAGAAGCAGCATTTGATGAAAAGAACACCTCGCTAACTATGCAGCATGGGGATGGATCTGTTCAGCTTTTGGGTTGTTTGACAGCCGGTGGCAAGGGAAACTGTAACGTGGAGCGGGGTAGCGGATGCATGTGCGGAGGTAAGCAACTTTTATTGAGGGCAAATCCTAAATCAGGGTCATAACGGTCCAGGTTCATGTAGCCAACACGGAGAGATTCAGAAACAGACATGACAAAAAACACTAACAACAGCAAACACCAATACAGCAAACAAAGATTCAAACAACAGCAAACACAAGGGGCAAACACAGGGCTTAAATACACAGGGATAACGAGGGACAGGTGAAAACAATCAGGGGCGGAGTTACAAAACAAGGGGCTGGACTAAACCCAAACAAATGCACATGGACAGGACTGGGAGGGGCCAATCATGACAGTACCTCTCCCCCCACTCCCCCCCTAAAGGTGCGTACACCGAGGCACGCCAACCAAAAAGAGGGGAGGGGCCAATTGTGACAGTAACGTTGTACGGATTGATTGAAGAATGGCTTTTCCAAAATATCAGCAAATTCTGGAAGCAAATATGATCAAGAAACTGAAGCTGAAAAGAGGCCAGCTTCTACAACAGGACTGAGATGCAAAACATACCTCACAATCCACCATGAACTACTTAATGAAATGCAAGTTGATGCCTTATCAGTGCTGCACTGTAAGTTCCCCTCAGCTGTTAATGCTGCTATTGCATCACAGTTATAATATGAACTGTGCACTAAAACACAGTTTTTATCTGTCAGCAATGTACTGACTTCTGCTTCCCCATTGCACTGTTCTACTGTTGTACATGTTGCACAATGAAGCAGAATGATGTTGTTTTTCAGCCTTAAAATTTACCATATTCAACTTTATGAATAACAAGTTTCTTGTGTTTCTCAGAAATGTAATTGTCATGTGTGCATGCTGACATCTGTTATTTAAAGTGGATGCATGGAGCTCTGAGATGGATTCCATGAAAGGTAATGTTTACATTCTGTAATGTACTTACCAAGTGTATGCTTGATATGAGCGTCAGGAGCTGAGTAGCTCATTGTATTACAGAGTTAAGTTCCAATGTATATTGTAATATCTGTGACACTGGCAATAGGTATTTCCCTTCAAAACCATCCAGTGATCAAATAGTCCAAAAGCTGAGTAGAAATCTCACATTTTGCGGAATTTATTTGTTTACGGCAGTACCGGTCTTAAGAGGTCAGTGTTGGTAAATGTCAGAACCCTCCCAAAACAATATACTACTATGCAACATTTTAAATCACAAACATAATAACCATTAACATACACCGTCCGGACACTTTGTCGTATCTCGACACTTGTTTAACCACCAAGCCTAAGTTCTATCTATGGTTTGTAAAATAAAACGAATTCAATTTGTTGAAAGAAATTAAAAAGAATTGAACAAACTATAAAATACGGGAAGTACGAGAAGACTCTTCAGAATTCAGAAGTGCAGGTCCTTTATTTCTTGAGCATGGAGAATGTTTTCCAAAGGCCGTTGGACGACACACCCAAATATACAGAATTTGTACACATGTTTTTATACCCTCGGTGAAGGTGGGGTGACATCGCCCCACCTCTTTTTTGTCATCTCCTGGTTTCACAAAACCACCATTATATTCAAATTGACCTTCATATGTCTATGAAATAGGGTCTTGTGTGAACCATTATCTCCAAGTCTTGTCCGAATTCTTTTTTAAAAAAAACATTGTGCCAAGCACATGCTGGTACTTATCCATCTCGGCTTTTTGGCCTTGAAAGGTTCACAAGTTCACTCGCTCCTTATATAGTATCTGTTTCCTCTCTTGCACCCTACTGAGGTTATTTCAGGGCACTTATTCCAATGTGCTTAGGCCTTATTCATGATCTAGCCTGTATAATACATGGCATTTTAATTTTGAGGATTTTTAATTTACATCACACTTCATCACCATGTATCTACACTCTTTTTCAATTTGCTCAGCTCAGCTGACCCTACAGGAGCACTTTGTATTTCTACAGTTACAGACTGTAGTCCATCTGTTTCTCTGCATACTTTGTTAACCCCCTTTTCACTCTGTTCTTCAATGGTCAGGACCCCCACAAGACCACCACAGAGGAGGTATTATTTTGATGGGGGCTCAAAAAGATGAGCTATAGTCTGTAACTGTCTGTAAAGATTGTCTGTAATATAGTCTGTAATTATAGTCTGTAAAGAACTACAAAGTGCACCTATATGGTAAATAGAGCTGATACAATGGACAAAGGGTGTTGATACAAAGAGGTGTACTTAATACAGTGGCTGGTCAGTATACATTAGCTTAAATTGAGGACAAACAAAGATGAAGCCATGAATCAGCAGTCAAGTCAAATACAAGCTAAACTAACATCAGAATGCATGTCAATAACATAGCCTCATTAAGTGGACCAAACAATCCAGATTAGCGTATCACTATAAACATCACAGCCAGGTGAAGATTTAGGCTTTATTTGTTGTCTACCACAGCATATTGGAGTTGAAATTGAACAGAGGACGGGGGTAGGAATTCTAACCACAAACTTATGTATGAAATGGGTGGTTCTGGATGTAAATAACCCGCAAATTAAAGCCTGCATTTTGAGCTCATACTCATTGCTTAATTTTAGCCCTAATATGTTGTGATAAAAAATTAAAATAACAAGCACTTAGTTAATATCCAAATATTCATGGACCTGACTGTCTATCTTTTTGGGCTAATATAGGTGTCTCTAATAAATAAACAATTGTGTAAATAAATAAATAAAAGGTTGATAACTGACTCAAACAGGGAAAACACTGAGATGGAGATTACTCCACATTAGATTTGAACAAGTGCCCGAAGGAATTAACTTCTTTTGCAAGCAGCAGTGAGTCTGATAATAAGGCTTTTCGCCGCTTCCTTATCTTCTTCTGTGCTATCGCTTCTGTCATCTTAAAAAGGCCCCCAGCTGCTGTATCTTTCTAGTGCTGACTGACTGCTGTTAACTTTGGATGCTTTCAAAATGGAGTTCTCTTTAAGTATACAAGTATAAATATATCCCTTTGAGTACAGTTCTACATGCTTCAGAAACAGGAGTTAAGGATCAGTTAAGTTAACTTACATATAGGTCCAAGTCCCACACTTAACTACAATAGAGCCACAATGATTGGGCAACAAAGTTGATTATGGGAGAAAAAAAGTTGATCTTTTTAAAAAGTCACATCCATAGCAGTGCATTTTGCCACAGGTTCACATTTAGGCAGTCAAGGTTCAGGGTGATACACACACATACACACACGCACACACATTATCTAAGCTGGTTATCCTGCTGGGTCACGGAGGGAGCAGGAGTCTTTTCTAATGGTCTTTGGGTGGAAGGCAGGAAACACCCTGAACAGGTTGCAAGTCCATTGCAGGGCAGACAGACAGACATATGCAATCACACACACACTCACACCTACGGGCAATTTAGTTTGTCCAGTTGGCCTGACTGCATGTCTTTGGACTGTGGGAGGAAACTGGAGTATCTGGAGGAAACCCACGCAGACAAGGGGAGAACATGCAAACTCCACACAGAAAGAACCCTGGTCGCCTGGCCTGAGTGGCACAGTGTAATATAAATACAAATAGGAGCAAAATAGTAACACTTACAGTCCTGTTAAATGATAAGAGTTCCGTTTCCCTGTATTGTAGTGGAGTATCTGAAAAGTGATTTCAGTATTAGAATAATAGCAACTCGAATAGTCAACCATACTTGAGCATCCACATCCCTAACAACAACACGTGCTCATACACTGTATGGTACTGGAGGGATATTTTGGGCTAAGGAGAAAATGTTTTACAGCAGAAATGGGGATCAAATGTACTAAAAACCTTTTAGTATAGTATTATAAGCTGCTTTTTAAATGAATTCTTCATCTAAGAGAATCTCGTTATACCTTATAGGTAAAATTTGAGTTCATCTTTACAACTAATAACTAAAAGAGAGTTAAAGAGTTAAGAGGGAGATCATTTTGAAGATAATTTTCTGCCTTCCTCATGAACACTGACCAGCTTTCAAGCGGTAAATTGGCTTTTAACTGATGGAGACTGTGTGTGTCTAAGATGTTCAGTAGATAACAGAAAGACGTTGTATAAAAGTCACTCTGAAGCAATATTTCTCTGGCCTCTTGCCTAACAGCAGGGTGTGTAACGCGTTTTTCATCTTTCCTCATGCAAAAGTTACATTGCTTAACGCCCCTGCTGCTTCACACCGAACTCAATTCTGGATACAGAATCTATGACACTTTCACCGTTTTAACTTTTTAACTTCATTTCTTTTTCAAGCTAAGGTCACTTTTAGATACACTGATTAATCCATGAGTGGAGGACACAGTGGACCTGAAAAAGGGAAGAAAATCTCACACTTATTACATACTAAGGCTTATTATTCAGTAACTACAGAGACTCCAGTGCAAACTGGTTGAGCTGTTCTTAGGTTATAGAAGTGTGTAACCAAACTTTGGTCTAATCTCTATCAGTTGTATCTGTAGCATACGGTCAGTTAGCACTGACAACAGTTTTGATGCATTTCTCTGTGTTTGGGAAAGAACAGAAGCTCTGTTCACTCTCGATGCATTTGCAATAGAAGCAGTTGCTGAATTCCATCAGTAAACATTTATACAAGTTACATATTTTTCTATTACATCTTCATGAATTCCTGAGCTGTAAATCGGCATAATTTGCTCTCTCAGAGCTTGGATTAGTTTTCCAGGACTTAAATGTAATACATTATTAACGTAAAGTGAAAGTGATCCGAACTGATTTTTTTCACCCACTAGGACTGCCCTAGTCATACAATACCACACGACAGAGTATGATGACTCTGAGCTCTGTTTTATCCCACATGTAAACACAAAAGTAGATTTTTATCTAGAACCTAGAACCTGCTTACATCACAGAGTTTATGTCTGTTTATGTTCCAGCATGTAATCTAAGATCTGCAGATAGTGGCCTTCTACAGATACCCTCTGTGAAATATAGAAAACTTGGAGAGGCCTTTCAGTTTTTATGCTTCTATACTGCGAAACTCAATTCCACCTTTTATTAGACAGTCAAGCTCAGTGCTGACTTTAAGAAGCACCTAAAAAAGTATCTCTTTAACTTAGCATTTAAATAAAACTCTAAGTCTGATGGTGTTTGTCTTCTAATTTGATCTTTTTCATTTCCTTCTGATTCTAAATAAATACTAATGATTTATTGTATAACTATGTTTTATCACCATATCATGTCTGTAAAGCACTTTGAGCTGCCACTGACATGAAAAGTGCTATATAAATAAACACTAATGCTAGGAGGGTTAAGGCTAGCGCAAGCTTTCTCCAAGCCTTTTGAAACCAGTCAGTGCAACGCTTACATACCAGTGTTAGACAGCTGAACACTAACCACCAGTTCTGTTACATTTGCTAACAGAAGCCACACTGGCTGGGAGGAGAGGGAGGCCTGTTGTGCACCCCTGGACTCCAAGCAACAGATGGCTATAGCATCACTGAGAATCTCCTGATGATAAACCAACACTTAGATGGTTGCACCAGTAGGGAGCCGAAACTGAATTTTGCACTGTGGATAAATAATTAAGGTAAATTTTCATAAGAACAGCTTTGATAAGATTTCCTTTAATGTTGCTCTGATTTTAAGATCTGTAGTGTTACCTTGTATAGGTAACAGTTGAAATTGCACTTTCTGTTATAGTCCAACATATTTCACACATTTATTCATGGAATTCAGTAACTTTCCAATAGCTTCTGTTATAAATGTTTTTTTTTATGAATTTGAATTTTTCTTTGTTCCATGTACGTACAGTAAAATGCATTGAAATGATTGCCTATAGTACTGGCCATTGATGGTACAATATAGATACAAACTACAGATATTCAGTTGAATAATAGTGGGGTATTACTTTAATTGATGTGCAAAATACCGGAGGTCCTAGGGGTCTAGGACCCTCTATTTAACCTCTTGGGTCCCCTGAATGTCTCAAAATCAAACTTCTGGGGGGTTCCTGAGAATAAACTGGTCATGAATGTTATGCTGTCTGTTAGAGAAAAAACACTCAAATACATATTCAGGGGAAGGACAGTTTAGCTGTTTCAGCCACAATCGCCAAGCTTCTGTCTTTGGTATTCTTAACTGACTAGACCTGTAGCAAGGGATTGTTGGGAAAGTGAACTGTTACTCTTTTCACAAACTGAAGACAAAAGATGAGATGTGGATGATCTCAATTAATGTGTCCATTACTAAATGTGCATTACGAAATTAGAAAAGAGCATAAAAAGAATTGGCAACACTGCAGTAGCCAGCCAATGGGACCCCCCCTCCTGTATCTGTTGAAGAAAAATCCCTCAATTTTTCTTCAACAGAATTAATAGAAACATTTACAGAACATGAAGCAAAATGGATTTTTGACATTTATTAAAGTGTGTTTATTGAGTTTAAATGCTATTTTCCATTCTGGCAGTTGTACACAATCTTTGAAGTGAAGAAAGCTGCAGTTGTGGTGTACGTTTTATCTCAGCAGGGCTGTCTGAAAAAGAGTGAATTGTTTTCAGCAGGATGTTCTCACACTGTCCCTTCAGTGCTCACTAGCAGCTCAACATTTCATGTACAAAGAGACATTAGTGTTTCACTTAATCTGATGACAGAGGAAATGACAAAATAGCCAATTCGGAATGGCCACTAGAGGGCGTGCAGAAAAAGGCAACTGTAATCTATCACTGAACGGAGTCTATTTGTGTTGAAGTGTGTTTCTACTAGTCGCTTCAAGTTTTCTGGCTGATGAATGGCTTCAGACAGTCTGCTAATCAAATCCACTTTCACGTCCATCACAGTGTGATAGAATGCTGTCTGATAAGCCACAAGGTGTGTGTGAAACAGAGAGAGATTGAAGAGAGAGTGAAATTAAATAGACAGAGCCAGGCCTATTGTGACTGACGTCAAAGAAAATTTAATGCTGATAACCCAATTTCCCAGAGGGAATACTTTATATCTATTATAGAGCAGCTTCACTGAAAACTTGTTTAACTTTTTCTCTCATAAGTCCTAAACCATTTGAATTTTCAAAGCATTGGATACAGTTATGTAATGCTATATGGATATGGCCTCCAGAGCTAAGACTGCTGAGACTGGCCTTTGCTTTTAAACTGGCACTGGTAAAAATGTTATAAACATCTCACGCACCATGTGCTGTTGTGCATAAATGAGAAAAGGCAACAAAAAAATGGTCATTTTGAGCCAATGAGACAGCTATTTAAAGGATAGATTTACTAAAAACTATTAAATAATAAACAATCCAACAGTAATACTATACAGTATGTTGCTGCAAGCAGCAATAATAGGGGTCCAAGCACATTCGCAAGTCTCCACTTTGCAACTATTGTAGTTCCCTGTAATGATCAATCTTATCGTGATGCAGAGTACATTTGAGTTGAATTTAGTGATGATAAAGTTCCTAAGCTTATGCTGTCATGATTTTTTCCCCCCACATTTGATTCCTGTAACACATTTCAAAAACCTTGGGATTGTGGCATTGTAAGACTGGGGAGGTTGTGGAATGTTAAAACTACCTGTTTTGGAAATCCTCAGGTAAACAGGTGACTATGGTTGTGTTTAAAAGGAACATTCATGAAAGGCTCAGTGTCCCCTTTGTGATAAAGCTAATCTGACATGAAGTGGAATTGTGCGTTCTGATGAGTCTTCCTTTAATATTGTTTTTGTAAATAATAGACAATGTGTTCTCTGGGCCAGAAAGGCAAAGCATCATCCCAGTTGTTACTAACACAAAAGCCAGGATCTGCCATGGTCTGTGGTATGTTAATGCTAATTGCATGGGTAACTTGCAACATATGGTGACATCTAGACAATGTCTTTTTCAGGGATACCTCTGCTTGTTTCAGCAAGACAGTGCCAAGCCACATTCTGCATGTTACAACACCGTGGCTTTGTAGTAAGAGAGTGCAGGTGCTTGCAGGCCAGACCTGTCTCACATTGAAAACATATGGTGCATTATGAAGCACAATAATATGACAACCCTGAACTTTTGAGGTAGCAGCTGAAGCAGCTTAATCAAGCAAGAATGGGAAAAAATCCACTTTCACAACTATAACAAATGGTGTTCTCAGTTTCATAACAATTGCTGAGTATTGTTGAAACAGCTGGCGACCTGTCCAGGATGTATCCTGCCTTCCGCCCGATGACCCTGACGGAGAAGCGGCTTGGAAAATGGATGGATGGATGTTGAAACATTAAGCATCTTGCCTTTGTGCTGTTTTCGACTGATCACATTTTGCTGTCGTGCTGTCCCATCTTGAAATGGGTTTATGTTATATACAGTTCTGTACATTTACTATTATAGGTTATATTATTCATATGAAGGCTTGATTGGTTGATTTATCCATTCATTCATTTATTCATTTGTGAATTCATGTTCATTAAAACCATCGCATCTTTCAAATAAATCCATTCAACATAAAAAAGGTGAGCAGTTTGTTAGGGTTTCTTTTTTACATTGACCTTTCAAGTGCAGAGATACAAGCACAGACATGCTTATTTGTTTTCAGTACACACGTGATTGGTACAGTTCCGAAGAATGTGCTGTTTCCACATAAGTGAGTGAACATGTATTAACTTGTAACCCAAACTCACTCTTTGCACATTCCTCATTTGCCTCAAATGCCATAATCTGTGTGGCACTGATGCCTGATAGCAGCAAGACCTACTAGTCTGAAATAAGGGCTAAAACACGGGGAGGAAATGAGATGAGAAGAGCAGAAACTCATTCAGAAAAAAGTGCTGCAATCAGACTATGTGATTATAGAGCATGTAAGTCTATGTGAGCATAACTGTACATACCAAATAATATTCTAGGATGATTTTGATGTTTTTCTGGGGTTGGAGATTACTGAAATTGCCCCAGAAATTCTGAAATGTTAATACTTTAGTAATGGATAAAATAGCTTAGTGGATCATGTTCAATAATAAAATGATCTGTGTATAACAGTAAATATAGAATTACTACCACTTGGCGGTCAATAATAACACACACCCCAAAGTTTGTTGTGAAAGCCATTCTTGTTGCTAATAATTTAAAACATAACTAGAAGTGGGGCAGTGTGTCCACAACTTTAATTCCCTTTTATAGTATCAAGAACATAAAGTTTATTCTCTGCAACAAAAAGGTAACTATGAATGTTACTCTTTGTCCCATTTTTCAACCTCTATTCTGCTGCATATGTAGCATAAGATTTTTTGCACTGTAAAAATGGTTAATATTTAGTAAATAAGTAAGTTAGTTTAACTTAGTAAGTTAAAAGTACTTTGTCTTTTTATTATGCAACTCAAATAAAAGCTTTGAATGAAACAACGTAAAGCAAAACTCTAGTTTAGATGAACAAAACAAATAATTTTACATTATCTTCGTATTAGCTTCTACCCTGTTCCACTTTTTACTGTATATTGTAGTAATTCTCTTATTCCATTGTTTGGTTTTGGTGGAAATAAATGGGTTAATATTCTAAAACTATCAATTAAAAATGATCCAATCAGATTTTTTCCTGTGGTGATAAGCAAGCTCTATTGCTGAGGGCTTTAGAAGCTGAAGAGAAGGCAAAATGCTCCTATGGTAATGTAGACTTTTACATGTACACTGTTAGAAATAAACATACTATGCAAGTACATGATTCATTCATCAAGGTACAAACAATGTAAGTGTATCCTCAAAGGTACAACAGTAGTTTTAAGGTCCAGTGGTGTACCTTACATAAGTTTTTCCTAGTGGAAAAGTAGATATTTTTACCTTTTCATAACCAAACGCTTTAAATCAGAACAATGAAATAAAAAGCCTGGAGGCAAGACAGGGTGTGTGGAGCATGAAAATATAACTTCACTGGATTCTTGTACAGTTCTGTTCCCTGACTAAAGGTACTGAGATGTACCCCTGAGGGTACCACCACAGTGACAAGCGGGTTACTACCCCAGTGACAGTGTTGTACCTTTTTTTCTGAAAGTGTAGTGCAACAGTAATGCACATGCTTTATGTCTATTTTTGCTTGCCTCAAGCAACATATTAAGTTCTTGGCTAGGAAGAGCAAAACGTTCTGTATTCCTGCCATATTGTGCTATCTAGGTCCATAATAAAAACAGCAGTTAGTGATACTTTGAGTTGTATCAGCAGCATTGCACTAGTACAAGAAGGTTCTGAAGTCTGTTGGACTGATGAGGGAAATAACTGAGGAATCAGCTAATCAGAACCTCTTTCAAATAGCTGTGCTCAAAAGTCATGTACATAAAGTTTATTTACTTATAAACAGAATAAAGACATCTGCAGGTTATATTAATGTATGCAATACTAGGAAAAATCATTTCTCAGAAATGCTCCTTGCATCATGTGTGTGTGTCACAGCATGATATAGCAGTTTTAGCCATGTCATTTCTGGTGTACAATCAGTGTTACCTGTTAGATTAACCACCAACTCAATTAGGAAGTGAAAGCACTCTGGATGTCTAATGTGTGGGATCGCACTACTTAGAAAAACATTGCCATAGGCTAGCAGTGTTCAGCCCTGCTCCTGGAGATCTACCAACCAGGAGCACTCAGATCCAGCACTCCTGGCTCTTAAATGCAGATGTCCCTGAAGGCCTTTTTTTTTACTTGGGTCAGGGTGGAGCTAAACTCTGCAGGGTGGTAGATCTCTATGAACCAGACTGAGCACCACTGCTCTAGGCCTTCATCAGAGACTCTAAATATGAGTGATAGCCTGAACAGGTAGTCTTCTGTTAGAAATGGAAAACGGATGCCTGTAATTTCTTTAAATACAAAAATATGGAGTAATCTTGTCCATCCTTGTCACTCCCAACAAAAATCTCAGCATCTTCATCTCCGCCACCTCCAGCTCAGCCTCCTGTCTTTTAGACAGAGCCACAGTCTCCAAACCATACATCATAGCAGGATGCACTACTGTCTTGTAAACCTTCCCTTTCACTCTTGCTGCTATCCTTCTGTCACACATCAGCCCTGACACCAGTGTCCACCCACTCCATCCTGCCTGCACCCTCTTCTTCACCTCTTTTTTGCACTGTCCATTGCTCTGGATGGTTGACCCAATATATTTGAAGTCATCCACCTTTACATTCACACACATGTATTCCGTCTTGTCTCTACTGACCTTCATTCCTGTCACAATGTCATCTGCAAACATCATGGTCCATGGAGCCTCCTGCCTGACCTCATCTGTCAACCTTTCCATCACCATTGCAAACAAGAAGGGGCTCAAAGCTGATCCCTGATGTAACCCTACCTTCACCTTGAAACCATTTGTCAGTCCAACTGCACACCTCACCACTGTCTCACTATCCTCATACATGTCCTGCACCACCCTAACATACTTTTCATCTACACCTGACTTCCTCATACAGTACCACAGTTCCTCTCTTGGCACCCTATCATATGCCTTCTCTAGATCCACAAAGACACAATGTAGCTCCTTCTGACCTTCTCTGTACTTCTCTACCAACACTCAATGCAAAAATTGCATCTGTGGTACTCTTTCTGGGCATGAAACCAAACCGCTGCTCACTGATCTGAACCTCTTGCCTTAGCCTTGCTTCAACAACTCTTTCCCATACCTTCATGGTGTGGCTCATCAACTTTATACCTCTGTAGTTACTGCAGCTCTGCACATCACCCTTGTTCTTAAAAATGGGGACCAGTACACTACTTCTCCACTCATCAGGCATCCTCTCACTCTCCAGGATTTTGTTAAACAACCTGGTTAAAAAGTCCACTGCTTTCTCTCCTAAATATCTCCATACATCCACAGGTATGTCATTTGGACCAACTGCCTTTCCATTCTTCATCCTGTTTAAAGCTGCCCTCACTTCCACCTTACTAATTGTCTGCACTTCCTGATCCACTATCTCTCCCCCCGTTGTCCTCTCTCTCTCGTTTTCCTCATTCATTAGTTCCTCAAAGTACTCCTTCCATCTACTCAACACTCTCTGTTCACTCACTAGTACATTTCCCTCTCTATCCTTTATCAGCCTAACCTGTTGTACATCCTTTCTAACTCTATCTCTCTGTTTAGCCAAACGATACATGTCCTTTACGCCTTCATTACTGTCCAGCCTCTCATACAGCTCATCATAGGCCTGAGCCTTTGCCTTTGCCACCATTCTTTTTGCTATGTGACTAGCCTCACAGTACTCCTGCCTACTTCCTTCATCTCTCTGGTTATCCCACTTTTTCTTAGCTGCCTTCTTCTTCTGAATACTCTCCTGGACTTCCTCATTCCACCACCAACTTTCCTTCTCTTTTTCCTCTGACCAGATGGAACACCCAACACATTTTTGCCAGCTTCTCTCACCACCTTAGCTGTTTCCCAGTCCTCAGGTAGGTCCTCACTGCCCCCAAGGGCCTGTTGTAATTTTTCCCTGAACTGCCTGCAACCATCCTCCTCCTTCAGCTTCCACCATCTAATCTTTGGCTCTGTCTTCACTCTCTTCCTCTTCTTTGTTTCTAATCTCATTCTACAGACAACCACCCTATGCTGCCTTGCTACACTTTCCCCTGGCACCACTTTACAATCTCCAATCTCCTTTAGGTGGCATCTCCTGCTAAGGATATAATCCACCTGTGTGCACCTCCCTCCACTCTTGTATGTCATCCTGTGTTCTTCCCTCTTCTGAAAATAAGTGTTCACCACAGCCATTTCCATTCTCTTTGCAAAATCTACAACCATTTGACCTTCCGCATTTCTGTCTTTCACACCATACATACCCAGAACCCCTTCATCCCCTCTGTTCCCTTCACCAACATGTACATTGAAGTCTGCACCAATCACCAATCTCTCCTCTCTTGGGATACCATCTACCACTTCATCCATCTTACTCCAAAATTCCTCTTTCTCCTCTAACTGACAACCAACAACTGACCACATTCAAAATTACACCATCAACCTCCAACTTACGGCTCATGATCCTGTCTGACACTCTCTTTACTTTCAGAAGCTGTTCCTTTAGGATTATTCCTGCTCCATTTCTCTTCCTCTCTACATCATGATAGAACAGTTTGAATCCACCTCCAATGTTTCTGGCCTCGCTTCCTTTCCATCTGGTCTCCTGAACACACAGAATATCTACTTTCCTTCTCTCCATCATGTCTGCAAGCTCTCTGCCTTTACCAGTTATTGTCCCTATGTTCAGAGTCCTTACTCTAACCTCCACACTCCTGCCTTTGCTTCTCTCTTGCTGCCTTCTAACCCGCCTTCCTCCTCTCCTCTTTGATGGTCTTCGACCTACAGTAGTCCAATTTCCACCGGCACCCTGCTGGTCAACAGCACCGGAGGCGGTCATTGTTAACCCGTGCCTCGACCGATCCGGTATGGCAATCATATTTGTGATCCTCATGATAGTTTTGGCACAAGTTTTGCGCCGGATGCCCTTCCTGACGCAACCCTCACCATTTATCCGGGCTTGGGACCAGAAGAACACAAAGTACACCCCTAATAGCTGGTTTATAGTAACTACTACCAGTACAGTCTTGAAAAATTATGTTATTGTTTAATTGACAAAATTTTACAAAATGTATTTCCTTCATCGTCCAATCCTCTTTTGATATGGTCCCTTTAGCAGTTGAGTTTAACAGCCCTGCTCTACATTAACCCTCACCACTAGGCTTCAGGTGTTATCTTGTAATCATTCAACATACCATGAATCACAAGTCTTAAAACATTCTTCTTGTACTTCTACATCCTGTTCAAGCTTCAACACATCCAAGCCTTGACCTCATTTTTATGGCTGTTCTCCTGTGGAATCTGAGCAATCACATCAGGGCATTTTTGTGAAGAATGGTCTGAGGGACTTTAGAACTCTTTCACTACACTTTGTCAGGGTGAACGTTTCCTGGGAACAACTTCATCTTCATTACTCACCAGAGACCTGGTGGAGATAAGTGCATATGCCATCTCTCTAAATAACAATAATAATAAGAAAAGGTGTGGGGTTAATATGTAGTACTGTTCTCAAACTCAACAAAGCTCATGAACTCATCAACATTTGAATCTACCATAGCACAAGGAAACAAAGTGAACCATTTTTACTGTATCTACTGAATGTAATTTCCACCTGTTTTCCAACTGATTTCCACTAGGGGTTACTGGAGAGGACATGAAAGTCTGTAGTAAGAGGCTACAGACAGATAGCATGACAAAAATGGAGGCAAGCTATATAATGCACATAAGCAATAAAATAGAGGAGACACAAGACATATCAGCACAAGATTTCAGACACAAACTATTAGGGTGGCACAGAGTGCACAGGGAGAAAATGCTTATGTTTAAGCACCTTGTCAACATGCATGCATTTCACTTAAACAGCGCATAAACAGTATTGCATTGAAATGAATGGGACTTTAAAACCAGTATCTTCATTTAGAATTTCACACAAGCACAAAATACTGTAATGTAAACAAACCCTGAACATTATCCTGCAACCTTTAAGAAGAGGATTGTTGAAGGAGAAATGGTTCTTTTTATGGTTTGGACAAATGAGTGGTTTAAACATTCCATTGGTTTGTGAGAGAGTAACATTAATCAGTTAGTATAAAAACGAAGTGGTAAATAGAAAAAGTAAATGTTCAAGTCTTTAACTGTTATGATGAATATAGAGGGAGTTCTTACCCGATAATGTAAGCCAGGACCCCCAGCTGGATGAGTCTGCAGACGACTCCCACTCTTCTGTTTCTCACCAGGACCTGCCGAGGGGTCTCATACTCGAAGAAGAAGTTTGAAAGGGCTTCTGTTATGTAGCTCTTCATTTTGGATGAAATGATACACATGGAAGTACGACGGTGAGAGGTTCGTCTTCCTCTGGAGCACTGACACTTTCCCTGCCTCACTGTCTTCTCACAGATCCTACTGTCATCTTGCAGAGAGAGAGACAGAGAGAGACTTCACTACTCTAAGATGTTGTTGAAACGTTGCAGTCTCATACTTCCTCCCCCCTCCTTCTCTCTCTCTCTCTCTCTCTCTCTCTGTCCCCTCCTCTGTGCTCTTGCTCTATGTCACTATTTCACTTTCTTGTCCTCCTTCTTTCACACTCTCTCTTTTCTTCTGCTCTCGTTCTTTGTCACTCTCTCTTACTTTTTGTCTTCTCTCCCTCTTTCGCAGTGTATTCTTTCTCTCTCCCCCTTTTCTCTTCACTCTGTTTCTCTCTCTTCCTTTACACTGTTCTCTCTGTTACTTTCTTTCTCTCCTCTCTCTTCCTTATCCTCTTGCTATCTCTCTCTCTCTCTCTCTCTCTCTCTCATTTCTTACCATTTCTCTCGACTTCCTGTCTCCCTCTTCTACACCTCATGTTTAAGGTCAAATGCTATAAATATATAAAGAGCCCAAACAGACTGAGGGTGTTATTTGAAAACTAACCACATAACTATAACATGTATAACACTCTCTCTCTCTCTCTCTCTCTCTCTCTCTCTCTGTCTCTCTCTCTTTCTATCAGTAGGCATATACACATATGCTTCTTCCTCACCACTGCCTTCCTGAGTGGATGCCAAAGATAGTGACTGAAGCGTAAATACGCTCATTAGAATTACATACCACACTCATGTCACATTAAGTCAGATGTCTTTAGCCGTATTACCAAACAAATATTTGACAAGTTCTCTCTCAGCCTTCTAATCCACCTTTACTTACATCATCTTTTACAAATATAAGTGAGCAAACACGAGTGCAAAACACGTACACTATATAAAACTACATATATTTATTTGACAGGTCAGCTGTTATCCCACATTTTGTTTGAACTCAAATAAAAAAGTCTGTTGTACATAAACCTGAATATGTCTGAGGTATTACTCATTTTTGAGCTGAATTAACTTATTGCAATTTAGTCTGTTGCCATTGGCAGCTCTCTCATTTAAGTTACTCAGCAAATGTATAGAACTGAGTGAAAGCTATAGTGAGATAAAGTGAAAAGTTTGTTTCACAATCTTGTTGGGTAAAACTTCTTTCCCATTAGCTCCTGGCTCCATCTATTTTAATATTGAAACTTTCTTTATGTTTGTTTTACTCACCAACAATGTATTTTCATTAAACTCAGGCTACCTTTTCTCTGGTGCATGAGTTATATATATATTTATACACAAAAAATCGTGTACCCTGCCCGGGAAAGGGTCACCGGGGTAGCTCCACCCCTGGAGCCAGGCCTGGGGGTAGTGTTCCACAGCGAGCGCCTGGTGGCCGGGCAGCCCACGTAATCCGGCCCGAAGAGGCAATGTGATGAGGCCATGTGGGCTCACCACCCGCGAGATAAAGTGAAAAGTTTGTTTCACAATCTTGTTGGGTAAAACTTCTTTCCCATTAGCTCCTGGCTCCATCTATTTTAATATTGAAACTTTCTTTATGTTTGTTTTACTCACCAACAATGTATTTTCATTAAACTCAGGCTACCTTTTCTCTGGTGCATGAGTTATATATATATTTATACACAAAAAATCGTGTACCCTGCCCGGGAAAGGGTCACCGGGGATAGCTCCACCCCTGGAGCCAGGCCTGGGGGTAGTGTTCCACAGCGAGCGCCTGGTGGCCGGGCAGCCCACGTAATCCGGCCCGAAGAGGCAATGTGATGAGGCCATGTGGGCTCACCACCCGCAAGGTCCAGCATGGGGCAGCGGTGCAGTGCCATATTGGCAGTGGGAGATTGTGGAGAGGCCCTAGGTGGCCTAGGCCCCTGCAGCAGAAACTAGCTCTTGGTACATGGAATGTAACCTCACTGGGGGGGAGGGAGCCAGAACTTGTGCAGGAGGTTGAGAGGTACCAACTAGATATAGTTGGGCTCACCTCCACCCACAGTGTCGGCTCTGGAACCAAACTCCTGGATAGGGGTTGGTCTCTCTCCTACTCAGGGGTTGCACAGGGTGAGAGGTGCCGGGCGGGTGTGGGGATACTCACAAGTCCCCGGCTGGTGACCATGCAGTTGGAGTTTGTCCCGGTGGACGAGAGGGTCGCATCAATGCGAATTAAAATCGCAGAGAGGAAAACTTTGACTGTTGTCTGTGCTTATGCACCAAACAACAGGTCAGAGTATTTGGCCTTCTTGGAGCGAGTGGGCGGAGTTCTGGAAAGGGTCCTGCCTACAGACTCCATAGTCCTACTGGGAGACTTCAATGATCATGTTGGCAATGACTGGGAGACCTGGAGAGGCGTGATTGGGAAGAACGGCCTGCCCGATCTAAACCCGAGTGGTGAATTGTTATTGGACTTCTGTGCCAGGCATGGATTGTCCATAACGAACACCAAGTTCGAACACTAGGATGTTCATAAGTGTACATGGTACCAGAGCTCCTTGGGTCAAAGGTCAATGATTGACTTTGCTGTCGTTTCATCTGACTTGGGACCATATGTTCTGGACACTAGTGTGAAGAGAGGTGCTGAGCTGTCAACTGATCACCATCTGGTGGTGAGTTGGATCAGATGGCAGGGAATACTGATGGTCAGATCCGGTAGGCCCAAGCGAATAGTGAGGGTGTGCTGGGAATGACTTTCGGAGGCCCAAGAACCTCCTAGTGGACACCGGTGGTGAGGGAGGCCGTCAAGCTGAAGAAAGAGGCCTTTAGGGACTGGTTGGCCCGAAGGACTCCCGATTCAGCAGATAGGTACCGACAGGCAAAAAAGGTGGCAGCTGCAACGGTGGCAGAAGCAAAATCCAGGGCATGGGAGGAGTTGACTCCCCTCACGGGAGTCAGGGTCAGAGGCTTCTGTGTTGTCAAGTTCCATTTCCCTGGTGGAGGTCACTGAGGTAGTTGATAAGCTCCTCAGTGGCAAGGCACTGGGGGTGGATGAGATTCGTCCAGAAATGCTTAAGGCTCTGAATATTGTGGGGCTGTCATGGCTAACACGCCTCTGCAATATTGCATGGACCTCGGGAACAGTACCCTTGGACTGGTAGACTGGGGTGGTGGTTCCTATTTTTAAAAAGGGGGACCGTAGGTTGTGTGCCAATTATCGGGGTATCACACTGCTAAGCCTCCCTGGGAAAGTCTATGCAAAGGTGCTGGAAAGGAGACTCTGACCAATAGTTGAACCTCAGATTGAGGAGGAACAATGTGGATTCCGTCCCGGCCGTGGAACAATGGATCAGCTTTTCACCCTCTCACAGATTGTTGAGGGGGCATGGGAATTTGCCAACCCAGTCTACATGTGTTTTGTAGACTTGGAGAAGGCTTATGACCGTGCTCCTCGAGATATCTTGTGGGAGGTCCTCCGGGAGTATGGGGTGCCGGGGCTACTACTCAGAGCTATCCAATCTCTGTACTCCCGGAGTGAGAGCTGTGTCCGTATACTTGGCATTAAGTCAGACTCTTTCAGTGTTAGCGTTGGACTCTGCCAGGGTTGTGCTCCTTCTCCACTCTTGTTCGTGATATTCATGGACAGAGTGTCAGGGTGTAGCCGGGGTCAGGAGGGCATTATCTGTGGAGGCCTGCTATTTGCAGATGATATTGTTCTTGGAATCACATGGATGCCTCCAGCGCTCGCTGGAGCGGTTTGCAGCTGAGTGTGAAGCGGTTGAGTGTATGTGGATCAGCACCTCCAAGTCTGAGTCCATGGTCTTGGCCCAGAAAAGGATGGCATGCCCACACCAGGTAAGGGGAAAGGACCTGCCCCAGGTGGAGGAGTTTAAGTATCTTGGGGTCTTGTTCACGAGTGACGGGAAGAGGGATCGTGAGATCGGCCGTAGGCTGGGACAGGCGACAGCAGTAATGCGGTCACTGTACCGGACTGTAGTGGTGAAGAGGGAGTTGACCCAATTGCGAAGCTCTCTGTTTACCGGTTGATCTACATCCCAACCCTCACCTATGGTCATGAGCTGTGGGTAATGACCGAAAGAACGAGATCGCGAATACAAGTGGTGGAAATGAGCTTTCTTCACAGAGTGGCAGGCTACACGCTATGCGATAGAGTGAGGAGCTCGGTCATCCGGAAGGAGCTCAGAGTAGAGCCGCTACTTCTCCACATTGAAAGGAGCCAGCTGAGGTGGTTCAGGCATCTGATCCGGATGCCCCCTGGACGCCTCCCGGTGGGGGTGTTCCAGGCATGGTCATCTGGGATTCTCTGCTCTCCCAACTGCTACCGCGACCCTGTCTGGACTAGCGGTCAATGATGATGGATGGATATTTTCCTTCCTTTCAAATGTTTTAGAAGCTTTTATTCCACCTTCACCACTTGAAGCTATGTTTGGGGTGATACTTCAAGATATTTGTATAGGCAAACCAACAAAAACTGTGATAGCAAGACGATTGATATTGTTCAAATGGAAAGATACACACCCACCTACTTTTAACCACTGGGTTAGGGATTTAATGTTTTTCTTGAATCTCGAAAAAATATGTTGCACAACAAGAGGAGATAGCTCAAAATTTTATCCTATCTGACAGCCTGTCATTACATATGTGGAACAAATGGACTCTGTGGATACTGATGCATGAGATTGTACTACCACTGTTTTTGTTATTGCCACTACTTTTTTCTCTTTTTGACTGTTACAGCCACCTATTTTGTATTTGTTTATATATGCATTTATTTTTAAAGAAGAGAATTTATAGATGCAGTAGGGAGTGGGGAGGTTTGGGGTTTATTTTATTTTATTTCTTTAATGTAATAACTCATTCAAAATAATAAAAAGACCTTTGACAAAAAAGATGTAAAATTAAAATGAGATTTTTAGATAAATACAACAACATAGTTAAATTCAATTTGCACAAATGTTTTTATGTTAATCTAACACAAAAATTACAAACCTATTTGGGAATTCAGTGACACAGTTGTATGCAAAATGTAAGCACCCCTGCCATATATAGTGTCCAGAGTACTGTACTGTAAAAAAAACTTTTGCTTTTACAATTGAAACAAAAAAGTTATTCAATCAACTTATGTAACTTCTTAATTATACTACCTGATATTTTTATGTTAACACAAAAAATAAATATTTAGTGGAGCCAGTATTCGAACATTTGTTGTGCTAAAACATACAACTAGACTTGAGCAAAGCTCTTTGAGTTGTACTAATTTTTATTTCTTTGTGCAACCAACAAAGAAAATCTAGTTTATGTACCCATTACGTTCTAGCTCACTAAGCAAAGCTTATTGAAGTTGAGGTAAATAAAAATATTAATTGGAAATCCGTACTAAGGAATATTAAGTAGTGTCACTACACTTGACAGTCAGTATCAAGCTCTATAGTGCTGTGAATGTGTAAAGAAATAGAAGAGGCAGATCACACAGGTGATCACAGCTTAGCAATCAATATTCTGTCACAGTTCTGAGAAAATGTCATACATTAAGCCATTATGTACTGCATAATGTCCTCTAAATTTAACAATTCTTAAAGCTCTGTGTTCACTGGTATGTGGACATTGACTGATTGCAACAGAAAGCATTTTAAAGTGATTGTCAGTGGAACCCAAACGTTATGAAAAGGTAATTTGTCCCACAACATTGTATGTCCATTTTACCATCATGTCTGAAAATATGTCTCAGTATGTACTGATATACTAGTATAGGCTAAAAACATAAACAAAAACACCAACCTACTTTGCTCTGCTTTAAGCTTTAGCTCATCTGTAGCTGCTTTTCTCACATCTCCAGCAGGAAACCTTTCCACAAAAGTAGAATAGTTTCTTGTACAATGTCTCTCAACAATCAACTTTTTATGAGGCTGAAGTCAGCTTATCAGTCACCAGCTTCTTGTTTGAATCTTGTTTGACAGTTTCTTGTTGCAGATTAAATGTATCAGGAAACCAGCTGGAGTAATTATAAACACAAAAATGTCCAAACATTGTCCACACATTAATGTCCATTAATGTCCAAATGATTGATATTCTTCTTAAATCTCTCTCTTTGTGTTTTCTGAAACTCAAGCATTACTGCTGTCCAATACACCACCCAAATAATATTTGGTCTGTGATGGTCCTGTAAGGATACTGAGCACTGGAGAACAGGGTGAAAGGTTTCTAAAAGGTATGCTGATAAACACATAGACTGTAATCTGAAAGTTAAGAGGACTTTAAAAATGGCCAGTGAGTGTATATGTACGTGTGGGAAAGAGAGACAGCAAGAGAACGAACATCTGAAGCCCACCCTACTGTGCTAAATATACTCGTCCCTTAACAGATATGAGGTCTCTGGTCAATTTCTTTGTCACTTGCAGCTTGTAAAGGTGGAAAAATTAAGCAAATTAAGATTAGTAAGATTAAGATTAAAAATCTTTAAGGATAAGATTAAAAATGAGTAATAAACATTCATTCATAAGGATGAGAACAATCCAAAAAGTAGACAGTATGAAAAATGCATAAACAAATCAATAATGAGAAAAGGGAAGGCATACATTAGAATAGAAGAAGCAGCATGTTACTGTGAATAACAATGTACTATTTACTATTTACAGTGCACTTTCATGAAATAGTTTTAAGTAAAGAAAAAAGCAAAGCATGTGAGCTGTAGTGTGAAATACATCTTAAAAGTCATAATATTGGCAACATTTAGTACTAAAATATGTAGTGAAATACAAAAAATAAGCAAAAAAAAAAACTAAAAAAAAAATATAAAAGGTTGGGACACTGTGTAAAATGTAAATAAAAACAACAGTCTGTAAAGATCTGGGAAGTGAGGTTTCCAAAAAGAATATAAAATTTTGATTAATCTAACCACAGATCAGCGTTGCCGCAAAGAAGACAGCGGTGTTTTCTCGATCATGTTGACAATTGCTTCTTCTTTGCGTGAAACAGCTTTAACTTGCATTTGTGGATTGCACGGTGAACTGTGTTCCCACACAGTGATTTCTGGAAGTTTCTCAGCCCATGCAATGATTTCCAGTACAGAATCATGGCTGTTTGTAATGCAGTGCTGCTTGAGGGCCTGAAGATCATGAGCATCCAATATTGACCGTTGACCTTGTCCCTTATGTACAGGGTTTTCTCCAGATTCGCTGGAACCTTTTATATTATGTACTGTAGGTGGTGGGAAATTCAAAGTTTTTGAATTTATGATGCTCATTTTTCTGAAATTGTCCCACAATTTTAAAACACATTTTTTTCACAGATTGGTGAACCTCTGCCCATCTTTGGTTCTGAGAGACTCTGCCTCTCTAAAATATTCTTTTTATACCCAGTCATGTGAGTTAGTTGCAAGTTTTTTATTAGTACCACTTACTTTTCCAGCCTTTTGTTGGCCCTGTCCCAATTTTTTAGAAGCATTGCTGCCATTAAGTTCTAAATGGGTTAATGTTTTTCACTAAATGGTAAAATGTCTCACTTTCAACATCTGATATGTTCTGTTGTGATTAAAATATGGGTCTATGAGATTTGCAAATTATTGCATTTCGATATTAACATTTCTTTACATTTTACAGTGTCCCAACTTTTTTTGGAATTGGGATAGTATATAATGATATGTAATGATATAATGTACATAATTGGATATAATGGGTTGTATATATGTATTTATAATACAAAGAGCAATACTAAAAATGAAAGCACAAGCTGTAAATTCTGACCAGTCGAGAACCAGATGGAAGGCTGTAGGAGGAGAGAACATTGGTAAAGGGTTAAAAGGCTTACTTCAACAATGGAATCAGAGGCGGTCATATTTCTGTTGACATACAAAACTTGTACAAGCATTCAAGCCTCTCAGGTCCACTAAAGACATTGCTTCCATACCTGAAAAATACAAACACTTTTTCTTCCTGGCATCTTCTGGGCTTAGGTGGTCAGCAAGGAGTAGGTGGACAAAGTAAACAACTTCTTAACTGTTGTGTAAAATGTTACAATCTTGTAAATTGAACACTTTTTCCATTTAAAGCCACATCAAATGTACGTGCCTGATGTGTCGAAAAATTGCAATGAATTTCTATGAATGAAACAAAACATGGACAATACAATTAATACTTAGGAGGGAGCAGATAAACTAAAGCAACTGTAAATATTAGTCTTTCAAGTTTGAACAAACATTTATGGTGTTTAATCTATTTAAGTGATTTGTAAAGAACATCATCTAACAAAATCAAAAAGTATAGGTTTTATTTTGTTTGACAAATTCTTTTTAACAAGTAATGCTTCAATAGGAATATAATTAATATATCATCATCGTCATCATCATCATTATCGTTGTTAACTGCTTAGTCCAGATAGGGTTGCGGTAGCAGTTGGGAGAGCAGAGAATCCCAGATGACCCTGTCCCCCGCAACTTCCTTCAGCTCATTCCTGGGGACCCCAAACTGCTCCCAAGCCAACTTGGGGATGTAATCCCTCCAGCGGGTCCTAGGATGACCCTGGGGTCTTGTAGGCCGTGCCTGGTACACCTCCACCGGGAGGCGTCCAGGGGCATCTGGATCAGATGCCCGAACCAACTCTGCTGGCTCCTCTCAATGCGGAGGAGTAGCAGCTTTACTCTGAACTCCTCTCGGATGACTGAGCTCCTCACTCTATCAAATAGAGTGTAGCCCGCCACTCTGTGAAGAAAGCTCATTTCCACCGCGAATGTGACGTGTCAATTTTGTGACAAGGTCTCAGATAATGATATTTCCTTCTTAGGACTTTTCCATGCAGTTGTTTGTGCAGGTCCTTTGCTGTCATGGGGGTTTTGCTTTGCCTTTCTAATCAGCAGCTCTAATTGAGAATGTTCTTGGTCTTTGTAACATACAGAAGTATTCAGACACTCGCAGAAAGGAGAAAAAGAGGGGCTTTCCTGTTAGAATCACAATCCAGATTCATGGTGAATAAACAGGTGTAGGTCAAATCCCAAAAATAAATCAAACACAAAAAAACAAACATAACAGAAGCCAGTTAATCCAAAAAGGGTCAGACAAAAGGCAGAGTCGATAAACAGGCAAAATACGACCATACACAGGAACGATAGTACACACAGAAGAACATTCAGTAGATCTAGAAAGATGCAACACCCCACAACTAGTCTATGCTAAAGCCTGGGCTTATATACTAAACTATATAGGTCATATGACAACAGGTGTACAGAGTTAGTATTGCAGTGACTGAGAGTGCTGATTGGAGTGTGAGGGAAGGTCAAGTGCCACATGCTTTATGTGATCTCCCAGAGGATTTTGCTAAATTCCCTTCGGGAAGTATCAATCAATCAATCAATCAATCAATCAATCAATCAATCAATCAATCTATCTATCTATCTATCTATCTATCTATCTATCTATCTATCTATCTATCTATCTATCTATCTATCTATCTATCTATCTATCTGTCTGTCTGTCTGTCTGTCTGTCTGTCTGTCTGTCTATGTATCTTTCTTTCTTTCTTTCTTTCTTTCTTTCTTTCTTTCTTGCTTTCTTTCTTCTGGGAGATGGAGTCCAAGTGTGTCCCCACATCCATGGTCCTAACCAGCCAAGCAAGGCTAAATGAGTTAATTAGGTTCTGAGATTTTACAACTGAACAGGTGTCCAAGCTTTTGTAAATGCCACAAACACCATTTTATTTTTTTCTGTTTAAAATTAATCCAATGTAAAGTAACTGAGCATAGTTGGCTAGAGAAGTTCTGTTTACTTTTTCACTTCGAAAATCAACAAAATATGTATCTCAACAAACTATGTATTTCAAATGTATCTCATACCCACTTCATTAGGATTGGGTGATACAGCAAAAATTAAACAGCAAGATACTTGAAGACATTTTTACTATATATACACTGTGTGGACCCTGCACCTATATGAGCTTGGACATCCCATTCCAAAACTATGGATATTAATATGGGATTGACCCTGCCTTGTGCTATAACAGCATCCACTGTTCTGTGAAGGCATTCCACATGATTTTGGAGTGTGTCTGTGGGTATTTGTGTCTATTCAGTCAAAAGAGTACTTTGAGAGTGAGGTCTGGCAATTGATGTTGAATGAGATGGCTTTGCTCACAATGTTCCAGTGCATGCCAAAGGTGTTCAGTGTGGTTGAGGTCAGGACTGTGTGCAGGCCACTGAAATTCCTCCACACCAAACTGGGTAAACCATGTCTTTATGGCCCCAATTTGTGCACAGGAGCACAGTCACGGTGGAAAAGGAAAGCCGCAAAGTTGGAAGCGTATAAAACGTTGTTGCTGTAGCATTAACTTTACCCTTCACTGGAACTGTGGCCTAGCACTGAGAAACAGTCCCAGACCACAATCCCTCCCACACTTATAGTTGACCAGGGCAGACCAATTTGTGGCAAAAGTGGCATTTTATGACAGCACCAAGCGCCTGAAAGTAATTAGGAGAGGTGTCCACATACTTTTGCCCAGGTAGTATGTGATATGTATTACAATGTTTAACTTTATTGAGGTTTGTAAACAAGTTGGAATTTAGACAAAATTCACCAGCAATTGCTGTGAAACGCTATCTGCAATCAATTAGTTACAGTTACAACATCGGTCTGACTTTCAGCTTAGGTTTCATGATTGCATTCACAACATGACTTTGAATAGTACTTAAATTATGTTTGTAGCATCACTCTTTTCAAGACAGACAGTCATTCTGTGTCAGAGGAAATCAGACCTAGTGTTCAGAGTTCTTCAAAGGTAGCCTAAAATAAACAACATTGCTGCCAAAACAGGATTTTACACCCAAACCTCCTGAATAGTAGGCCATAATGCTACTCTTTGTGGTAACACTTTACTGTAGGATGCTGGTCATAAGGCTTTATGACACCTACATAAGGTTATCACCACATCTGACATAATCCTACATTAGTATTTACGAATGCTTATTCCAATAGGCATAATTCACTATAAAGGTTACATTTTTCCAGTTTTCCATCAAAGTTAGCTAAAGTAGTCTTTATGAGAGATGGCACCTATTGGAATAAACATTTGTAAACATTTATGTTGAGCTATGCCAGTTGCCATGACAAGCTTATGTAGGTGTCATGTAGCCTTATGAACAGTACCCTACAGTACAGTGTTACCTTTGCCCTCTGCTTACTAGTGAATTATTGCCCACATACTTACTGCCCACATTATGTTTGGTTGCTCAAAATAACCATGTTATGTAAATTGAAACTTTCTTTATGTGATTATCATTGCTTTATTGGTGGGCTGTCCTGCACTGTGCTGATGCATGCATCTGTGACAGGTTGAAGTCATTCAGGTGAAGTCTCCACATGTGGTCTGTACTACATTAAAGGGGATACCCAGGCTTGTGAAATCCGAGGCAACCCTTTAGCTCTATTCCCATCTTTAAGAATGGCCATATAGAACACAATTTAAATGGCCAGGAGGGTTCTTTTGATGTCAGAGGTGCAAAATGATAGGGTTTCTAGCCTCTACAAATGTCTGTCTGTGCACATGCCTGATAATAACAATAACATATCATGAATTGCCTACATAAACTCATCCACTGTATGAAATTAGAAACACCTACCTTCCACTTTATGAGCTCTGCACTCATAGGTCCCTACATAGGTATACAATTATACACTGTAACTCATCTCGCACTGCATAATCTATCAGCTGTTCCCTCCTCTATTCACAATTGGTCTGTTTCTGACCACAACTCACAAGATATTATTTGGGTTGTGGGCATTCTTAGCATAGCAGTGACACTGATGTGGTAGTGTTCATGGTAGTGCTGTGGTAGGGCACTGGTATAAGTGTATCAGACATAGCAGTGCTCCTGGGGTTTATACACAGGTCAGTTGCACTGCTAGTTTGAGAGTGGTCCACTAGCCAAAACTATCCAGCCAAGCAAATATATGGTCAGAAACTGACCACTGATGAAGGGCTAGAGGATGGCTGAGGCATCAACAGCTTGGGCTACAGTCTCTAAATCAAGCTTTTTGGACTAATGCTCTATGGGAGGTTAAACATGGTGGTGCTACTGTGATGTTGTCTATCTATCTATCTATCTATCTATCTATCTATCTATCTATCTATCTATCTATCTATCTATCTATCTATCTATCTATCTATCTATCTATCCATCCATCCATCCATCCATCCATCCATCCATCCATCTATCTATCTATCTATCTATCTATCTATCTATCTATCTATCTATCTATGTATGTATGTATGTATGTATGTATATATGTGTGTATATATATATATATATATATATATATATATATATATATATATATATATATATACACACATACATACATACATACATATATACATACATATATACATACATATGTATATAGATAGATAGATAGATAGATAGATAGATAGATAGATAGAACTTTTTACTTTTTCACAAACCGTTCTAGCACCCCAACACTTCATTTGTGAGAGAACAGATCTAGAGTGAAACTGAAGGCTCTTTGCCACTAGAGGTCGGTGATGATCCATGATGGCACCAGCAGCTCCACTACTCACAAAAATCAATTAAAGTTAATCGGTCAAGACTGTTTTTCAGCAAACCCTCTTGAATTTGTCATTTAAAGATCTTAAATGCTCTCATCAGTTTTCTTCTTACAATACTCGAAACGTTTAAAATTCTGTTTTACCCAGTTTTCATTACTTTCCCCCTTTGTTTGTTCAAAACTTATTCCACACGATGGCGCTAAGCGGTTGCTACGTTCACCACCGTTCCACAAAGACTCAGGCCGGTTTCCCCAGCATGGTTTAAGTCTAGTCTTGGGCTAAAAAGAATTTCCAGTGGTGATCCACCTTCAACACTGCAATTCAGTCCGAGATTAGGCTTAATCCCCGTCCAGGAAATCGGACCATAATGTGGCTCAGAACTATACAATCTTGAAAATGATGGTTCTTCAAGGATTCTTTTGTAAAGAGTTCTACGGAACCACGAACATTCAAAGAACCCCTTGCGTGCGTAATGGTTGCATGGTGAAATGGTTCTGCAGGTTGATGGAGAATGTGTTGTATATGACTCTATATCTTCTTCCAGCTTGGCATCGTAACATTTTTGCCCTATATAGTTTTAAAACAGGTATCACATACAACACATTCTCCATCAGTCTGAAGGGTCGTTTAAAGAAATGTTTCTTTGAGTGTTCCCGATTCTACAGAACTTCTTCACTGAAGAACGCTTGAAGAACCGTCTTTTTTAAGAGCGTAAGTCTGGGCAAGCATGTTCCACATTAATGCTAAATACATAAAATAACACATATTATCTCATAAAACAACTCTTTGCCAGACGTTAATGCCAAGTAATTCCACTGCTTTCCCTGTTCAATAAAGTACTGTACTCCATTACATTGAGACTTTGTTAAGAGAGCCGTTTCCAAAGCCCCGCCTCCGTGTCCTCTAATTGGTCTTTCATAGCGTCAGTCTGCGACTACCCGGCCTCCTGATTGGCTGGAGAGGGAGCGGTTGTAGTAGATGAGGGTGAGAACTGTCAGTTAGAGTGAAACAACAGCTTAGTAACGCGGCGTCCGTCGAACCGCGAGCCGGAGCGAGGCTGAAGCTTTCCAACGAACAAAAACACGGTGGAAATACTTGTTATCGCTTCACATGGGGAGCTGAAGGGAAACCAAGATGATGTGCGCGCTTTACGGAATGCCACTGTTTCCAGTTTTGGAGTTCCTTTTGGTCGCGGTCGCTTTGGCTCAAGGAAACGAGTTCACGGTCGCGAGGGACCCGCGTGCTGCTGTGGAGAACCGGCTGGAGCCGCTCGGTGGAGGCACGGCCATCCCCAATCACTTACCAGGGGAGAACCCGGAGTTAGCACTTTTCACTCCCACAGCTCCATTTATCACAACAAAGGAGAGCAGGACTGCTGGTCAAACCAACCAGCTGGTGTCTACTGCTGCTTTGGTGACAACCACCTTCGCTCCTTCACCCAAAACAATGGCTCCAACAACAGATAACGGCAGGGACGTAGGGTTAGCCGACAAGACCACACTCTCCGCGGGGTCACTTACTACAGCTAAACCTAGTTTTACATCTCCTCCACCAGAAAACTCGACCATAACGACTAAAAAGGATTCTACTACTACTACCACCACCACCACCACCAACTCGTGGACGGTGAAAAGCACCCCCTCAGCCACCCTCACCACTGAGAAAGGTAAATTCCTATAGCTGAACATCAAAGCGCCAAAATCACATTTTGCTTGTTTCATTTCCCAACCATGAAAAGTCATGAGTCATTTTACATCATTTTCCAATTTCTGTTTATTCCTTAGAATTATTTTTTGCTCCTGCTCTGCTTTTAGGACTTATGTTAGTAATGACATGGCTGGTCTTAATTGTGGGGCATTCGAACAGAAACACTCCTCATCACTTCATCGTAGATGGGCAATAGGCTGTAAAGGCGAATATATAGAAGTGCGTTGTGACGTCACAGAACAGTGAATTCAAAGCAGGCTGTTTTTAAAGCCCATTTTCAGTATATGGTCTGTACCACCGGGCATTGAACAATAAACTTTAACATTAATGTCACACTCTTTAAGCAAAAATGTCTTATTTTCCATATGAGCCTTAAGTTAAAGTAGGCCTCTAGGGAATCCAGGCTCATTATTCCACCAATGGTGGTGTCTGAAGTGAAGGTGTTTTGACAGTAGATGTAGTTTTCCATGTCTCTGGGGTGTCTGAACTCGCATAAGCTACAGCTAACATCGTTCTTCTTGGGATGGGGGAAAAAAAAAAATTAACCAAAGGCTGTCATTTGAAAGCTTCTACACTTTCTAGGCCCTAAGATGAAATGGGCACAAGCAGTCTCCACCTGTGTCCTAGAACTATTTTCTTGTGTAGAAAGAGCACTAGATATTGTTCCTTCTGACCCATTTATTGTCATTCCTGCTTTCCTTGTGCTCCTCTCAGAATATCCCACTTTTCTTTGTTTGTCAACACCCTAAACAAGTTTTCAATTTCATGGATGCCCAAGGCAGAAGAGCATTCAAAGCGCATTCAAAGAAAATGCCTTACCACCTTTTGTTGGAGGACACACCTTTGTGTGCCGTGATGCTGACCAAGGCTTGTGAAGGAAGGCCAGAATGGAGAAATGGAGAACGTTGTCAGTGAATCAGTCTTAATTTATCATTAAAATGACTCTAAAGTGCCAATTTCCTCAGCCTCATCCAGTACCTCGAGCTGTGCAGGGATGGCTTGGAAATGACCTTCACTTAATAGCTTTATTATGAATAATTTTATGCTTTCGAAGGCAGAGAAAGTGATCATAATTCCTGAGCATTCTCCTCATTTGTTTTAAAGAGATTGGCTCAGTGGGAAAAAAATCAGATTTACTCAAATTTCCATTTACACCACATGTAGTTGATCAGCCAAGATTTGCTTGGTGGGCTTTTAGTTTGCTGCTAGACCTACAAGGCAAATGTTGCTAACAAACACTAGAAGTCAGTAAGCACACATCTTTTTCAGAAATACATCCCAAAACGTTTAACCCACTCAAAGTGCATTCAGTCTTCATTAAGGTCATGCAGACTTGTTGATGTGGTTTAGGGCACAGTATGTCTTGCTGAGAGCTTTAAAAATCAACAAAACTCTACAGTGTAGCTGAACACAGCAGGCAGCTATTTTAGACAGGTGTTGTGCTGAATTCCACCTCATCTGCAGAATACGACTCAACTTCGTCCAGGCATATGGATTCTAGCTTACGTCTGAGATTTGAGATTGAGATGTAAACATGTATCTTGAATTTTCTGACTGAAGATGATCACTGATTTATAAAAAGAAACATCAGAAATGGTGAACATAATCTGTAGCATCTGTATGTGCATGACATCAAGGTTTTGGGCCTTGCTGTTTTGGAGTTCATTAAAAAGCTAGGTGTAAACCTCCACGGCATATTGTGATTGGATTATGATCATATCACTGAAACCCCAGTCAGAGGAAGTCAGATGGATCTTGACAACATTTTTCACAAGTGTGAACAGAATGTGTTTTCTGTATCTGTTTACAGTTAGGTTAGCAGAAATGCATCTTCTCAGTGCTGGCTAGCAGATAAAAGGATAATCAAGGAAATGAAAAATGGAGGACACGTGAGGCTGGAGTTATCCCTGGTCCAAGTGCCATCTTGCACATTTGGCCAATGAAAGAATCCAAGCAAAGCTGGTTGACTCATATAGTAATCAGGAGAAAAAGTAAACAAAAGCATAATGGAAGGGATGCACGTGTTCATGTGCTTTTATGCGGGGAAAGTAAAATGGGATCTCATCTGGTCACACTGGGGATGCTTTTTAGTAAAAAGTATAAATGGAGTCTGGCCAAAGTTTATCATCACTATGCAAAACAAGCAAAACAAACAAATACATGTGTTTTTTTTTCTACTTCTTTTGAGCACAGTTTCTGCCATTTACATTGTGTGAAATTTTCTGATAATTGGACCTATAGAAATAAAATTGCTTTGAATTAAATTTCTCTACATTAATTTGCATTAAAGATAGGGAACGTTTTTGCTCTCTCCTATAAAGTTGCCATTTTATAGACCCTTTTTTCCCATTGGACAGTGACGATATCCAGATATGGGCTGGAAATGAAACACGCTATTACAAGATGGAATTGGGTAGAGGTGGGCGATGTGGCTAAAATAAAATACTGAGATACTTAGATATTTTCACAAAACCCAATGGCATATATATATATATATATATATATATAGGACTGCTACCTCCGCCTTTGTGCAAGGAGGAACAGGAGGAGCACTGCCAGAGCCCTGCAAAATGACCTCCAGCAGGCCACAAATGTGCATGTGTCTGCAATAGCGGTTCCTTGAGGATGGTATGAGGGTCTGACGTCCACAGATGGGGGTTGTGCTCACAGCCCAACACCGTGCAGGATGCTTGGCATTTGCCAGAGAACACCAGGATTGGCAAATTCGCCACTGGTGCCCTGTGCTCTTCACAGATGAAAGCAGGTTCACACTGAGCACATGTGACAGACGTGACAGAGTCTGGAGACGCCGTGGAGAGCGATCTGCTGCCTGCAACATCCTTCAGCATGACCGGTTTGGCAGTGGGTCAGTAATGGTGTGGGGTGGCATTTCTTTGGAGGGGCCGCACAGCCCTCCATGTGCTCGCCAGAGGTAGCCTGACTGCCATTAGGTAATGAGATGAGATCCTCAGACCCCTTGTGAGACCATATGCTGGTGCGGTTGGCCCTGGGTTCCTCGTAATGCAGGACAATGCTAGACCTCATGTGGCTGGAGTGTGTCAGCAATTCCTGCAAGATGAAGGCATTGAAGCTATGGACTGGCCCGCCCGTTCCCCAGACCTGAATCCGATTGAGCACATCTGGGATATCATGTCTCGCTCCATCCACCAACGCCACGTTGCACCACAGACTGTCCAGGAGTTGGCGGATGCTTTATTCCAGGTCTGGGAGGAGATCCCTCAGGAGACCATCTGCCACCTCATCAGGAGCATGCCCAGGCGTTGTAGGGAGTTCATACAGGCCACACACAATACTGAGCCTCATTTTGACTTGTTTTAAGGACATTACATCAAAGTTGGATCAGCCTGTAGTGTTTTTCCACTTTAATTTTGTGTGTGACTCCAAATCCAGGCCTCCATTGGTTAATAAATTTGATTTCCATTGATGATTTTTCTGTGATTTTGTTGTCAGCACATTCAACTTTGTACAGAACAAAGTATTCAGTGAGAATATTTCATTCATTCCGATCTAGGATGTGTTATTTGAGTGTTCCCTTTATTTTTATATATATATATATATATATATATATGTATGTATTTGATAAAATCCTATCAAAAATGGTAAGTACAATGTTTATTCAGTATGTGTTTATTCGGTATGTGTTTATTCGGTATATGTACTGTGCTTACTCCAGTTAAGAGACTAATTTTACTCTCTTGATAATGAAACATGTCAGGTCAGTGTTCCACAAGTATTGATGATATGTGTGATCAGAAAAGTATGTCATGTTGTATTGTGACATAATTTATCATGATAACATATATTGTGATATTGCCCAGCCCTAGACTTGGGCTCATACTGTGGCAGAAACTACATTGAAAAGTCTGGGTCATGTTATTGAAGACCTGGATGCGTTTTGGCTGAGTTGACAGAAGTTTTGGGAATGTATTTACAGGAATGATTTGGGTGACTATTGATTTTTAGTGTTTGTAGCAGTGGTGGCTTTGTAGCTCCTGTTTAGAACTAAAGAAGCAACTTGTCTGGGCTGATCGACTACATCTGTGGTAAGTGTCAAATTGATTTTTGGTTGAACCATCCCTTTAAGTCGTCCAAGGGTCATCTGTAGTAGCCCTACTTTCAGTTTATCACCAAAGGTGAGTCTAGATAGGGAAACTTGTTTTTTCGCATGAGCACTCTTAATATTTAGTATAATCATGGTACGTGTAGCTCATTCACACCGAAGGCAGGTTCCTATTTAGTGTCTAATCACTTTTGTAGATAGCTGTTCATGAGCGTGGTGATCGAGCACCTCATTTTCTCTTTGTCTCAAAGGGCAGATAAGATCACATTTAGAGATGGGGCTCTGCTTCTAATTGATCATGCTGATGTTAAATGAGCCTTATCTCTCTCGAGACTGTGACTCAGTGTTATTTTTACTTGTCTGTTGATTTTCTGGATCACCTCATATAAATCTTGTTGCTAGGAAAAGGTTTGAGGCTGGATGTGGCAGCGATGACAGATTACACAAGTAAACTACTTAAAGTTGCCAGAAACAGCTCCACTCAGTTCTTTGATAACCATAGGAACTAAAGATAAGATTCTCATCTAGAAGGCCCATGACAATGTCAAAGTCAATGTCAAAGTATCAGAATATGTCATTCAGTCCCTGTCCATCCAGTCTGAACGTAGAAACTAAGCTCATTATACTTGTGATGTTAAACTACAAAGACGCTTTCAGTCTGGGCTGTTTTTTTGAGTGAGGAGCAATGCTGGCCAGCTAGTCAGAGCAGAGGTCGTTTACCTGTTTAATTTCAGGACATGAAGAGGTTGGAAAAAGGTAATTTGAAAATGGATTAAGCATTAGGCCACACAAGCGTCATAATTGGGGGGGGGGTATAAAAGCAAGGAAAATGTATGAAATGTGCCCTTTTTTAAAGACCATCGTAAACTGTTACAACATTGTAAATGCTGTGTTGTTTACCTGGATCTCCTTTCAGTTTAACGGGGAAAGCCCACTTCCTTGGACATGATAAAGTTCAAGGTTGCAGTAATGCAGGACCATTTTCTGTTCCGTATGAGCAAAAGAAACACATTTTCTTTGTTGTTATTCTCTTTGGCTTTACTATTTATACACAAAGTGGTTTGCTATCAACAAAAACAGGAATGTAAGCTTAAGTCCTCTGAATGTGGTTTGTGTTGGAAAATATCACTGTTTCTGCTGAAATTTAAGATCGCATTAAAAACATGAACTCATTTTCTGAGTATCTACACTTGTAAGAATATCTTACACACCTGACATGATTGATTTAACGGAATTCTTCTGTTTTCTTCTTTTATAGCTACATGAAAAGGGAACATATCACAGTATTGTTAATGTTAACTACACAGCTATTTTGCATGCCATTACATTGTTTAGCAGATATTACAAAGCGCAGCTATACCATAGAATAAGTCGCAGTGAGGGCACTGATAAGCATCAACCTCCAGGCTAATTTTGCATTCTACTCATATAGATTTAATGGAATAAAACTCAACATCATCTACTAAATTTATTACTTTTAGTCTTCCTCATCTCTTCTTAAATTATGCATTAGGCTATAGACAGTTAGTCTTTGACTGTCTATCTTAAAGGTGTTTCTGCCTGTACATTTAAAACAACCTGGTATTTGTAAGTCATCAAGCACCTTTTTACATATTTGACCGCTGAGTGGTGTGATGCTGTGTGTTTAGTGTGCGGTAGACTTTATTCAGTTTATCTTTTCCATTTTTTTTATTGATTTTATGGATGTTGAATTGTTCTTTAAGTAAAGCACACAAAGTAGAATTTAAACACCACTATATTATTATTGTTGTCTTGGATGTATGTGTTATATCAACGATGTAATGCTTGTTACCGGTCAATGTCATGGTACACAGGTAAAGGCTATATATCACCCGGCACTATTTGGAACTGAATAAATAATGTAATGAGGTCACTATACTTGGCTAAGCAGAATCCTCTTTGTCCTACATGGGTTTCCACAATGCAACACCACACCTAAATGGCCTGTAAAATATCCCCCCATTTTCTCTAATGACATGTTTTACATGTTATTATGGTCTGCTTGTGTTTTTCTTTCATGCCTGGCACAACCCAAGCCTGTCACTTTCTCATGGAGGTGCTGGTCAGTCCAAACAATGGCTAGACCTTTAGCAATGGGTTAAATGGATAGTTTGGCACGCGCGCTGTTACAGTGAGTGCCAGAATCAAGCATCATCCTCCCAAATGAGCAGTGCCTAATTTCTTTTATTTTCACCAACACTAGTCACACAAAGACACAGCAAAGAGAAAATTCCATTCGCATTCATCACAGCCCGCACAAATGCTCTCTAAATACTCGGTTCCCATTGTCCCACTAAGCTCTGTCACTGTTAATCAGTTTCTTTAGCAGCCACTGCAGCAGAGCGTGTTCGACAAACTGGTAATTGTCTCCTCCTCACACTTCCCCTGCTGTTGTTTTTCACTTCTTCGTATCATGTCCCCTTCAGTCTCACTCATGGCTCGCTCTTGTCTGCCCGGGTCGCGATGATTTATAATGGATGAATGGTTAGCGCACTGAGAGATGGGGAGGGGGGGAAAGACAAAAGGAGAAGCCATACAGGTTGTTAGTGGGTGTTTCCCTGTGGAAGGACAAGGGACGTCTTGTTCATTTTTATTTGCTGGATTTTACTCATCGTAGAGGTTTGTTCCTCAGTGGAGTCTGAGTTAACTTCAGGCTGTTTGTTTTAGTGTCCTCAGCTTGCCTGCTCCTTTCTACCCTCCCTACACTGATACCCAGCACAGATGTCTGTGTTTTTGTTCTAGCAGAGGATGATGAGAGAAAATTGTGTTCTGCAAAATTACACTACAGCATGGTGGCCTCGGACTGGCCTCACGCCAGAGCACTAGGAGTTAAACAGTAAAGACTCTTAATGCACCAGGCAGCAGGATCTTTGTTTGTTTGTTTATTTCCTTTTTTTCTTCATAGCCTTTTCTTTATAGCTTGATCTTTTTCCATTTCTTTCTCTCTTATTTATCTCCTTCTCTTTCTGTCTCTCTGGAAAACAGCTGTTTGCAATGTATTTATCTACTGTACCACTAAGTAACCAGTAACTGTACACACTATTATTTCTGACAAATTGTAAGTATAAGAGATAGATTGATGTGTTTCATTTACTTTTTCATGTTTTTTTTATGTTTTTAAATTAGATTGAATTTCATTGCCAATGAGTCTAAAAAAAAAGCAGAGATTTAAGGTCACATCTATAAGTAATAGACCTACTTGCACTAAATTTAGCCTGTGTCCTGAATGTGATGGATATGTTGTTTATTATGTGGCCAATAAAAAGAGCAGAGGATAGTCTCATAAATTCAAAACACTGCAGAACCTGCAGCACCAGATAGCTTTGCTGTGTTTAAGCTACTGCTTTCTCTGACTTCAGCGCTTCAAGGGATTTGGTTTGAGGCAATTTGAGTTCAGATTGCTTCCATACATACAGTATGATATACATCACTGCAAAGAAAGCATGGAATACAAATGCAAGCCCCCTGAAGTACTGAATGCCTAAACCGTTAATCATATTTGAACGTTTCAGGCTGCCAGTGGCAAAGCGTCCGACAGCCGGTTTTGATGATATGTTGTTTTGTTCATTTGTGGAGTTCACTGTAGAGTTCCGGTGTTGGGAAACATCCCCTCAGGAATTTCCCATTCTTACACCCTTATCTTCACCCTTATTTTCATTTTGGTCTTATAATTTCACACCATTCACAAAAAATATATGTATTTTTTACTTTTACTGTGCCATTAAGGAATAGTGTGCACTTCAGTGGAGAGTTGTGTTGTTTTGTACAAACATCTTTAAAATGATCAGGAACCATTTTTGATGGTACCATAAAGAGGTACTCTGACATTTAATTACTGTACTCCCAACTGTTTTTGCTGTTTGAGTGTGATGTTAGATGTTTGTTTAAACATCATTAAAATATTCAGGAATCATTATACAGTACCATAAAAAGCTACTCATTGATATGTATTCACTGTAGTCCCTTCCGATTTCTGTTGTTTGAGTGTTACAGTATGTTGGATAATTCGTAGGGATGTACAATGATATCAGCGTAGGGTTAGGGTCATATCGGTATCAGCAGATGATTGATTAAAAATATTGGATGTATTAGACAGATATTTAGATTTAGCTGATGTTTCAAACCGATATTCAGTTTCAAAATAATGATCCAACTAAAAAAAAAAATGAAGCACCCCTAAATGGTTCGCTGTCAACGTCCAATACTGGTCACTCTACTTGTGTGCTCTGATATGAGTCTTTACCCTTTTAAATGTGGGTCTGAAAATGGTTTGGAGCTGATCCTGGCATGTGGCGTGTCACTTTGATATGTTTTGGACATTTTCCACATTTTGTGCATTTTTATAACATTTTTTTAATAATCCATTATTACCATATACCAGGGGTGTCCAAAGTCCAGCCCCATGGCCACATGTGGCCCATGGACAGAATTTAATTCTGTTTTACAGTGTATTGTAAGTGGCCTGCCAGCCAGTATGTTGCAGTTCTTCCTTTCACCTGATGGTGGCAGCTGACCAGACCTGCAGCTTCATTTAGTAAATGACATTTAGTCAAGACTACAGACATAAAGCTCAAACTAAACACTGAAAACTGCCAAATTTGGCCAGATGTTAACTTCTTATCAGAACAAATTCAGTAGTTCATTGAACTTTAACCCTTTAAGGTCAAACGAAAACGTATCTACACTGTGTTTATTTGATAAAGAACATTACTTAGCAAAACCAAAAATGTATCAATTTTTTTTTAGTTTGTCTCACAGGTTTCACAATTTAAAAACCTGATTAATGCATTCAACATGTTTGTTGTAACACTTAAACAATTGAATGATTTTTTGTAAGTACTTATCAATCCAAATTGTTCTAAATGAACAATCCAACAGTAAAAGAAGCCGTTTGCATCTTTTATACACTGATAGGAAACAGGGTAGCTCACAGAAAGCTCAAATTCTATGTGCTGATATTTTGAAAACTTAATATTTGTGAATAACATGTTTGCCCTCAGGTATTTTATCAAGGTCCAATCTGGCTCTCTTTAAGAAAACGTTTGGACACCCCTGCCTTATACTATTGAAATATTTGGAGATGGTTTTATAAGTATGACAAAAAAGTAATGACCATCTAACCCTGCATTGCCTCACAATTGCCACACTGATGCATGACACTAATAACTTCCTTCATTTACATCAGTAAAATGTATTAGGATATTACCTGTAGTTTCTAATGTTTCAGCTGTTTGAATGAAGGCAAATCACAAGCAGTAAGTGAAACGATGCAGTGATGTTGCTGATTTATGTTGATGTGGAAATGTTGCAGTCCCTCTTTGAAATGTGCATTAGCCTCTCATAAGCAAATTATTTGGAGAGGCATAACCCAGTTTCCTTCTCAGCCATTTAGTCTAATTTAGGCTCCTCTGCTTCGGGAGTTCAGATGGGTCTGCTGGTGCGACTTGCCAACCCTGAAAGATCCGTAGGCCTTAACAAACATGTAAACAAAAATCCTGCCTTTCTAGACTCTGCAGCACCCGTATTTTCTTTGCTTTCTCCGTTTTATAGCTGTGTGTATGCACTTCGCTCTCATCTCTATTTTAAACAGGGGAGTCAAGCATTTACTTACTCATACTGGAGTAGTCCACTGCCATGCTGGCTTTGGGTCAGTGCAACTCCAAATATGATACTGACCCTGGAATTTATCCAGGCTTTATGCCTGCCTACTTTGCAGCCAAGTGTGAGACATGCATTCACATTCTGTTCTTTGCTATAGGCTATATTCACTACTAACCGTCAGCATGTTTCTTAGGTAGTACCTGAAAATGAATCCAGCTTGTCAGAGCTTGCTGGGATGTTGCGCAGCTGTTGGAGGAGCAAGAACGCTCTCCCACTGTCTCCACCTCCCTCTGTGCTCATTACCCACCTCTCAGATGGAAATCCATACTCAGTCTGGTGGGGTGAGTAGACAGCCATGGGCAGAAAATGATATGGTTCCGTCTTCTCGTCCCACCTTGTGCAAATCTCTTCAGAAACTGAGCGACAAGAATAGACGCGAGTATAAAAACATCACTGATTCTATATCCAGGCAGATTTAGCTTCGATAAAATGAAAATCTAAATGCGTGTCTATCAGTGTCTGTCAAAAAAAACATTTACACATCTTAACGCAAATGCAGACGATCAACCAGCACATGGTTTGGTGTCTGAAGTTTAACTAATCTCAGATAGATGTGGTACCTAAAAAGGTCCCAAAATGTTTTTTTTTTTTTTAAGGTTCTTTACAACAGGAGTTCAGTCATAGAGCAGAACCATTTAATCACACAAATAACCGTGCCTTGTACTAAAGACCCTGGAAGGACCTGTTTTTTGCATAAAGGATGCAAATAACTCAAACGTTGGGTAGGTATGCTGTTACATGTTCAGACCAGTATCTCCCATATGGACTTGTTCCTTTAGTTGTTGTCCTTATTCTTGCTGATAAGCCTCATTAACAGTGCATTTTCTGTTATAATAATATTTGCAGTTAAATGGTCCTTCTCTATGATGGAACCCATGTTGTACCAAGCAGAAAAAAAAAATTATATAGCACCAAAAATAATGTATCTAGATGAAGGCTTGTTTTCTGGTAGTGTGTGTGGATATTTAATAGACAGGGCTGGAACCTCTTGGTGTTGTGGGCTGAAGCATGATGCAAGCTGAGCAGAGAAGATAACGTTAGGCTCTGGAAAGCAGGTGGCAAAACAGGGTGACAGTGGCCCAGCAAGCCAAGGGACGATGCTAGTCACCCTGAGGGGGGCATGCACTGTCATTGCATAATAGGCCTATAATTTTCTTGCATAACAACGTCAAAGCTACTAACGCTGACCCTAGATGTTTGTCCCGGTGCATGAAATGCTGTGACACTCATGTACATACATTCTAGAACACACAGTCTACTTTATCATGCAAATGATCCCCCTCATTTTGTCCTGTGATGTAATAGGCCATGTGACATGTCAGATGAACGGAGGTAATGGGCCGGTACTTGAGTCATTATGCTTGATTACTGGTCTACATCTTTGTTATAAGGTCAGTATGTAGGAGTATGTAAACGTAGTTGCACAATGCAGGAAATCAAGGTCATTGGTATAAATAGTTTTCATTGGCGGTGATCAGAAAGGTACGACTGAACATTTAACTTTTAAGTATGGGTTGCAATGATCAACTGACTAATAAATTAACAAATAGCAGCTGTTGTACCAAAGCTACTTTCAAAAACTGTTTATGTGAAGGAGCGATAAGTGATTTATTTATTTATTTATTTATTTTTGGGGCGGGGGCTTGTGAGCTATTTCTGAGTTCAAATGCAAATCATTTCCTCTCTTTGCTGTCACTCAGAGTTGAAGCTTAAATTACTGTGAAAGTGTCAGACAGCAGTGCAACTTAGCGAATCATTTACTATTCCTGATGAGTACAATTAAACTAGTCATATTCATGATTTACATTTTTAGATTGATTGCTCGTATTCGTTTGCATCCGCTCCATGCAACAGGAATGCTATTTGCATGTTTGGTGGTGTCAAATTACTGTTTGACTTGTATTTGTACTTTGAAAAAATAAACAGCCTAACTTTTTAGTCATATTACGCACCTGACAATTTAAAAAAAAAAAAAAAAAAAAAAGTAAAAAAAAGTATTTAGTGTGTGTGGTTGTTTTTTTTTTTTTTTTTTTTTTTTTTTTTTTTTTTTTTTTTTTTTTTTAAATATATACATGGCTTAATGTTACTTGCTGCCCCTCTGTCACTTCTGCTTGTAAAGGGTAGTGATGATCTTGCATGATCATTTTTTTTTCATTCAGCAGCATGTCAGGGACTGCATTAAATAACCTATGGGAAGGTGACTAGCGTGGTCTTAGCTTTAACCAATGAACTCATCTTCTAAGCTTACCCCTCTGTTGTTACATGATCTAAACATGGCATCACCCATATATGGATGCATAATTATGTGGATCATACGAGATGGGTCTACATTCTAAAATAAATGTAAAGATGACTATAAATCATTTTTATACAAAGCATTTTTTTTTTTTTTATGTTTTTGGATTGTACGCAGGGTGAAATTAGCAATTGATTCTGTATGACAGGCTTAACTGCCAGTTATTAGTCAAAAGAATTTGGCAAAATTTACATCCCTTCCTTTCTAATACTGTTCCCTTTAAAAGCTCTTCCCGTGCGATTTCTGATATGTTCTCTATTGTGGCACTCTCGATTTTGACGGCTGCAAGGAAAGATGTGCAAATAACAGCTGCTGATGGCTTCATTCTACTCGTCATGCTTGCTGACAGTTTTCGCATTGATAAGAGCAAGCCTCAAACTCCCATCTGTGACAGTTTTGCATTTGACAGCGCTCAGCACTCCTGTAGTCTGACAGGTGACAGATGTGAAGCTAAGAGTGTCTGGGAATGGATGTCTCCAAGTGCTTTATTTGCAGCTGTCACAAATCATGTGCCCCGAGCCACCTCAGACTGCTTGAAAGTGCAATCAGTAGAAGTCTAGCATAGCTTCTAGCTAGTGTTTTGACCTCCTCTGTGAAGTGTGCTTCGCAGCATTTTCTCAGTTCCAAGTTTGTTTTAGAAACAGCCATAAACTATAATCCCTCAGGCGAAGAATGATTAAAAATGTGTATTGTGGTATTTAGTGAGGGCTATTTTGCTGTAAGCAGATCTGTGGTTGTGTGGAAGCTCAGATGTCTTAATTTCCTCTGTTCCTGTGTGAATTGGTAACGGATACTCACCCAGGGCTCTGCTTCCAGGTGAACTTGCACATCACCTCCTGAGCTGGCCTGCACTCAGTCTAGCTGAAGGCTATGTCCTCTCATATTTGAACACATTATGAGAAACTGTCAGATTGTGGCTGCATAGCTTCCTCTCAGTCTAGTTGAAGGCTATACCCTCTTATTTTAACACAATATGAGAAACTGTTACATTGCATAGAGGAGAAAATGAAATCCTTACCTGTTCATTGGTGTAGTCTGATCTGAAATAGTGTATAGACTTGTTGCAAGATCCAGTACTTCAATGACAAGTTGATGTCCAAAAACTAGTATTAGTATTCTATTGCCAAAGCATATGCTAGAATAACTGCTCAGCGTATGGTATTGTAAGCAGTTAGACAGGAAACTTTCCTGTCTAACTGTATACAGAATAAAACTTGCAAACAAACAAGACAGCAAAACAGCATGACAGTGGTGTCAATGTGCCGCTGCAGTAATAACTGTGACAATTACAATGCAGAGCTTAACACTTTGTGTTTGAGTCAGATGATGAAGATGACACAATTGATGTGCAGAAAGCAGCTTGCAAACAATGTCATCGATCATTTTAAATTTGCATTAAACTTTGCTATGTACTTGGCCAAAGACAGAGATCCTTAAGTGATTAAGTTTTAAGCACTGCCTTATGGTGACGTCCTTCTTGTCGTTATCATTCAGTGAGATTTGAGCAAAATAATGTTATTTTTCTTGCAAAAAATCTGTCCCCATGTCAGTCAACTACTTGAAAGCTACATGCTATTGCTCTTTTTATTTTAATTAATAATGTTCACACATTCATTTATTTATGTTCTGCAAAATCTGACCTGACGCTTATAACTTTTTAAATTACTGTTTCAGATTTTACTGACTCACTCCAGTGCCGTAGCTCCATATTTGTTTTTTGTTTGTTTGTTTGTTTGTTTTTTTTTGTCCTCACTCAGTAATGCTTTAATGTTATTTATATATACAGTTAGCATTTATTTATTGCCAAAACTATTCGCTCGTCTGCCTTTACACGCTTATGAACTTGAGTGACATCCCATTCTTAATCCGTAGGGCTTAATATGAAGTCGGCCCACCCTTTGCAGCTAAAACAGCTTCAACTCTTCTGGGAAAGCTTTCCACAAGGCTTAGCGCATTTGTGAGGTCAAGCACTGATGCTAGATGAGAAGACCTGGCTCTCCACTCTAATTCATCCCAAAGGGGTTCTATCCGTTGAGGTCAGGATGCTGTGCAGGCCAGTCAAGTTCTTCCACACCAAACTCGCTCATCCGTGTCTTTACAGACCTTGTTTTGTGCACTGGTGCGCAGTCATGTTGGAACAGGAAGGGGCCGTCCCCAAACTGTTCCCACAAAGTTGGGAGCATGAAATTGTCCAAAATCTCTTGGTCTCCTGAAGCATTAAGAGTTCCTTTCACTGGAACTAAGGGGCCGAGCCCAACTCCTGAAAAACAACCCCACACCACAATCCCCCCTCCACCAAACTTTAGACTTGGCACAATGCAGTCCGACAAGTACCGTTCTCCTGGCAACAGCCAAACCCAGACATATCCATCGGATTGCCAGACGTCTCCACTGCTGTAGAGTCCAGTGGCGGCGCTGTACACCACTGCATTCAACGCTTTGCATTGCGCTTGGTGGTGTAAGGCTTGGATAGAGCTGCTCGGCCTTGGAGACTCATTCCATGAAGCTCTCTACACACTTTTTGAGCTGATCTGAAGGCCACATGAAGTTTGGAGGTCTGTAGCGATTGACTCTGCAGAAAGTTGGCGACCTCTGCGCATTGTGCCTCAGCTTCCGCTGACCCCTGTCTGTCATTTTACGTGGTCTACCACTTCGTGGCTGAGTTGCTGTCGTTCCCAATCACTTCCACTTTGTTATAATACCTCTGACAGTTGACTGTGGAATATTTAGTAGTGAGGAAATTTCACGACTGGACTTGTTGCACAGGTGGCATCCTATCACAGTACCACGCTGGAATTCACTGAGCTCTGAGAGCGACCCATTCTTTCACTAATGTTTGTAGAAGCAGTCTGCAGGCCTAGGTGTTTGGTTTTATACACTTGTGGCCATGGAAATGGCCATCACAGACTAAACTCTGGCTGAGTTGTTCCTGCACCTGCAGTTTTGAATCCTGAGGTCCTAGTTTAGAAAGTACAAGTGCGTTAAAGCAGTTTAATTTTATATGTTACAGGCAGACCTATACATTCACATTGGACCGTAGTCAGGATGTATCCAAACAGTAGGGACATCCCTCCATTTCAAGCTGGTGGCTGGCATTGTTACTGTAAGAATTGAGTAAGAGGGTTTTCTGCTGTATGTGGCACAGCTCTCCCATTGTGTAATCTTATCTTTAGCAAGGTCACCTCTGATTCACAAGCAGATTGCCCCCCCAGTCCACCACTGGGAACTACACTCGCTGTTAGCGCCTGCTAAATATATCACTGCGCTCTATTTCGTGTGTGTGTGTGTGTGTGTGTGTGTGTGTGTGTGTGTGTGTGTGTGTTCACAAATGACTCCAGAGACAGGGTAATGTACAACAATGAAACACCCAGGGCTGCATAGTATGGACAAAACATCCTATTGTGATTCTGTTGCTACATACTGTATTTGCACTGTGCACTACAATATGTTAAAAATATCAATTAACCTTTGATGTAATGTGGTTAAATAGTGGCCTGTGTTATTTGACCAAACATTATTTACATTTGCTGGATCATGTGCATGCCTTGTGCAAACACACCCACAGACTTCTTCCTTGCTATTATCTGGATCAGTGGTTCTTATTCCTACCCCTTCAATACCAGTTGTGATGCTCATTTCATTGAAAAATTTTAACAAAATAAATCAGTTGCTCCGATCTTTCAAAACCTGGATTTCGTTAGTGGTACCAGCAAACTGAACATTGCTCTATGGTTAATTTCATTTGATGCACTGAAGTCCTAGAATAGAACCTTTCCTAAGTTTGTTGTGTGAATTTTTTTTTTTTTAATTTTAATTTAAATACAGGCTTAAAAAGTAAAAAGCTTAATCTGTATCTGAGAATTCATCCTTAAAAGTGAAGTCAGTTGGTTTGAGGCCAAACTTCTGCATTTTAAATATTTCATTTCTCACTGTTAATTTCAGCACTTCATCAGTTTATACACAAACAGTTGTGATTTAAAGGGAGTCCAGAAACAGAGAACATGCGTTTCAAAATGTTTCTAAACCTCTGCTTCACATGTGAGTGTTCTGAAAGAATCTAAAAGTTCAAGATTGACTTGTTAATTTCGCCCATAATTAAGAACCACTAGGGTGCATTTTGTAGTGTTTTTCCTGCTCCAACATGCCCTGTTCCGGAGGGGCTGGTTAATTAGTTCATTAGGTGTGTTGGGAGCAGAACCAGGACTGAGAAACACTGAGCTCGATGACTTATTGTTTTATTGTGGAAGCAAAGTTCTTTCCTGTCCTTTGATTTCTGGCTGAAAGATAATGGAGTTTTAAACATTTCATACACACTGAAAGGGAATATAGAAGGATTTATCAAACATGGAACATCTTAATACCCCCTTGCCCCCCTAAGCTTCCTCAAACTCTATTACAGAGCAACAGGCTTTGTTACTGGAGGTTGTGAGACTCTGTTCATAACCTAAAGTGAAGTGAAGTAATTTTTTGAGTTTTTTATTATTATTATTAATAGTATTGGTAGTAATATTTTACTTTTTTTTTACTTCCATTTAATCTCTTCTTCTATTTCATCCATTGTTGTAACTTGGTTGGGGCAGTAAACATCCCCAGGAACACTCATCTGGAGCTATGATTGGTCAGGACAGTCACAGCACACAATAAAACATGTCATTGTGCATATGTGCATACTGCAGCCCTCTGCTATATCAGTATTGCAAAGGCCGATTATATTAACTGGTATATTGTGGAGCCCTGGTCAAACGACAAGAATATTTATTTCATTTACACCAAGCATCCTGAGTTTTATCCTGATCCTGTTCCTATACTTCACCATCACTTAACCATCACCGTGCATGGTGTTTAATTTGTAGCACTGGTACAAATTGTGCCAGCTGGAGTTCTCAATTTGCATTCTCAGTTCCAAGTGGCTGTATGTTTAAATTCAACAGCAGTAAAATCCTGCCTTAGAGTCTCATTTCATCAGTTCATTTTCCTTTTCACCTCCCACCAAGCAAAACAGCTAGCTTTATGCTTCCAGCTTCTTTATATCCACAAATGCCTCCCTTTTTCTTTTAGTATTTCTGTCTTTCCTCCAGCCCCTCCTTCTCTCTCACTGTCACTGGCCCATATTGAGGAGAAGCTTATCTCTGCACGTGTTTGTCTCCTCCAAGAGAAACCACCTGCTCCATCTGTGGAGAGAAGAGGCCCAACTGCAGTCTGTTCTCCATGACTTCACAGTATGCATCCAATAGACCACACAGACAAAGGCAACTGAGAGCAGAGCTAGAGGCAAGGCAGCATGTTACCAGTACCTCTGAGATGCAGGGCCTAAAAGTGCTCCTTGTAAGGACTGTATTAATTTGTTCTGATTGGTGGGGCCAGGCATAAGCATGTGCATTAAAATGGCTAAAAAAAGAATAAATGGCTCAATGGCATCTATATAGCACATATATAATATGGTCATGATTATATGATCAAAAACAGAAAGGTTGCCGAAACAACAACTAGAATAAATGACGAATGTAACTAAAGCCCAGCAGCGAGGTTGCTGAACTTCTCCCGTCTCTTATCATTGAAGACAGGCTGGTTTGCCTACCGAACACGGCCTGTTAATGAAGCAAAGTTTTTTGTTGTTGTTGTTTTATTTTTTTTAAATAAATAATTCGAAGAACTCTGTTGATGTTTGCACTCATAATTGTACATATACCAAGTATTTTTCAAAGGCTTTGTCAGATTTCAGAATCAGAGCCATTCTGTTTTATAATGGATTTTTGATGGGTTTTGTTCTTGATCTTAGTCTTAAATGTATTTTTTTTTTTTTTTTTTAAAACAGCCTGCATCTGCCCTATAAATAGTTGCAAATGCTATGCTTAGTGCTGAGTTTATAAACCTTAGTTCAGCTGTAATGTTTAATGTATGTTGCAGGCAAGGCTGTATGTGATTGATCCCTGATGTGGTAAAATCCTTATTATGAGACATACGATTTTAGTTTTACGCCAGTATGCTGTCTACCCTCACAAAGCAGTGGCATGAATGTTAGCTTAATTAGGTCTCTTTGTTTTTGCTGAGAGTTTCAGCACTGAGTAAATTTGCTGACTCCCAGTGTGTGACCCTGGCAGAAATGGCGCTGAGCACATCGATTCTTAAATTGCTACAGTACAACCTCTCAGAGAGCCTGCCGTAACACCAGTAATACACATACTAGCTGTAATGATAATAGAGGACCAAATTCAATAGTCTTTGATAAACCACACTGCTGTTTTGGTGCACTGAGGAAAGAAAAAAAGGTACTTTCTTGAAATGAAGGCTAGACTAGGCAGGGAGAACTAAACATGGCCAGAAGGTCATCATCTATCAGCTGCTGCAAACCTCCTGAGATTTGTGAGTGTGCCTCTAAGGCATTGATAAATCATTATCTACACTGTACAGGTGAGAGTGGTGTGATGAGGCAGTCTGGCTTTTTCCTTGTAATCCTCTGTTTTGGAGGAAATTCTCCAGTGTAGAAAGGAAAGAACAGTTTATCTAGTGGTGGAAAACTCAGACCAAGGGCAGATATTAAGATTTTGTGACCAGAACTGAAGAGCTAAAAATAACACTAATGTCAAGTTTATCTGTTCAGCTTGTATTAGTGTAATATACAAAGACAAGTGGTTACTGTCAATAAAATTAACAGTTCTGCTGACCCCAGAGTAGGTGTCTGTTCATCACAGTATAACACATGCTATTAACTATCGGTGATGGTGATGGACACTGGGCTTTGGAGCAGTGGAAATGTGGTCTCAGAAGTGATGAATCATGCTTTCTACCAGAATGCATAGTGCCAACAGTAAAGTTTGGATGAGAAGGGATAATGATCTGTGGCTGTTTTTCAGGGTTTGGGTCCCTTGGTCTTGTACATAAAGACATTTTAGCCAATTCTTTGCCTTTGTGGAAACAGTTTAAGGAATACCCTTTCCTTTTCTAGCATGACATGTGTCCCCTGTGCAGAAAGTGATGTCTGTTAACACATTGTTGTTGATTCTGGTGTGGAGGAATTCCAGTAGCTGCACAGAGTCCTGACCTCCACCCCACTGAACACCTTTGGGACAAATTAGAATGTCTATTGTTAGCCAGGCCTTCTCATTCAAGATCTATGCCTGATCTAATCAATACGCTTTTGACAAGCACAAATTCCACAGACACTCTCCAAAAGCCTTCCCAGAAGAGGGGAGGGTGTTATAGCCTTATGGCATGGCAACCACATATTAATGCCTGTGGTTATGAACTGGGATTTCCTACAAGCTCAAATAAATGTTATGGTGAGCTGTCCAAAAACTTTTGGCCATGTAGTGTATCCGTTGGGCTGTACTGATAAGGGCACCATGTTCCTTGTTCCTTTTGTAACAACACTTCATATGGGTGTTGGACATGCTGAAGAGACTGTAGAACAAGCTGTTCCTTATCATGCGTTGCACTGTGTGCTGAGTGCGATTTTATTTTCCGCTCTGCTATGCACCGTAGGAGGCACAGACCCCCTGTCGGCTACAAAATATCCCACTCCATGAGGGAGCGTTCATTAGCAGTTGATGCCATTTGTGTTTTTTATTTGTTTATTTTATTTATATAGCTATATATTTATTTATTTTTGCTTTTTCCCTTCACTTTATGAAGAATAAAGGCATGCATTTCTCACATCAGTACTTTTTAATTTATTTTTTATTTTTTTGCTTTTAATAGATGTCGTGCTGCTTGACAGAAAGCAGTTTCCATCTAACCTCTGTGCACCATTCGGATGAGGCAGTTAGGCTTTCTGCAGGGAGTCAAATGAGTTTGTGCTGTGCCTGTGCTATCTCTGAGTAAAAGGAGTAGACCCTTTCCTCCAAGGTCACTTCTGTTTTAGTAAAGTTTTGCCTGCATACTCCCGGCCTGCTCCTCAACTGAGAATGCACCAATTTGTGATGGTCTTGAAGGTTTTTTTTTTTTTTTGTCTGAAAAAGAAAGGTGCTTTGTATTTTTAGGTGACCTTGTGCAGTTTTATCCTCAAAAGTACTCAGACTTGGCACAGTGGTCTGAGATTTGCCTAAGGCTTTTACAGTAGGTCCCCCTCTGATTAGGCCTTCACTTTTTCTGTTTTAAGGATGGGCATGTGTAGACTATTTGATTATTGGAAAAATACACTATATTAAATACAAATACACTATATCTAATTCATCCCAAAGGTGTTCTGTTGGGTTAAGGTTAGGACTCGGTGCAGGCCAGTCAAGTTCTTCCACACCAAACTCTCGCATCCGTGTGTTACGAACCTTGCTTTGTGCGCTGGTGCGAAGTCATGTTGGAACAGGAACCGTCCAGGCTGTCCCCAAACTGTTCCCACAAAGTTGGGAGCCTGAAATTGTCCAAAATCTCTTGGTGCTTAAGATTAAGAGTTCCTTTCACTGGAACTAAGGCCAAGCCCAACTTCTGAAAAACAACCCTACACCATAATCCCCCCTCCACCAAACTTTACACTTGGCAAACTCATTCCATGAAGCTCTCTGCACACTTTTTGAGCTAATCTGAAGGCCACATGAAGTTTGGAGGTCTGTAGCGATTGACTCTGCAGAAAGTTGGCGACCTCTGTGCACTACGTGCCTCAGCATCCGCTGACCCCGCTCTGCCATTTTACACGGCCGACCACGTTGTGGCCGAGTTGCTGTCGTTCCCAATCACTTCCATAACATTTGTTATAATACCTCTGACAGTTGACTGAGGAATATTTAGAAGTCAAGAAATTTCACAACTGGACTTGTTGCACAAGTGGCATCCTATCACGGTACCACGCTGGAATTCATTGAGCTTTGAGAACGACCCATTCTTTCACTAATGTTTGTGGAAGCAGTCTGCAGCCATAGGTGCTTGGTTTTATACACTTGTGGCCATGGAAGTGATTTGGATGGGGGAGTGAACACTCATAGAACTACGACTTTGATTTATGCCATAGGAAAAAAACAAATTATACTATTATGCCATTTTTTTTCTTTTCATTTGTAGCTTCAAATGTGTAATAATAATAATAATAATAATAATAATAATAATAATAATAATAATAATAATAATAATAAAAAAAGAAATCTTTCACAAGTAGCATCTAATTATTGTGACAGCCTGAAATGATTGTCACACATTTTTATGGTCATTTCAGGCGCTTGGTAGCCTTTCTTGGACTTACTGAATTTATGTTAGACTATTTGAATGCAATACAATTACCAACAACACCTTATTGTGACCTATAGAGATATCAGAAGTTTTACTTTATGTGTTACTGATGCACTAAAATGGAAAATCTTGGCTGAAGCTGAAATTCAGGACATGCTGGGCTAAAACCTAAACAAAAGAATTAAACAAAAATAAAAATAAAAAAACACCGTATACTTAAATATGCCTTGAAATCCTCAGATTAGACAACAGAGTGATTGGCCATCCAAGGAAATAAATTTCATGTGTGTGTGTGTGTGTGTGTGTGTGTGTGTGTGTGTGTGTGTGTGTTTATTTAAAGGTGTGGCTGTGAATGGTGTCTTTGTGTTAGCATGGACTTCTTTTGCTTGCCTTCCACTGCTTGGCTGTATTCTGCGTATATCAAGCCGTATTTGAGTGATCTCAAACCTGTAGTGAAAGTCATTAGGCTTTGTAGCGCCTCTTGATATTTGTCATGAACAGAGTTTACAACCCACTCATGTAAATGTCGCTTGGGGAAATTGTGAAATAATTCCGTGTGACTGACATTTTCACCGTTCATCTACTGCTGCTCATTCTGTTTGAATGGATGTGTGTCTGTACTGCCACCCAAGAGAGAAGGGAACAAACAGCATTTGCTGTTTTTCATTATTATTAACATTGTCACTTTTATGACTGTTTTTCTGCTGTTTTTGGCACCTGAGAAAGTTAGATTTTAAAAAAATTAAATATTTATGTGCTCAGAAAAAAACAACGCTAAGTTCCAGTAATATCATTCATATTTACTGTGGCAAGTAATTATCTTATGTATGTTAGTGTGTTCAACCATTTCTAAACCTCTCATTGTTACAAGCCTGTATTATTTGTAGTCATCATTAAATTCTTGTTTTGTCTTAGACATACAGATTTTTTGTTTTGGGGCTTCACAATGTTCACTGTACTGTTTCATTGTGGTAAATGGCTTCTTCTTCGAAATCAAAAAAAAAAAAAAAGATGAATGCTTGTATATTTGTTTGTTGTAGAAATCTGACAACTTCTGAAGAGCTCTGTCTGTCCATCTTTCTTTCTCAGGGCCTCAGTGTAACTGCAGTGCAGAGGGCACAGTGGACCCTCTCAGCTGTGACCCAGTGACCGGCCAGTGTGTGTGTGTGGCGGGATACTCCGGGCTCCAGTGCGACATATGTGAAGACCGATACTTTACTAATGGCACCAGCGGCTGCCAGCCATGTGGCTGTGACTCGTACGGAGCTGTCGGACCACTGTGTGATAAGTAAGTCTCTCCTGGAACTAGGGGTAAATTGAAATTGAATTTGCAGAACAGTTTTCCATGGCCTCGTTCTTTTTTCTTTTTTCATGCACTTCACTTCCCCCCCCCCCCCCCCCCCCCCCCCCCTTTTTAATGTTGTTGTGCATTTGTGTTGGCCATGTTTACTAAGATAGGAGACAACATGAGAAGGGTGGTACAAGTAATCACCATATATTCAGGGGTCAAATCCCTTATAATATATTATGAATTTTAGGTATTGTCCTATACAATTATTTATTTATTTTTCTCTGATTATGTGCTGCTTCATGTATAATATGTGCAGCTAAGGCAGCTATGAGTTTTTCATTAACAATTGCATTAGAAGAAAATAAAAGGAGGTTTTTAAAAGTTTGCTAGCATGAGTATCCCAAGGATTGATTAACAGCTTAGAGGTTGGTATTGCTTCAAAGTAAGATGTTGGTCAGTTACGGTTGCTATTTAGTGGGTGTGAATGGTAACCTCTGGTTCTCTTCCTCAGTTCCTCAGAAACTACTAAAATCTAATGTATAATCGCAATTGCATTTCCTACTTCTTATGCAGTCCTTGCAAAAGCCTTTGTAAAGTGCTAGATCACAGGAATGTAATAAGCTCAGGAGTGTTATATTATCTAATGTGTTTATATTTCTGTTTGTGTAAAGTACTTTGACTTGCCACTGAATGGAAGATGTTGTACAAATAAACTTGCCATGTCTTGCCGTGCCATACATTTGATCATGTAGATACAATTTGCATGTTCTTAGTAGACCTGTTGCAGCAATTAAAGTGGCAATAGAGCCATAGAAAAGACGGCTTAAACGGGAGAAATTCAACATAGTTGTGCTTGGAACTTGTTTTTGTGATAGTTTGGTAGCTTATTCTATGTTGTAGTAATTCTTTCTATAAGAGATAAGTCCTCACCAAACTTTAACAGGCTAAAATACAGTGTAAAGTTGGCAAACAGGTTATTGTTATTGTGCTTTTTATTATTATTATAGGCTTTTATGCTAAAAGGCTAATAATTATCTTGTCATTTGTTTCATATAACAATTTTAGTTTGAATCACTCATGGTCATGTTTTGTTTAGGAAGCTTTCTGTTTGTCAAAAGTTATATGGCTTTGTCTGTTTAGCAATTGGTGTAATCAAAAAGTCCGCTTAAATTCTTGAAACTGCAATTAAACACTGTTAGAAACATTAAATTAGGTACATTTTAAGCTCTCCTATAGTTTTGTTTTGAAAAGAATCAGATGTATAGATGTATCGATAAAATAATATTGCTAGAGAAAGATAAGCAGAAGCATGCTCAGCCAGATGCATCACATGTGGGCTCTTAAGATTGTTTCCAGTTTGGCCAAGGATAAAGTCTCTTAAAGGATTACATGTGCGTATCTGAAACCTTGTCTCTTTGTCTTGATCTGTTGTATGATCTGCGTTAAGCTCCTGTAACTCAGATGAGACTGTTGATAGTGGTCCTGATACAAAGCAGCAGCAGATTGTACTGATAATGGTCAGTTGTGTTGTGCTGTGCTGTGCTGTGCTGTGCTGGCTAGGCCTGATATTCTTCAGTAATGTGCTGTTTGGTGGTGGTGGTGTTTTTAAAGCAGCAGTGAGACACAGCTGTCTGAAGCTTATTTATTGCATTGTGGTCCATGTTGTTGTGTTGCTCTGTCGTTTCTGCTTGGCTGTTAGACTTCCCTGCGCTGCTTGTCGGTCTGGTTCCTCACCTGCTTATCTCAGCATTCATGTCACACTCGTGTCATTGCTGCAGTCACATGTCAGGACTGGTCCTGATTTGCCCCAAAAGCGCCAGAGCGTACCTGTTGTTGTCTTCCTGTGTCCTTGAGTTCTTCTGAGGTCATAGCATTGTTTGTTAGCAACTGTGTTCTTGTTTCATGACTGTGTTAATCCATTTATTCTCCTCAGGGTGGTATTTGTGTATGTGCTTGTGTTGCTACTGGTTACATAATCAGGGTGTAACTATAAATTCATTTAGTAAATGAGTATTCTAATGACTATTGCTAGAGTTTGAAAAACAAACAGTAAAAATGGATAAACTGAACAATAGCAAGCCATGCATATCCTTTCAAAGATTCCAAAACATTTTAATGAAAATTTAATGAAAAAAGACTCACTAGCTAATGGGATGGCTTTCTGTTTGCTGAGCTATTAGTTGTAGTAGTTGTATAGCAAATGGAGGATTACAACCTTGCATCAATTCTGCTGTTTTGTCTCATGTATTTAACCATATTGCTATATCACATATTCGGAATAAACCATAGATAATTTCAAGATCAGACAGAACAATCTGGCTGACCACTTCATTACTTTTTGTTGTGATGACACCTAACCAAAGTCTACCTGGCTATAATCAGCATTTTCTGCCAGAGAAATTACTTTCCAGTCACAGTGACTCACTAGCAAGTTTCTGAAATTGGTGGCATGTGCCTCATGCCATTCCGTAGAATGTTCCCTTCTACAAGTCACCTTTCTTCAAATGAGTATAGCCGGCTTCATTTTTAAAGCATATTTCCTAGATCAGTGGTTCCTAAAATTGGTCCTCAGGGTTCCCTCGATGGTCATCCCTATCTGTTGGAGCTTGGCCTGGCCAGTATGACAATAAATGTTAACATGATAAATTTTGTCACAATACAGTATGTTTTTCTGAATATAGCATGGATATATTCATCAGTACTTGTAGAAGACTGGCCAACAGCCTGTTTCATTATAAAGAGAAATAGGAAAAAAGGAGTTCTGTTTAACTTGATTTAATGCAACACAGTGTGTGAAATATTGAATAAAAATCATTGTATTCACAGTTTTTGATTTTTTTTTTAAATAAAGCACTACTGCTTCATTTTTCTCTGTTCCAAGTGATCAGATGTCTGAAAAAAATTGTGACGCATCATGTATCATGAAATTTTTTTTTTTGCAGTATCACAGTATTATATTTTTGCTGCCCCCACCTCTAGTTGAAGCAAAAGTGTGGATCGTCTGCGAGTGGGAACCTCCTGACCTAGATAATTGCACTGCTAGTCTGTAGGTCCAAACAATAAAATCCTCCCCAGGAATTGGTTCCAACTGCCTTGCATCTCTAGTTTGCTCAGATGTAAAGGTGTTCACAGTTGGACTGTTGGAACAAAATCCTGGGGATGGTTATTACTTTGACGTGAATTGAGATGTGAGAAAGCGCTTAAGCACTCAGTTAAACTGTTCCACACACTAACCGTACATATGCCACTCGACCTGGCCAGAGTCAGCAACATGTTAAACATAATTTCTTTATGTGCTGTGTTTTAAACATGATTTAAATATTTAATCATTACATTAATCACTTAAATGGCAGGGGAAAAATCAGCAGTGTCTCATTCACAATTGGCACTTTTCGTTATTGGCATGTTCCACTGAAGAACATAATTTCTTTCAGCCAGTAGCATAAAAAACAATTTACCAGTCTACAGGTTTCCCCTTCCTCCGGGAAACAACTAAAGTTTATTTTGTCAGTGTTGTGGATGTGGCTTTTCTTCTTCTTCCAAACTTGGGTAATGTTATTTATCTATATATATTCGTATACACTCACCGGCCACTTTATTAGGTGATTTAAGTGACTTTGAACATAGCATGGTTGATGGTGCCAGACGGGCTGGTCTGAGTATTTCAGAAACTGCTGATCTACTGGGATTTTCAAGCACAACCATCTCTAGGGTTTACAGAGAATGGTCAGAAAAAGAGAGAATATCCAGTGAGCGGCAGTTGTGTGGATGAAAATGCCTTGTTGATGTGAGAGGTCAGAGGAGAATGGGCAGACTGGTTCCAGATGATAGAAAGGCAACAGTAACTCAAATAACCAACCAAAATCTCTGAGGAATGTTTCCAACACCTTGTTGAAAGTATGCCATGAAAATGAAGGCAGTTCTGAAGGCAAAAGGGGGTCCAACCTTTTACTAGCAATGTGTTCCTTATAAATTAATAAAGTGGCTGGTGAGTGTATATGAAACCCTGTGACCATCGGGTGGTTAAATGGTCCATGAGTATTTTTTTTTCTTGCTGTAATGGACTCAAATGGAGAATCAAAAACATGTCATATGTTTTCACCTCATCATCGTTGATTCTATTAGAAGATGAACATTTAATCTTTTATTTATTTATACTTATATACCAAATTGACCAGTTGAGTTAATCAGTGGATCAGCCCTCTTTCATAACTTTGTCTATGTCCTCTTCTGTGCCTATTCTCTGTTGTATATCCTGTGCATGCTGCCAGATCGTGTGTACTGTGGGCAAGGCTGAGCAGGTGTATAGCCATGTCAGGTATTTGTCACTGTCAGACAACGGCTATATGTAGGGTTTAAATTTTTTTTTATAAATACTGCTTATCTTTTAGAATTCCTGTGATGTGACCCACTCACTGGGTAATTTGTGGCAAAGACACATACCTTAACTGATAAAGTGTGTTACCTTCAGTGGAAACCCAAAGTACTCCACCCCTCTTTATCTGTTGTGTGGGTGGTGTTTTTGTGGGGCTGCTTTTTAGAGCTTGGACTTTTAGAAAGTGTTTTTCTGCAGTTTAATGCATGGCAGAATCTACATTATAGCATTTAGATTGTTCAAATCATTAACAATCTTAGCAATCTCATTAAAAGTAGATCAGCTCGCCATTAATTAGTTTAGACAAAAAATGACCTTGATGGCTTTTTTATCCCTGACCTTAATTAAACAGGTGCAGTCAGATCATACCTGCATCACTGTCAACCTGCTGGACTGTGGCAGACAGGGCATGAGTCATTTGGGCGTTATGTCAGATATTTGTCATTTGTGAGTAATGTGTATTATTTTTGAGCTATAATTTAAAATAACACACCATTTTTTTCTGTTCTTTATTTAGTTGATAATGCTTTCATTTTTATTCATCTGTATACAGTGATGATATGACAATGTATTATGATATTGCATCACAATAAGCTATTCTGAGCCTATCATGGGTATCATCGGTATTTCCATAACACTGATCACTGATGTTTTATAAAAACAGGTTTAGGAGAGGTTCCTAAGTGGCTTAGCCCTGCATTGTTTTGTCCTGTTGTCCTGTTTGAATCCTGTTTAGCCAGGAGTTGAAGGGCCCTGCTTAAATAGGTGTAGTGATGCACTGCAGTGTTTCAACCAAAATTTTTGCCGACTTGGTAGGTGATAGACCTTTCAAACTTACCAGTGAAACTACTTTTTCTACCAAGGCACAGTATTATTTAAATAAAATATGCTAAATACGCTAAGAATACACAAAGTGTTATGATCTCTAGACAGTAGTTTTCAGGATATGCAATTGTAATTGGCTGTAGTCAGTTTATATCACTATTAGATGTAACTGAATGCTTTCCAGGTTATTCTGGGCCCAAGAATAGTTTGCATATGTTTCTGTAGAGATCTATCAGAATGGTTTAAGAAAATGTTAACACTAACACTAAATACTGTTGGGATTGTCAAGTCTATAAGAAAGCCCAAATAGGTATCTCTTTAATGATAAGAAATTTAGTGCATTTGAAAATGGATTAAAAGGTTAAAAAATCAGTGCATACCATAATAAGACCAAACACATGCACCAGCAAGGCATAAATATAATCAAGCTGTGCAGTTTAGATGAAAGCCAGCCTTTTTTTTTTTTTTTTTTAAGCCAAAGGTGTTTATTTTTGCTAAATTTAACTGGAGTTTGCTGAGAAGCAGACTAAATGCTGTTTTTAACTTTTGATTACAGTTTTAATTTTTGATTGCAGTTTACTCACCATGCTGAGCTCTCTAGAGTAAAGAACTTCATGGATGACATTAACACTGACGTCCAAGGTGAGCTCCGTTTTATACATCTTACCGGACATCATCTGTTTAGATCAGGGGTGTCAAACTCAACCAATGAAAGAGCCATATCAAAAAATCTCATCCAATCTGTGGGCCAGAAAAAAATAGGTAATGTTGTTCTACAACCCAAACTGGCCATTGTTTATTTAAAATATGCAAAAACTTCAACAGTAAAATACAGACACTAGTAGTAGACCTTGAAATATTACATTACTTTGGCTCAATTCCTGAGCTAATGTTAAGTCTTTATGTTGTTTAAAGTGCAGTGGAAATGCCTTTTGGTGATGTGACTGGTGTGGAATTGCATAGAATTGAGGTGCAACCACTGTCCCGTAGGCTTTTGTTAGGGTAGGAGAGTCTAAGCACATTACATTGCAGTGCACGCTGCGGACTGTAGTGCAGCACAATGTGAAACAAGCTAATATTAATAGAAAATACTTCTGCGGGCCAGATAGGATTGTGTGGCGGGCCTCCTCTGGCCCGCAGACCCTGTGTTTTCACATGTGGGGTTTAGATGATGTTGAACTAAAGTTTTCCTATGTTCCTTTTTTTTCATTTAGAAAAAATTAGAACCCTTTTTTGTTTAGAACCCTTTTCTGTAGTCTCTGCCATGTGTTTTTTTTTTTTTTTTTTTTTCATTCAATTAATGTAAATGGAGCGCAAATGTCTTCATGACACCTAATCAAGTTTTATTGTTATGATGTTGATTAGTTGTTGCAGCTCTAACTGAAATGTTCAAATCATCCTGCATACATTTCTACCTGTTGCACTACTCGTGCATTATGTCCGTTCCAACTTATCAAACAAAAAAAATGTTTTGTTTGTGAAAATGTCTTCTAAAATCATGATTTGTTTATTTATTTATTTTTTGCTCTATTGCCCACCCCACAGCTCTAACTCCAGTGGAGTATTCTAGTCTTTTTTTCTCCTCTCTGCCAGCGCGTGTGTTGCATGGAGTGTGAGGTTGAAGTGAGCGTTACTCTGTCTGAGTCGGGACAGCGTGAGTAATTATAGCCTCACCGCAGCAGACTGCCTGCAGTTGGAAACAGGATAGCCGCAGTCATGCAAGTCTCAGCCGCCTGCTTCTGTTTGACTTGGAGCAGCCACAAAGTGTACAGTCACCTCAGTTTCTCAATCCCGTTACAGACTGCGCATTTGGAGTAGCTCTCATTTTCACCCGCCGAGCATCAGAGAGAAGCATAGTCCAAAAGCATAGTCATATTTACTTGTCTGCCATTTAAGCTCCGGCTGCACAGGGTATCATTTGTAGGGCAGCATTTTACAGGCTTGGAATTCTCATTGGTATTTCTTGTTGGTGCTTCCCTTAAAGCAATAATATTTAGATTGAATTACAAAATGCATTCATCGTTCATTCATTTTATATAGTTCATAGTAACAAATAGCTTTTCTACAAAGCTTTACATCCCTTTTAAAGGTGGACCTCCCATTGATGTGATCTGTGCTATGACAATTTGTCAGATAAGATGTTTGCTAGGTAACACTGATTGTAAGTTTAAGAGGTAGATATGTTTACAATATTTGTTTAACGACATGTTTTTATGGTCAGGTTAACTGGTTTACTGAATGGATAGACAAGGAAGGCGAACATTTAGGAATTACGAGTTAGTTAATCTTTTTATAATAAATTTGTGAGGATTTATAGCTGTTTATAAACTGTTTAGCTAGCCTACCACCTCTGTCTCTGTATAGAATAAACACGTGATTGTGGATGCACTTGGCGAAAACTATAACCAAATATGTGTGTATTTGGCTGGTTCTCTTTTTGTTTAAACATGGTTTGCCTTTTAAATATATTTCATTAACTTATCTTGCTTCCGTTATTCAAAGAAAACAGAAGTGATTAACACAATCTTAGGGGGGATGTGGCTGTTTTGAGCATTTAGTTGATATTATTTAATTTTTTTTTTTATAGCCTATAACACTCATTGTTAAATAATTGGCATTTTCTCCTAGTTTTATGATTAAACACTAGTATATAAGCTACTGACAAAGATGTCCAGATTCCACAAGCTTTCAAATGCTAAATAAGGGTGTGAACATAAACAAATGGTATTTAGATGATTCTGGCCTGTCCTAATCCAATGTTAATCATTGATTCTGTATTTGCCTTTGCGGTATTCATGTCACAGAAGGTTGTGATATGCAAATTACTAGTCTAACAAATCACAAGTGATTTACTGTGCAGTGTGAGTATCCTGACCAATCACAGCACCAGATATATTTGTAAAGTTTTCATACAACTGTCTCTCAACTGTTTTGTCTTCAACCAATGAAACCCCCCATCCCTGCACTTAGAGCACAGATATTTGGCTTCGCCAAACTGCTATGAACAGAAATGTGTTTTTTGTTGTCATGTAAGAGAGCATCTCAGTGATTCCTCTGAACAGCTGCTACTGTTTGCTGACCTTACATGGTAACTGCAAGCCGTGAGCCTAGGCCCACAGACATATATGAACATTAAGAGCTTGTCAGCAGTGGCTGTCAATGTCCCACAGGTTCTGAGACGTGCAGAAATGTTGACCTCGTGTGCTTTTGCATGCATGTGTTAGAGCGAGAAGTTTACAGAGCGCTAGTGCGTGGATGTGTGTGGGTGATCTAGATTGTTACATAATAAAATGCTGGCAAGTGTATTTTCTTTTGCATCATTAGTCTTCCGGCTCAACCAACAGGAGAAGTCCATCAAACCTCCAGCGCAGTGCAGTAGAGCTGTCAGCTGGGTTCAGACATTACATTTGAATTTTCTCTTAGGTTGTTTGTCTTTTTTTTTTTTTTTTTTTAATAGATAACTTCAACTGCAGTAATGCCTGTGCCAGTAACTGGGTAGATCTTTGGGTAGAAGTGATAAACAGTCAAACTCTTTTAATCATGAATCACAATATCACTGTGTTTGCTCCCATGTTTGCTTCAGAGTTAGAAACAGTCTCAAACTTACTAGATGAAAGTGGTACTATTATTATCTCTGTAAGTACATCTGCTTAGGCATCCAGGAACATCATTTGGGCTGCATGATTAGTCATATTTTCTCATATTGTTTTTTACTGTGGTATGAGGTTGCATTTTAAAGGCTGCAGTGGCTGAATGGCTCAACACACAGTGCCAGACTCATATAATTAGATCAGTGAGAACCGAGCATTAGATGCCCAGCATCTTTCTCTGCACTGGGCTTGAACCCTGCTCTCTGTGTGGAGAGTGAGTTACTTAGCGATTCAGTGAACAGACATTTGCTAAACACACATGTACAGTTCAAAAATTGTAAAAATATTTCAGATGTGATGACTATTCACACTCCCAGTGTTGTGTGTAAAATGCGCAGGTTTTATGGTAAACTATGTAAAGCAGTAATGGCTGTTGTCACAACAAACCTGCATCATCACAAGGAGCTTTTTAAGGAATTAAATATTAGTTGTAGACTTATACTAAAAATAACATACAATAATTTACAGTATATCCTGCTATATAATGTACAAATGCTTCAAAGTCAGTTAGGCTACAAATATAAATAGAAAAAAACTGTTCAGAGAATTCTGACTCATGGAATCCTGGCACCTCGTGGAACTCACGTTTGGCAAGCTGCAAATTCTCCATAAGGGGGTGTCATTAACAGTCAAACAGCTTATGATGTTTCATAAGAGCAGTGCTTCACATTAATGACACTGTGTGTCTTTGTTTAGCTGTACCCTGCTCAAAACTGTGCTTGTTGTAAGTAGCTAATAGTATTTTATTATTATTATTATTTTATTTATTAGTACTTTTTGTCCAATGGTGAAAGGGTTTTTTTTTTTTGATTAAAGGAAAGGTTAATTAAATTTCTGTTTACATTACAAAGTCTGTACTTGCAGCACATCCACTCACTATTTTAATAATAATGAATTGCTTCTCAGATCTTTATAATGATAACCAACAGCTTTTTTGGCGTACAGCTTTATCAGCTTTAATATGGCCTTTTTCTGTCCAAGTGTCCAGAAGCATGAGAAGATGTACTTACTGTGACTTATTGCTACTGCTACTACTCATAATAATGCTGACGACGATGAAATGAGATGATTCATAATTGAGAAGCAGATGCAGGAGCAATGTGAAAACATGCATCAGAAAACAATTTTTCTGAAGCAAAGTCTTAAATCATGAGTGAGCACTCAAATATCAAGCATCCTCAAATAGTTCCTGGTGTTATAAAACAATGGTTTTCAGCCTGCTTGCCTAAAAAAGATCATATGCCTAACACATTTTGAGAATAACTTTTATATAAATACTAAAGTAAGCTGTGCTACAATTCAGATACTACTTGGCATTCTGTCAGTTCAAGTCAGTTGTTTTGTGCCAGCCTCAATACAGACCTTTTGTCTACATGAAGAGTTTCAACATCTACGTCTGGCCTCTATGGATCCGTTGAAGAGCAAATCTGATCTAACATCCGTGCTCTGATTTTCCTTATTAGGCGGAACTGGATGCTGTGGGCAATCCATAATCCTGACTGATGGCCCCTTTGCTCTGTAACCTCTGTGCAACCTTCCTCCATGGTCAAATCCACATACTGGAACTTGGTGAAAGGCCATGATCATTCATACCTCGTCTTTCTGTCAGAGTATAATGTTTATGAAAGTACTTTTAGTGTATTTTAGTGTTTCTTATTTGTCCATCCTTCACAGCAAGGTGTTCCACACCTGTTATAATTAGTTCTTTGTCTTTAATTCTTATTTTCAATGAATGCCATTATTTCCCTTTTATGTGTTGTCCTATGGCTCAGTGTCATTCATGCAGTTATGCTTGGACAGAGAAAAAAGGACAGACAGAAACATGATGCTGAACAGTTGAAAATGCAGACTCCCCATCCTTCTCACATTTAAAAACAGCAGCAGAAAAAACTCCTCACGTCCTGTGTCAGCGAATTGGCACTGCTGGGAGATGGGTGCTGAAGAAAGGTCATATCGCAGTGGAGAGCTCTCCTGTGGTCGTGATCTGAACTCCTGAGTCATTATCCAAGCTGTGTGACTGAGACTGCTTATGCTGGCTTCATTTCTGTCTGTTCAGTTGGAGAAAAAGAAGTGAAACACTGAGGCTAATTTGCTTGTAGAAGCCACCGGGGCTGGATCCTGTGGAAATTGGTAGTCTCACATTCCTGTCTGACCTACAGCATTTGAGGAATGCATGCTTGCTTTAATTATGTTTGGCAGATGCTGGACTTCAGCTGATCTGGGATCAGATACATGATGTAACGGTTTAAACTGTCTGCATGTTAGAGGGCATTTGTCATGATTTCTGATTTTTATCCCACCCACCCATAATAATAATAATAATAATAATAATAATAAGCTCTCTCTAGGTGAGTACCATAGGTGAGGGATTTGTTAACCATTCAACACAATACTGAAATTACTTTTCCGGTATTCATTAACTCTTCATTACAAGAAGGACAAACTATACTGTAATATAACAGCAATTCAGTGGATCATCACTTTAATGTTACAGAACTGAAAACCAAAAGAACATCTTGATATTTGCAAGTAAATATGTTGAGTTATACTTTACTACTGCAGAACACATTGTCAAGGATGCGTAGTAAAGGGTATGACTGAGTGCAGCACTAAATAGACTAGGCACATGCTAAATTAAAATATATTTTCCTGACAAACCAGCATGTTGGCACAATGTCTGCTGAAAAGGAGAAAATTCATGTAGATTATAAATTCCCATCATAATCCAGTGTTCAGATAAGCTGTAGTCACAGGCTTAATAACTTTCAGGGGAATGGGGGATTTCAACCCCTACAATAATAATAAGTCAGCAATGTAAGCCCCCCAGTAATTCATTCTGATTGTAGTTATGTGGTTATACAACACCATTTTCAAAAAAGTTGGGGTGCTGTGCAAAATGTAAATAAAAATAAAATGCAATGATGTGCAAATAATTTAAATGCTGTATTTCATCGCAATTACAAAGACAATATATCAAATGTGAAAACTGAGAAATTTTATGTTTTTTTGAAAAATGTATGTCCATATTGAATTTGATGCCAATGACGCATTCTAAAAAAGTTGGGAGGAAACACAACACCTGAAGGTTAATTGGCAACAGGTGGGTAACATGATTGGGTATAAAAAAGCATCCCAGAGAGGCTTCTGAAAACCATCCTCTGTGAAAATAGTTCATCACTGCATCCACAAATGCAGGTTAAAATTCTCAAATTTAAAGAAGAATTCCTACATAAACAGGATCCAGAAACGCTGCCACCTTCTCTGGGACCAATCTCATTTTAATAGGATCTGTGATGTGGTCTGACGAATCAACATTTGAAATTCGTTTGGAAATCATGGACACTGTGTCCTCTGGGCTAAAGACCACTCTGCTTGTTATCAGTGCACAGTTCAAAAGCCAGTATCCATGATGATACGGGAGTGCATTAGTGCACATGGCATGGGTGACACAGACATCTTTGAATGCACCATTAATGCTGAGTGATATGCATGTTTTGGCAACATATGCTGCCATCCGGATGACGTCTTCTTCAGGGAAAGCATTGATTTATTTCATAAAGACTATGTCAAACCACATTTTGCATGTATTTCAACAGCATGGCTCCATATTAAAAGCGTCCGGGTAAACTGACCTGCCTGCAGTCCAGACCTGTCTCCAGTGAAAACATTTGCATCATTATGAAATAGAAAATATGAACAAGGACACCCAGAACTGTTGAGCAGCTAAAGTCCTATATCAACAGAAATAGGAAAACATTTCATTTTCAAAACTACAGCAGTTGGTCTCCTCAGTTCCCAAATGCAAGTGTTGTTAAAGGAAGAGGTGATGAAACACAGTGGTAAACATGCCCCCATCCCAACTTTTTTGGTACATGTTGTTGGCATCAACATTTGATTTCTTGTCTTTGTACCATTTGTATTGATGATATCTAGGGTTCAAATGATTTGCACGTAATTGCATTATTTTTATTTACTTTCTGCACAGCGTCCCAATCTTTGGGAAATAGGTTTGTAAAACATGATGAAGATATTGATATGATAAATGCTTCCATAAGTTGCCACTATTAGTACAAATGATATGATAAATATTCATGAAAATATTTTAGTTGCCCCCTCGCTCACACCTTATCCTGACAGCATGTGACAAGATGCAATGCAAGCAAATGATAATAACAACACTAAAATGTTATAATTATATGTTAAATGTTAAAATTATAATCTGTGAAATTTATACAACAGCTGCCTGCAGCAGAGTGCAATGCAGTGGGATAAAACGCAACGTTTTTAACAGATTTTCTGTTTTTGATGGAACACGTTACATCGCTCTGCCAGTCCACCTAAAAATGGATGAGGAGAATGTCTTCCATGAAGAGGAGGATCTGTATTACCCTTCCAGTAAACAATCTAGAGAGGTGAATACCAGATGTTCTGAGTCACTGATTAATACTTGTTTCTTTTTCTTTTTTTCTTGCGCATTTTTTTTCTCCCAAATGCTTGTTTTGATTGATTTTTACATTTTGTTAAAATTTTTACACCCCTAATTTCTGCTAGCAGTCCATAATCCTTAATTAATGCCTTCCCACGTGCACACAGCATGTATCGTATTAGGCACCAGCCTGTTGGCAGTGTAGTGATGGAAGCAGTGAAGCTCGGAGACTACAGAATGCCTGTAATATATTGATTAAGACGATGAATCTTACAGACTCTCCACTTCAACTCCTCCCAAAGGTATTGGACGGAGCTCCATCCATCTGGCTGCTCCAGAGTGTCCCATTCTATTGGCAGTGCTTGATGGAGATTATACAAGCTGTGTGTGAGTGTGCAGTTAAATGTTGGTGTCAGCAGTGGGTGCATCTTAAATTAGCTGTATTCAGAATTACTAAGGATGTCTGAGTACTTTTGGGTGTACTTTTCAGTATTCTGAATACTTGAAGGGCCCATATCACGAAAAAAAACTGAATTTTCCTTCCTCTGAGGCAGGCCAGTCTGATATCAGTCTCTGTAGTTGCAAAGTTAATTTCTTTTCACCAGCCATGCTTGAAGAACTCAAGGTGTCTGGTACTGAGACTAGCTTTCACCTACCATTTATTTGTTTCCTCATTCAGTCTGCACACAGTCACCTGCTGCAGCCGCATTGTCATGCTAGTCTTCAGACATGCTCATCCATCATTATACAGTTGCTAAATCAAGCACAGGCACGCAACAGCAGCCTACAGCGGGTCAGCATATCAAACAGCCCCCAATTGACTATTCATACGAATGAGGCACAATTAAGTCCCGTCAATTTAATTGGTCTGTCCAACTTAAAAAGTATATAAATAAATCTGGGATTAGTGCTGCGTTTCGGTCACTCACAGCAGCCATGAGGCTTTGAAAAGCCAAAGTTGTCCCTCACTATGGAGTTTAGCAGTAAGCCCATTCCAATGCTAGACACAGCATGCCTATGGCCGGACCAGAGGGGGGAAAATGCCCACTGAAAGGCTGGAGAGGATTCAGGGGTGTGTGGATCTTGTTTTGAAAACAGAAAGTTAGGATTAAGGGCCCTTGGTGTTTAAGCGAGATTCCTATACAAAGGTTAGAAAAGGGTAAATTGAGCTTTGGGCGTGGACAGTGTACCTTATTGCAAGTGTGCATTGTTGCTAAGCAACTGCCGAAGGGAGTCTCCCCTTCCCCCACCCCCCTTCTCCTACCCCAAAGGAAGGAGAAAATGAGGGAATGGGAGCCAGTGAGGGGGAGGTACAGTGGGGGGACCACCATCTGTGAAAGAAATCCTCAGAGCTGCTGCTCTGAGCATAGAATTTGGCATGTGTGTATGCTGAGGTTTAGTAGAGCTTGGGGATCAGTAAGAGGAACCCGCAATAAAATTACTGGGGGGGAAAGAGGAGCCCAGTTACCACTTTAGTGAACAAAGGATGAAGGAGAACAAGTGATTCAGAAGCACAGAAAGCTAGAGCAATCAGACAAAAGACTGAGGCAGACAAGAGTGACCCCTCAGTTACTGCAAGGCGATGAATCCTCTATCCACCTTGTTTTTCATGTGACTGCTGTAGTTCAAATTTACGGCCTGGTTGGGAATGTAAGTGCTGCTGCTTTAGTGACGTCATGTGTGCTGGAAGTGTTTCACTATATGTGTCCGAGATGTTCTGGGCCAACACTGGCCTTGCTGTTGCAGCTATGGGCAAGTCGAACCTTTTTTAATGTCTGCATAATTAATTGATTAATAGGTAAACACAGTCATTCCAAGTGATTTAATGTGAAATTCTAAAGAAACTTCTTTTAAAAACGCATTCATCGTGGAGAGGAACATATACATTGTTATAGGGGCAAAATTATTTTATTATTATTTTTTTCAGACATGGCACTATTTTTGCTGTTATGAACAGCATATATAAAAGCTCAGAAGACAGATGAAGGTTCACTTATTGTGCTGGATAGTAAATAAAATAGATATATACATGTTCTAGTCGCAGCCCCGGTTCCTTTCACCACCATTAGAAAGAAAAAGAAAGACAATATATTTTTCTTCAAGATACCATTTCACACTGAAAAAAGATGAAAGACTGATTTATATCTCACCAGTTGAATTGTGCAGAAACTTTAAAAAGTTAGTCAAATTCTTCTTTAAACCTGTTCTGAGCAAACAGCTCTCAAGAAAGCACGGTGCTCCAGAGGACATACGAATGTCACATCATAATCGCTGTTTGAAAAGGCCCAGTAGTTATTGTTGTTGAAATCCATACCCATTTAATCCAGCCAGATGACAAAGTGCCAGTTGAAGATCAGTGATTGCTGTTCATAGACTCTTTTTAACTGCTTTGCACTCAAGTGTATGTGCAGTTTATATTGAACAAACAATAAGTCAGCGTTTCTGGGTGTTGTTGATATGTGGCTTTTGCTTTGCATGGCAGAGTTTTAGCTTGCACTTGTAGATGGAGCGACAAACTGTGTTCACTGACAGTGGTTTTCTGAAGTGCTCCTGAGCACATGTGGTAATATCCATTACAGAATGAGGTCGGTTTTTAATGCAGTGCCGTCTGAGGGATCGAAGGTCATGGGCACTCAATGTTGGTTTTCTGCCTTGCTGCTTACTTGCAGAGATTTCTCCAGATTCTCTGAATCTTTTGATGATGAAATCCCTAAAGTCCTTGCAATTGTACGTTGAGAAACGTGTTAAACTGTTGGACTATTTGCTCACGCAGTTGTTCACAAAGTGGTGAACCTTGCCCCATCCTTGCTTGTGAATGACTGAACCTTTCAGGGATGCTCCCTTTATAACCTGTTCACCTGTGAAATGTTCCAAACAGCTGTTTTTTGAGCATTCCTCAACTTTCCCAGTCTTTTGTTGCCCCTGTCCCGACTTCTTTGGAACGTGTTGCAGGCATCAAATTCAAAATGAGTGAATATTTGCAAAAAACAATAAAGTTTATCCGTTTGAACATTAAATATCTTGTCTTTGTAGTGTATTCAATTGAATATAGGTTGAAAAGGATTTGCACATCAATGTATTATGTTTTTATTTATGTTTTACATAATGTCCCAATTTCATTAGAATTGGGGTTGTAGTTCGCCTTTCTTTCCGACATGTTCAATCTTTGTTGACATACAGACATCGGCACACAAGCATTCAAGCTGTCCAACATTAAGTACTCATTACATTCATGTATTTACACATTTATATCATATTCTATGCAAAGCATTGGAATAAAGTGGGTACTTTTATTGGTATCAGACAACAAAAATTCCATCTCCCTGCCTTTTTTCCGAGTATACAACCGCTCACTTGTCTGGCTGGACACTGAAGGATGACTGACTGTAGAGCCCTCCTGTTACCAACTTCAGACCAGCTGCCCACGCCCCAGCTACCGCCACCTACCTTGGACTAGCTGCCCACCCTACAGTGAAGTTTTCATAGACTCCTAGCTATTACTACTACTAATACTACTGTTATTAATATTAGTAGTATAATAACTTTGTAGGTAGTCTGACCAGAGGAGGATGGGTCCCCCCTAGTGAGCCTTGGTTCCTCCCAAGCTTTCTTCCTCAGCTCTGAGGGAGTTTCTCCTTGCCACTGTCGCCCCTGGCTTGTTCACCTGGGGGTTTTTACATTCATGTTAAAACTGTCTTTTCTGGAATTCTGTGAAGCTGCTTTGCGACTACAGTTGTAAAAAGCCCTATACAAATAAATTTGATTAGATTTTTAGTTTTAACATTATTGTTGAATAACACTGGTTGTTCCACCAGTTTGAAAGAATACTTCAGAATCCATAAAATGGAAACTGATAGTAAGCTTTCTTTTCTGTCTGGTTACCTAAGCTTCACATCTGATGTGCAAGTTTAAAAGAAGAAAACAGCCCAAACAAGCAACCATATAATTGGTAGTCAGATTTGTACACATAAGGGTCTCCATTGTGTTTGTTTTGCTTGTATAGTTTGTTGTTTGTGAAGAGTGATATTTGGCATGTTTTAGGATTATTGTAATTTGTAGTTTTTGATGAGTGCTCTGTTACGGTGGTGCCTTTTGGCTGACATCTGGCCAGGGCCAACAGATGTTAAAATTACAAAGTATCCTCTTGGGCTAACTCTGACTCATTTACAGTTGTGTTGATATTCTTTATTCATGAGCACGGTCCGTTGACAGATAAAGTAGTAAAATAAATGCATAAATAATAAAAGAAAGAAGTACAGGTGGTTGACTAACAGAATTTTGGCTGATTATTTGAATTAGAGAGGGCAGCACCGTGTGGGTTGGAGGCCTGCACTCCTGTTCTGCTTTGAGGAGCATGGCTCTTGGTGCTGCTTTGCCTTACAGAGAGCAAGTGACAGTGTGTATAGCCTTCACACATAAGCCTTATATGGTGGCCTGTCATGCTTTGATTTAAACACTAGCATGTCCCTGCTTACAAAGTAGTGTCCTGACCTTTCTTCCTCTCAGCCATCACTTCCCAACCCGCTGTCTGGTAGCCTCGGTATTAAAGCTTCCCGTCCCATCATGGATTCTAATATACTTATAACCCAATACAGCTGAATGATTTTGGAATTTTAGAATTGATTCAAATCACTTATAATTGTTCAGTACAGTCTGTGTTAATTTATTTGACTTAGTTTGGCTTAGTCTTTTTTCTGGTTGTACTTTTTAGTTATTGTCTGTATTGACAACTATGTAAATTAAGGATGTCATGATAAGCATGTAATTTTTTTTTTTTCTTTTCTATATGGGGGTTGTGAGGCTATGTGCGCTATGAATTGAATGCAGTTATGAGGTCTAAAATGAGTGATAACAGGAAAGGTTTCTATAGTTCTGTTAGGCACAATCCATGATATTCCTATAAGTGATGACAAAAAAACAGCTCTTGAAAATGGAAAACGACTGTCCTACCTTAAATGATTGCTTAGCCAAGCTGTTTGAAATAATGAGGCTTCTCAGTGAAGTACAGTAATCCAAAGAGTCTATGGAGTGAATGGTGAGTGCCAACATTGCTTAATGTTTGGATCAAATGCTCAGGCTAATACCTCGAGTATGCCTTAAATATGACTAATTTGTGCCAGTTACCATTGCAAGTGGGAAAACGTGAAGCTTAAGTTATCCAGCTTCTGAGATTCCGTTTATTTCCATTTCATTGAAATGAAAATTTCAATAAGGAGCTGATGAATAGGAAGCCAACTTCAGCCTTGTGGAGAAAACAGTCAGAAGTCTCAGCAGCCGCTTCTCCCCACAAAATTCAAGTTTCCATTCCAAACATGCAAAATAAATAATTTGCTGCTTAGGGATTTTAATAGCTACCGATTTGCACCTCTATTCAGTTGTAGCGTCCACCTCTATTTGGTTGTAGAGTCCGTCTCTATTCAGTCATGGATTTTGCAGTTTGGTGGGAGTAATTGACCCACATAAGGAAGTCCCCTCTTGCACGTTTCAGCCAGAAGGCGAGAGAATGAAGTCAAAATGACGGTGTTGTTATTGGTGAATCATTTCTTTAAAAATCATAATTAGATTGAATCATTATAAATGGCACAACACTAACTGTATGTATCGCTGGGATATCGGAGGGGGGAAAAAGGCTTGAATGTGCTCCAGTCTTGTAACTAATTTAATCTGAAGGAGCACTTCCTCACTCTGGGTGATGAGTTTAGTTGTATCTTTCTTCCTGTGGGGTAGTAGAGTGCTTATTTTAAGTGCTTCAATTTAAAATAGCTCATTTTAAAGCTTCGTAGTTTTTTTAAATGTGTTTTTATAATAATAATAATAATTATTATTATTATTATTATTATTATTATTATTATTATTATTATTATTATTATTTTATTATTATTACAGAAAAACAAAAAAAAGTTGAAAAAAATGAAAGGAAATCCAATTATTGTTCATAACAGAAGTTGCAGCAGAAAAATGGTGCAAGATATCATGAAGGATCCTTATCCTGAAGGTCATGCAAAGGCCTCAGATTAACATAGGAGAGTGTAGAGTGCCATTTTATTTAATAGAACTGAATTGTGGAGCCTCTTAAGATAAGTAAGACAAGTAAAGGAGGAAGATGAGATCTTTTAACCATAAAGAATAAGAGGGTGGATTGATTTAGGGAATTTCTAGCAGAGTAAAATTCTCCTGCAGGCTATTAGGAGTCAAGCACTAAAACTTCCGCCTTCACTTTAAGATTAGGTGTTCCTGAGGAGACACCGAAGATGACAATTCAAGGACAGGATTAAAGAGGGCTTTTTAAGGCCTTGGACATTTATGTTGTCTCGTTAAAGCTTAGGACAGGAGAAAAACATGTATGATTTGCTGGTGACAGAATATGTGTACAGTAAGCTTCATCCACACCTGGGAAGACTTCCTGAGCCTGGCTTTAGTAAAATGAATCATATATATATAAATAGTGTAGTATAATAATAGGTATATAATATCCTATATACCTATATAAGTATGCACGGGTGTGCACAGGTTGAGGTTCACCCCAGTCAAAGCTTCTGGTCACCAAACCTTAACTTTGTCGTCTCGAACTCAAAAACACTAAGAAAGGTCTAGTTTCAATCTTTTGTTTCATTTTGGTGCTCTGTTTACTTTACTATTGTAGAGTAGCCAAAAACATACATTATCCAAATCTTGTAGCAGTGAGGAGCTTTTTAAGAAGGTATCAACTGGTCTAAATGTTTACAGAACTATTTAATGTGGGAAATGAAAACTAAATACACTCCCACCATGTTTTTCTCTTGCGAGCCATGACCGGTGGGGAAACAAACGCTGTCATATAAATGTTCTACTTTAGTGACAGCACCATGCTTTTCTAGTTTTGAACTGGCATTCACGGCATTCAAAGCTGAAAGAAAGAAGCAGCTACTGTGTATGTTACAGTGGTATTATGAAATCAGACTATAAAATGGTTATTGTGTAGAATAGTAAATCCTTTCAGAGATTTTACTGTATATGAAAGTAACTGGTAGCCACATCCTCAGGGAGGTCAATAATACTGGATCATTTTTAACAATAAGACAAAAATCTGAACATCTTGGTCTGGATTGTTACAATATGCAGTGGTTATTTGATTGGATTAGACTCAGCATCAGCCATTACTCAATGTTAAAGAATCTGATTCTTATTGGAGGGCGGGAGTGGGGGCTGAATTGGGACACCACTTATTCAATTCCAAGATGATTCCTAAAGAACAGTCATTTTATATAGTAAACTGATTCAGAACGGCCACTCAACTAAAACTATGCAGCTGACGGTGGTCCTGTGATCAGAAATTGATCACTGATTAAGGTCTAGACACACTGAGATCTATGCAAGGATCAGTCAGTCTCAGCATATATCTCTGCTTCTAAACCAGGCATTAATACATGCCATATGTGAGTTGGTGTTCATGGAAACGGTGTTATTTTTGCAATGCTGAGGTTTTTAAAAAGGTTTTAATAAGCATTGAATTTGATCTCAAAACTTGTGCAGGAACTGTGGTTTCATTCTCTTTCTACAGTGTTGTTTTTTGTTGTTGTAACCTTTTATGTTTTTATGTTTTATTTAATTTCCATTCTCTCTGCTAAGGCCACACATGCACAGACACATACACACAATCCTGGAACAAATGGCTAAAAAAGTCAAGAGGGAGTCAAGACCAGCTTGTATGATTAGAATACATCTTGTAAGTTTTGTGTGTGTGTGTGTGTGTGTGTGTCTGACTGCCTGACTGTTCTCCACAGACTGCGGCACCCCTCCTCCCTGACCTGTGACAGACATACAAGCAGACGGTAGACTCAGACACCCCTGACCCATATTGAGCCTGCTCTGTCTGTGTGTGGTGTCTTCAGCATAGAGAGTGTGCACATGTAGGAGAGCAGCATTTTCTAAAACAAACCCATTTCCTCTAAAATACTTAAGCTTTTCAGTTGCGATGTTAACACCCGACAGATCAAACAGGTCAATCACTCAAGCAGTGTTTGTATTCTTGCTCAGGCTGATGGAAAAGTACCATGTATTACTGCTTTGAGGATGTAAAGCCAGATTGCAGAATCTCTTTTGGTTTCAAAATTCATCAGTGGCACCACAGGAGAATTTCCAGCATTCTCAGAAAAGGTGTTCTAGATATCGGTTTCTTTAACGTAGGTGTGTAATATACACTCACCTGCCACTTTATTAGGTACAATAGATGTTCAATTGCTTGTTAACACAAATAGCTAATCAGCCAATCACATGGCCGCAACTCAGTGCATTTAGACATGTAGAGGTGGTCAAGACAACTTGCTGAAGTGCAGACCGAGCATCAGAATGGGGGAAGAAAGGTGATTTGAGTGATTTTGAATGTGGGATGGTTGTGTGTGCCAGACGGGCTGGTCTGAGTATTTCAGAAACTGCTGATCTACTGGGATTGTCACGCACAACCATCTCTAGGGTTTACAGAGAATGATCCAAAAAAGAGAGAATTTCCAGTGAGCGGCAGTGGTGTGGATGAAAATGCCTTGTTGATGTGAGAGGTCAGAGGAGAATGGGCAGACTGGTTCCAGATGATAAAAAGGCAACAGTAACTCAAATAACCAACCAAAATCTCTGAGGAATGTTTCCAACACCTTGTTGAAAGTATGCCACGAAGAATTAAGGCAGTTCTGAAGGCAAAAGGACGTCCAACCTTTTACTAGCAAGGTGTACCTTATAAAGTGGCCAGTGAGTGTGGATAGAATATCATGAAACATTTTTACACACCAAAGAAGTTAAATATGTATGAAGTATAAATAGCAAGATATAATAATGTCTTTGGGTGAATCATCACATTGTTTAACTTGCCATGACTTTGGAGCTTGGTTATATTGCAGGAAGATTACAGTGGCACACTTGTTTTATTAAACACAACCTGACCTTGATTTAATCCAAAGCGACAATACACACCATGTGGTTAACACAGATAGAGTATTCATCAATCATGATATAATGTATTGCCAAAAGTATTCACTCAGCCATGCAAATCATTGAATTCAGCTGTTCCCATCACTTATTGGTCACAGGTGTTTAGAAACAAGCACCTAGGCATACAGACTGCTCCAACAAACATTAGTGAAAGAATGGGTCGCTCTCAGGAGCTCAGTGAATTCCAGCATGGTACCATGATAGGATGCCACCTGTGCAGTCCTGAAATTCCAGTCATGAAATTTCCTCACTATTAAATATTCCAGTCGACCGTCAGTGGTATTATAACAAAATGGAAGTGATTGGGAACAACATTAACTCGGCTACGAAGTGGTAGAAATGACCGTAAAATGACAGTGTGGTCAGCGGATGCTGAGGCGCATAATGCGCAGAGGTCACCAACTTTCTGCAGAGTCAATCGCTACAGACCTTCAAACATCATGTGGCCTTCAGATTAGCTCAAGAACAGAGTAGAGAGCTTCATGGAAAGGGTTTCCATGGCTGAGCAGCTGCATCCAAGCCTTATTTCAAGCGCAATGCAAAGCGTTGAATGCAGTGGTGTAAAGTGCCGCCACTGGACTCTAGAGCAGTGAACTGGAAATAGGAGTTTCTTCCACTGTGAGAGGCCAACTCAACACTATGATTCTGAAAGGATGTGTAGCTGCCAAGAAGCTGTTACTGAAAAAAAGGAACAGGGCACAAAAAAGAAGAAAATTTGTAAATCAAATCTGAATCTGCTGGTGTTCTCTGAACTATAGCCTGCCTCCCTAGAGGCCTCAACATGATTGTGTTTGGGATTACTTGGATTGTGAGAAGAAGAAAATGTAACCAATTTCTAAGATTGAACTTCAGACATGTGCAAAAATATCCCTGCAGATTTCTTTTAAAACTGAAAACAAGCCTCCTGAAAAGAATATAGGCTGCAATAAAGGCAAAGTGTGGACTATAATTTTCTGGATTTTTTTTGTAACAGTGAAGAATCAACATTTTGAGTAGAAATGAAATAAATGAAAGGATGGTCTCTGATTTTTGCACAGTACTGTGGCACAGTAACACACTAACCTTTTAGTGATAAAGAGAGGTTGATAATTGATCATGTAAAAGATCATTATGGCCGGTTTTGGTGCATAAAACCACACAAATATGACAGTTGGGGAAAAGATACAAGGTACATATTACAACCCCAATTCCAATGAAGTTGGGACATTGTGTAAAACAAATAAAAACAAAATACAATGAATTGCAAATCCTTTTCAACCTATATTCAACGGAATACACTACAAAGACGAGATATTTGTTCAACTGAAGTTGTATATCAAGCAGGAGTGGGAAAGAATTCCACCTACAAAGCTTCAACAATTAGTGTCCTCAGTTCCCAAACACCCTTTGAGTGTTGTTAAAAGGAAAGATGATGTAACACAGTGGTAAACATGCCCCTGTCCCAACTTCTTTGAAATGTGTTGCAGGCATCAAATTGAAAATGAGTGAATATTTGCAAAAAACAATAAAGTTTATCCGTTTGAACATTAAATATCTTGTCTTTGTAGTGTGTTCAATTGAATACTGGGCTAACACCCTACAGTATACCAATAAGAGTCCTTGGGCAAGACGTCTAACACCGCCTTGGCCTACCTGTGTAAAATGATCAAATTGTAAGTTGCTTTTTAAAAACCTAACAGCTGTATAAGATGAAAATTCCGAAACTCATTAATTGCACTGGGGTTGCCTCTAGTCCTGCCATGGTCATATGCACTCCATCCTGCATTTCAAAGCACGTTGGCTTGATGCTACTGACTAAAAAAGTCTTTTACTTGCTGCCCTCTCTGCTGATGTTTATTCTCTAAATGAGGAGTGAATTACAGGAGTCTCAAAGGCCCCAAGGTTTAGATGCCCATTACTCTGACCACCGTGCAGGACCTTTATTAAAATACACAAGTAGAGCTCTTCCACAGCTTCACTCTCAGCCTGCTGAATGCTGTTTTGAGGCGTTTTCTGCTTGCTCAGCCACTTACTGCTTTCTCATTCATTAGTGTAAGCATTTTGCTGGCAATAATCAGGGGACCAAGCATTTTACTTGTGTATTTGCATTAAGGTATTCATGTTGCTGATGTTAAAGGCTGCACAAGGTACAGTTAGTATGCATATAGTGCCATAGTCTGTGTTATTTCTATTCTATTATGTTTTAGAAGCTGTAGGCTTTGCTTTATACGCATTGCTGAACTGTGTTGCATAATGCATGTGCCTGTATCAGTGTTTGTGTGATGTTTTCAAGATGGAGAGGCAGTGTCTCTTACATGTATCAGGTAGCTTGTTTGTGTCTGTATGTGTGAAAGAGTGATAGAAAGAGAAAGAGAGAGGTGGGGGTCCTGTTGATCCTCTTTTCTGGCACTGGCCCGTGCACAGCAGGAGCTTTCTGAGGGCTGAAAGCAGTGATTTGAGTAGTAATGCACTTGCAGTAAACCTTCCCCTGCAAGTGAACCCATTCCCAGCTTCCCCTGGAATGAAAGAAAGCAACAGTCAAGGGGCCTAATGAAAGCCAGCCTAACTATTAGAAACACATTGTGAATGTTGTTATTCAAATGTCAAGACAGAGTCGTTCAACTAACGCACAGGCTCAGGTGGATGTTATTGTAAAAGGTCCTCAATTGTCAGGGAGCACAGCAGAAGCAAATTGTTATAGTGGCTTTTAGTTCCATAAATGGACAATCTGGCCTAAATCTCCCATTTAGCATGTTATAGGTTATTGTAACCTGTGCACATCCCCAGCGTTAGCAATTTGGCTGAAGTCACAATTTTGTATCCTTTTTGTGTTTTTGTTCAAGGATTTGACTGCATCTCAGTCTCTTCTTCTGTGTAATTTTCATCCTTTTGAAGTCCAGATGAAACTGGGCTCTGTATAAAATTAGGAGGCATCAAAAGAGGAGAAAATAAATCTAACTACATAAATAACAGCAGGCTAACAAAGACCAATAAATGTTAACCATTTTAATAGCTGTTGCCATTAGCTGGCCAGTTTGCACAGCTGGTGATGTCCTTTCAACTGCCCAATAAACCCTCATGGGTTTTATTTTTTTGTCCATTGATCTGGTGAAATCAGTTGTTTAAATAAGTTGTTGGATGTGCTCTCATGAACTAAATAAAGGTTTCACTGTATAAAGCCAGCTGTAGGTACTTTAAGGTACTCGGTGAAGTTGAAATGATTTCAGTGGAGCCACCATACAATAAGGTTGCTGAAAGGACCCTTGAAAGTGTACAAGCTTTAGCAGGAACTTCTATCTCACTGTATTTTATCAAGCACCATGCCTCAGCTTTAGATTAGCTATTGTAGGCTGGCTTTACCCAGTGAAACGTTCATGCATGTACATTAGTTGCATGTTAAATTGCATGAATCAAGTTGCACAAAGCAATTCAAAAACAATGAGGCAACTAAGTGAATAGTGTTTGTCTTTCGCTTTGTTAGTTCCAGCTTATTAGCATGACCCACGACACTTTTGAAACAGTTTCAGAATGACATTATTTGCAGACTGTTGTTGCCTCTGGTAGTTGTTAATCCGTTGGTATGACTCTGTGTTTAGGGAGTGGCTCACCGTCAACAGTCTTCGGTGATCTGTTACGCCCATCAGGTCTATTGCCTTTGTATTTTCCTCATTAGCCCACCCACCCTGTTTCTCTGGCATACCGTGTTTCAGCCTCGCTCTCTTCTATGTGTCACAACATGCTTTTTGCCCTGCCTTCAGCCATAGAGCAAGCACTAAAATGTTGAAGCTTTTAATAGATGACCTTTTATGATATCTTTAATAATATAACACCTTTCATGCTTTAAAAATGGACCTCATAGTGATTCACAGCATTGAAATGAAACAGCATTGCTGCATTTACACTGCACAATTGAAATATAGTCTTGCTAAGTTAATTACTTATGTAATTAATGCATTTTTTGAGAAAAATGGCAAACATGGTATCCATTTTTTAATTGTATTAAATTAATATTTTTTCCAAAATTCTAAGTTTAAACAGATTAGGGTTTAGCCTATTGATTATAGTTTCAGTCATCAGTCATTTCAGTTCACTAACATTTAACTGCTCATTTTCTTTCTTAGATATAAAATTTTTGAGGTAAACAATCATTAAAATACATGTATTTTTTGGATTGTTTGAAAAGTGGAACCTATTTTATACATTATGTAGGCACACCTGTGTCCTGATTGGGTAGACGCATCTCGTTGGCCAGATGAATTTGCATAAAGCTCAGATCCTCGCAACTTTTTCCACACCACATCACCCAATTTTAGTGCTCCAGATCCTTTGTGCACTGTGCAGCCGTGTTAGTACCGACGCTTTCTGTTGAAAAAGTATTGGATCCCTTGTGCTGACGTGTAGGAGCAATGTAAATGCAGCATAAGCCAGTTAACATAACACAGTGAATAGTTAACAGTAAAATAAAATTAAAAGAAAGCATTTGTTTAATAAAAATTAAAAGAAAAAAAATGAGTAGAGAAAATAAGAGCATTAAATTAGGAACTAAATAGAATAAAAATAAAAAAAATCGAGAAGTTAAATGTCTCTGCCTGCTTCACTTGTCTTGTATTCATTTGTTTATTTATTTAAAAATGTATTTATTTCCTGGGTATATTCAATAAAGCAGACCGGAAGATCTTAAAACCCAATCTGGAACAGTCTGTCAAGCATTCCAAAATGTATGAAGGTGTAAAACTATTAAAAGCTTTAAATAAAACAATAAAATAATCTTTTTAATATGATTTTAATGTGTTCTGTATTTTTTGTATGTGTTAATAGTCTTAATAGTCTTGTGTGGTGCTAAATGTTTGCGTGCGTGCTATAAGCAGGAGAATGCTGTGCAGGTTGTTGTGGTCAGACAGTGTGACTCAGTTCCAATGTCAGGGCTCTCTTCAGGCTGTCTGTGTCCTGTCATTCAAGCACAGCTATAGGTTAGGGCACGTCACACTGATCCAGAGTGACAACCAAACCTTTCCATAGCACCCCAACCCAAAACTACAACTACCACATTCACCCTGTATTTTGCTTTCTCTTGTTCTGGTGTTTTCTTCACTTTGTTGTGTCAGTAAACCTGACTGTACGTCATTGATAGTAATCTGAATAAAGTCAGAAATGCCACACAGTACAGAAACAATATGAGCATCAAAATGATCAGGATACTGATTTGACAGGTGGTTGAGAAATTAAAAATGGCAGTGTCATCAGTGTCCTTGCTGCATGTGACCCTTCCACCATCATAATATCAAGTAACTATGGCCGACATTGTATTAAACAGTCACTGAAAGAAGTGGTCTAGTGTTTTATGTCCTAGTGTTCTACTGTAATAATGAGAGAAATCTATAAGGATGCACAATATATCAGCATCATATTGGTACTGACAGATTATCGGAAAATTTCAAACCAATGTTTGTTGGTGTATTTATTGTATGCTGTGAGCAGAAGGTTTAGGCAACGCTGGGCTTCTGAGCTAAAATATGTGCCTGTTACTCATCTGCATTTGTAATCCTCTAAAAACAAGTGTTGGATTTCTCAATAATGATCATCTGAGTACACTGAGGAATACTGGCTTAATTTGATTTAATGTATTTATCAGTTCCACTTGAACAAAATATTACATCAGCTCAGTGCTTGCCAAAAAAAATGAGTCAAATGGAAAAAAAAATAGTTGATGTAACATATTTTATTCATGTGAAACCAGTGTACAAGTTTGAATTAAGTAAACTCAGCATTCTGTTGTTTTCAGTGTAGATGTAGTGGCAGTTTCTACATTTTTTAAATGTAATATACCAGTATCAGCATGAAATACTGTATGTACACGAAGCATATCGGATATCAGTGTTGGCCCAGAATTTACATATCAGTGCATCCCTCCCCCCTGTCAGGCAGTAGTTGTGGTGTGTGTGTGTGTGTGTGTGTGTGTGTGTGTGTGTGTGTGTGTGTGTGTGTGTGTGTGTGTGTGTGTGTGTGTGTGTGTGTGGGATTTTTTTTTTTTTTTTTTTTTTGGTATAGTTTGAAAACTCCAGCAACCATTTGTCTTAAAATATCATGATAAACAGACCAATGGAAATGGACTAAAATCACTTGGAAGTAAATCTTTTTACATAACTTCCATTGTAAGTCTTTTTCCCTGTGAAGTTCCAGTTTTGGACATGAGGTTTTGTTTTGATGGTGGCAGTATATTTGGGGTGGGAGGTTTACTGGTATGGTAAGTGAATTGTTGACATTGTCTTATGATGTTGAATTTTCTGTATTATAAGTACAGTAAACAGTGAGCAGACAGTGCCCAAAAATAAACTCAATAAAAAGCTAATTCTAGGCTGGAAGCAAATCAGCTGCTGCAGCGCGCCTGTGTAGCTTTTGGTACTGGCTACTTACATCAGTATTCAAGTGTATTTTTGCAGTTTGCCCTGTGCAATGTGCACATTTTTCACTCGCAACAGGTGCAAAAACAAAAAGTGACTCTGGTGTTCCACTTTGCCAGCTGTACCATGTTGGTGCAGGTTGTTACTCCGTGGTGGCTCCATTTCACTGTTGCTGTTCCATTTTGCACTAGTGTAGCAAACGTGAAATAAAAAGCTGCCATTGTTAGCTGCAGCAAACTGTAACATTGTTTTAGAGACCAAGTGCAAAGTAAAAGTAAGGATGGATGAGGAAGTAAAACTAACAAGACTGAGGTTGTAGGAGGGAATGACTATTCATTATCTGTTGTGTTATGTGTGCCTCCTTTATCCACACTGTTCTTGGGCTGTTGCATCCCTGCAGAGAATACAGGGGGTTGAGGAGGGGCTGGGCTAATGTGGGTCTATATCACCTACCTGGGGGTCAGATTAGGCATTCATTAGAACTGTGGCAGATGAATCAGTGGAGCGCCGCCAAGGCCCCGCCTGGAGCTCCAGGCACTCAGTGAGTGGTGTGCAGGGTGGCGCAGGGCGGGCAAACCCACTAGACTGGAGGTAATTGGACTGGGATTCTCTTGGAGCTAAGCGTCATACAGAATAGCATTGGTGTCTGGAGCGAGTGGGAGAGAATAGCCTGTAGACAGCTGTTAGGAAGCCCAGCAAGAAAGAAAGAATTTGTCGTTCTCCTGAGAGACCCTTTTAAGTGTCAACCACGTTTTACTGAAGCGCTTCGGAAGATTCATTACAGAAAGGAACAACCCCAGCAGGATTTGTGCTTGCAGTGGATGTGATGTAGCATAACTTTGTCATCTTTTCTTTTTCACAAAAGACTAATCCTCCCGTCTATGGCTATGCATCGCTTGCCCTGCTGCAATATTGGGTTATCAAACCATTATGGTGACCACTGGACCGAAGCCTTCCAGGTTACTCTGTAAAGCAGCAAAATTGTGGGGTTGTAATACACTCAAAGTAAACCTCTGACCCCTTTATTTATTTATCCTGCAAAGCTGACCCCATGTGTCTGGATAGTGGCTGGCTGTATTGATTACACACCATGTTGGGAGATTGGAGAGCAAAATGAGTCTGTCTAACCTCAGCCAGAAGCTGTCAAACAATTATATAATCGTATATCACATTTTCTTGCTTTTTAAAATATGAGTTTCTTGTGGTATGTTAATTTTGTTTTACAGTGTACCATTTTTTGTCCATATATGGAAGCTGTAAAAACAATCTTTTTTGAATTCCTTTTTATTGCAAAAACTTCAATGTGGGAAATGCCCCACTTCTGTGCACTCTGGCATGCCTAATAAGCATGGAGCACGGTCTTAGTGAAGAAGCCTTTTAGTGACAAGTCTTGTTAATTAACAAGCTTTTGTGTTTTGCTGCCGTTGCGGCCTTTTCAGCCACCTCAACAAGAGTCCGTTAAGTGATTTGGTTGGAGATTAGAGGAGCCTTTTCATATATAGCTACTTAAATTTATTCATTTCTGTTAATGTTCTCATTTGAAAGCTTAAAAAAGCTACTTCTGAGTTTTCTCACGCTTTGCATCAGTGACTGAAATGCAAATTCATGACATTGTACAGTTTGGCCATTGAAGTAGATGTGAACTGAAGTGAACTGGCTACAGTATATTGGGACTGAAGAGCTCATTAGTGTTGCATAGAAGGCAAATCCTTGATGGCACAAGCCTGTCTATTGGTGTTGAAGGACTAGCTGAAAGCCCGACTTCAGCCGGACCTAATCTTATCATTCATCTTCTCTTGCACTGGAGAGTTCATCTCCTATCCTGAAAGAAACCTCATTGATGAGCTTGTGATGCCTCCAGTGGACCATATCTGTCAGGCAGACATATTATGCAGGGTGAGTAGATAACATCGGCATTCTTTCTACACTTTATAGATCTTCCTTCTACATCTATAGATAGATGTAGTGGGGCCGAGTTCAAAATATTGATCCTTTAATGTATCTGTTCATTTGATGCTCTTTGTCGATTCAATTTTTACTCTAAATTCTGTCAAATTCCATTCAACGTGCAAGCACACTTTTTTCTGTGATTAGTGTAGCAGCATGGGATCAATTACTTTGTACAGTATGGAATCAAATGTAAAATTACTGTTGCACCACACTGATAACATCAGTTTTTCTGTTGGCATTAGACAATACCTGTATGTGAAGCAATTTCTGATGTATGTCTGTGCATGTGTGCATCCAGAAGATGGACTTTAACTGAAGTAAGCTACAGAAGTGACAATAGAAATGTTCTAAGGCATTAGCTTTGTCACAACCTTTAAACCGGTGTGTTAAAAATAAGCACAGATAATGCAAACAGTACAAAACATGCTAACATTACTCCCTTTACCTGAATGGCATCTTTCAGTAATCACTCATCACGTAGTAGTTTGCAAGCCAAAATAAATTTAATCCAGTTTGTTATTGAGGGTGGAAACATTGGTGAAATGCATATAAGGAAAAGCTGATCTGTTGGGGTAACAATAGCCGTTTGCCTTGGTTTGGCTTTTAGCATAGGATTTCTCTTTTGTAACTATCTGTGGTGCATTGGACAACACTCTGGTCAATTCAGAAATTCTGAGACCAGTGACTAATGATAGCATTGATGACTATTATTTACCGAAGTGCAGCAGTATCTGACACTTGCGGATGTGAAAACATGACTTGAGACATTTTGATAGCTATGTATACACTCCATTGCTCAGGTTTGCTTTAATGTTTTACTCAATAAAATATGTTGAATTTATTTGAGTTGTTAATAGAAACGCAATAGTACCACACTTTTCCCTTCCAATACAATACCTGCTCCTTAAATCTAGACTGATACAGAGTACCGACACTGATTCTAAAATACAGTTACTGATATTGAAAGTCCTCATATTTATACAGTCCACTTTTTGTCTAGTCTCGCAATCCAGGCTTTTGCTTGTTGTCAGAGTCTGGTGCATTTCGTCACTTAATGTGACCAAGAACTATCTTCTTTGATGGGAACAGGCATTTGACTGATATGCAGAATAACCAACCACAGCCTGACGCATGGGGCAGGCAAATTTCAAAACAGGGCTGCAACCATGCTTTTTTCTGTTCTGCTACTAAATCTTAGTCTTAAAAGCTCAGACACAGTGAGCAGAGCGGGTTGCTGTTTGCATTTGTGTTTGTCTTCAGACTGATAAAACTTGCTGAATGGAAGTACGTACATATGGACATGTGCATAGCTGATGTAATTGCAACTGACAAATTATTTGTAGGTGGAGCGACTGAGACTATCCCTTGTCTAATGCTCTGAATTCAACCTATTGAGGCCTGAAGTCGGACACATGTGGCCTAGACTTTAATATGTGTGAGAATTATTTTATTCTTAAACCAGTAGACCACCTGGGAAAGTGCAACTACAGGCCTCTGGTACAAGCCTGTAGTACAGTGTGGAGATATTCAGGCCACTGCAGTATGTGCATGATGATGTGTTGGTCTGCATTTAATTCTTTTGTACGTTTGCCTAGATTTGCATAATTCTTTTGGATATGAGCTGAGAGCTTTTGTTAGCATGTCATTGTCAATGATGGACTGTAGCTGTTTCTGTGGTAGAGCTACTGAGAATCTTTTCAGCCTCTTTTGGTACTGTATAAAACTCGGATTTGCAGCGTGAATAAATGAGTCATCATTTAACATGAGTCATCCAAACCAAGATTAGATTTATATCAGATGAATCTAATCCTATTCACTCAGCCCTCCTTTTAAACCAGATCATACTTTATCTGCATAATCCATATTGCGTAGTGTTAGTGTGCGGCTGCTGCTTTCTGTTCAAAGTGTTTTGGTCAAAGTGTTCCTTTAAGACTTCTTATGAATCTTCCAGTGGCAGTATTGGCTTTGGTAAATGACAGGATGCCAGGTTACTGAAAGGTCGAGGTACAGCAAGTACAGCAGAGATCACCACACTCCAGAACACTGTGATGAATCGGCTTCCTCTAAAACACACGCAGCAGTCCATCATTCCCCCTGCTGCTCAGTGGCTCTGCTCCATCACTGAAACGCCATTTACAGTTATGAGGGAGAAAAGGAAGCAGTGGAACCAGGTTTAATTTATAACTAGCATTTTAACCAGTTTTTCTTCTGAAGTCCGAATTGATTTAGTAATGTACTACTTGGGCTGCAGCTGTCAAAACTTTTCAGATATTTTTGAATATTTAAAGTGACAGCATGCGAACACATCACTTTTAATCTTGAAAAGGCTTTGAAAATATCTAAACTTGAAATGATGTTGGTAGAGATATTTTGAAAAGCAGTGGTTTAGCTTGCTTTTACAAGTAAGTGTGTTACTTAATATATTGTTAAGAACACGGCTGAGAAAGCAGAGATAGCATGGCAGAGAATAGATATCAATAACTAGGCTAACTGCTTTAGCTGATGTTGGCTAGGTCCAGAAACAATGTAAATATATTTCTTTTACAAATAACATGTTGGCACATCATGCACAAAGGATAAAATACCATGTGCAGAAGACAAGCCCTGTTTCGCATCTAGCGTGAGTCTGCGTAGCTCTGTTACCTCATTAGCTCATCTGAAGAGGCAGCCTGCTTAATCCATTCAACATGAAGCGTTTTGGATAATACAACTGTCAGAACAATATTATCAAAATGAGTCAAAATACACATTCCTACTTAAAACCATTTTATAATGTACCATGCCCTAAGCTCAGCCCTGTTGGCTTTAACCCTGGTGATAAAATCACTCACCATCACTCGTGCAGCTTTCAGCTGGTTGCTGGTGGGCATTTCGAATGCAGGCAGACGAGAAGTACGATGGGATTGCGTGGTCATGAAAACAACATTTTAAAGCATGGGAGCTGGTATAGCCCAGCACTCAGACAGTGTAGGCTACATTGATCAAGTAACATCACATGAAGCAAAAATGATCAGATGTTAGAATATTAGAATATTTTAATGAATTCTCCAGTCGGGCAGAAATGCGTAGTAGGTACAACCATTTTGCTCACACTGTTTACACTTGGTGACCTGCATCTGTCTCACAAAAGCAGATTCTACATGTCTTTCAGTTTTCATGAAACCAGATAGTGTTAGTTAACTTGGCCTATAAAGTGTAAGTACTGTTCTGCCACACCTGGTATTTTTAAAATGAGCTTCCGCACACAGAGTGCTGTAGTTTGCTTTCACTTCATTTTTATGTTAATTCAACTGAACAAATCTTCAACAGGAACCAAGGTCAGTTCAGGGTTTCCCATGGGGACATGAGAACATCTTTTCAAAGATGTGTCACCCACAGCGAGTTTAATAATCTTAACATACTGCATCAACAAGAGTCAAACTGCACATTGCGCTGCTGTCTGTGCAGTTTGTCCTACCCATTCCACTGTGCATGTGTATATCCACTGTATATCTCTAGTACAGAACAGTAATGTAGCTCTGGTAACATTTTGTGCTGTTAATGATAATTCAACCTTACTTAAGTGCTGTCTGAATAATTGTCCTAAAGCTTCTAACCGCTAGCTAGCTGGCACGCTTTTGTTTATTGTCTGTAATGAATACAAAGAACAGAAAAATTAGGAAACCTTTTGAGTTGCAGCTAGTCTTAGACAAATATGACTTTTTTTTTTTCGTAAAATTGTATCTAAGAGCATTTTTCAAACTGTTCTCAAGTTTTAAGATGTATTTCGGGTTAGCTTTGCAGTGAGCTTTATAATGCTAATATACAAGAGTCAAAATTCAGTTTGGAATGGATTTGCTGGGTAATATGCGATGTGTTTCAGTTTTTTATACCAGGCTACGTGTGTTATTGTAAAACCCTGATTAAGTACCTATTGAACTTGCTCCTGCCTCCTCTCTTCACCTCACATGGTGTGTATTTAGCGTTGTGTTGGTCGGCCTGTCTGCTGGATCTGGTTTAACTTCCACTGTAGTGTTTGAGTGGGAGGTGATCTGATCTCTTCTGTTCTTCATAGTTCTGTTGTAGTGTTGCTGACTCTGGTTTACATGAGGAAATAATAAATAATATCACCACATGTGAAGTTCAGGCGCTGTCCTCTATTCACCTTCCAGCTCTCCTGAGATAACAGCCGTTTCCTTTCCTCTATGTCAATTCACTTTTTTCTTTCTTTCACTCTCCTTTCTTTTTTTTCTTTTTCTTTTTCTCGCTCTATTCCTTATACTATACTATCTCTCTCTCTCTCTCTCTCTCTCTCTCTCTCTCTCTCTCTCTCTCTCTCTCTCTCTCTCTCTCTCTCTCTCTCTCTCTCTCTCTGTGTGTGTGTGTGTGTGTGTGTGTGTGTGTGTGTGTGTGTGTGTGTGTTGTAGATGAGGTTAGCAGTCTATGTGCTCTACAGAAATGTAGCTGTTGAGTTTTTGCTTGTTTTGCAGGACAGGCTGTTGGTCTCTCTCCAGCATCTTGTGGACTGTTAACAGTTTTACCACAACACTGAACAGATCTGGCATGATAAACCTTTTGGCAAGAGTGAAACTGCTTTCCCAGTGCAAACTCCGTCTCATAGCTGTTGATAGGTTATAGATCTGTGCTGTAGTTGGTGACACAGATTATAATGTGCTGTTTTTTTTCTTTTCCCAAAGTAAACAGATGCTTAAGGATTTTTTTCTACGATTAATTGCAGATATTTGCATTGCAGATGGTGGTAATGAAGAAAAACCTAACACACACACACACATACATTCTTCTCAAACATCCAGTCTTTCCAGGTAAATGGAACGACATTTGATGCTTTGGAGAAGATTCGGCAAGTGTTCACCAAAGTGACAATATATTATGCACTTCTCTGGAAGTGGAGTGAAGAATTACCAAGAATGTCCATCCTGCCTCGGCTCCTGATTATAAACAGGTCTGTCTGGAGATTTTCTGGCCTAGAAGTCGTTGAGGAGTGGACAAATAAAGATGGCCTTTCTTGCATTTTCCCTATTTCTCTCTCTATTTCTCTCTCTTGCTCTCTTTCTTTATTTTATTCTCTTTCACTCTTTCTTTTTTCATTCTTTTATTCTTTTACTCTTTCTTTCTGTCGTTCTTTTTATTCTCTTTTACTTTCTCTTTTTATTCTCTTTCACTCTTTTTCCTTCTTTCCTCTCTCTCTCTCTCTCTCTCTCTCTCTCTCTCTCTCTCTCTCTCTCTCTCTCTCTCTCTCTCTCTCTCTCTCTCTCTCTCTCTCTGTCTGTCTCTCGGCTGATGGTTATCCTTGCCGCTAATCAGGGTCTTCCTCAAAAGCCCTTAATGTGCCCTCCTCCCCATCTCGCTTGTCTTTGTTGGCCTGTTGTCCACTCAGTTCTTAAAGCTCTATTCACTGCTCAGCAGTAGTGATGTAAAGCTGTCTATGTAATTGCCACCCCATGGGTTCAGTCCTCAAGCCAGCAAGCAATAGGGCATTTAAGCCCACGGCCGACGCCCGCTCCACGGCTGCATGTGAGCGAACAGGCCCTGTTTGATATCATCTGAAAAGGCCTTATTCATGCCACAATACAAAAGGCAGAGGACCAGTCAATATGGAACTTCCCTGAGGCCTTCCTCCAGTCAGGCCGCCACCCTCGCATGCCGACTGGGCTTTTGTCCTCTACCAGGCCACTGGTCAAACGCTCTTCTATTGTGGTGATGTTATGTTGGAATACCAATAGGATGAATCACAAAGCATGACATTTGAACATTTGAAGACCTTCTATTCCTATAAGAAACACTTGAGCTCAGTTGAGTCTGGCATTTAGGCAGTCATCATTGGGGGAAAAACTTTCAAAAAATGTTGTTCAGTTTTTTTTTGTTATTGATTGCATTCTCACATTTGTTTTAAAATCAAATGCAGTAAAGTCTGCACTTCATCTTTTCAGTGGAATGGCATGAGGCTTTGAAAAAAAAATCAATGGGTGTAATATTTCAAATCATGTTGTTGATTTCATTTTCAACTGCGAGGCTTTTTCAGACCTTGTTTTTCCATTTGTCATGTTTTCAACAAGCTTCCTTTGCAGAGTCCACAGTGTGGTCTGGTGCTAGTGCTCTGTGTGAAAGCAAAAGGGTGAAAAATCGATAGCCCCACTTAGACACACCACTGACAAAAAAACCGATGGGGCTGTTTGAGATGAGGTCTACTTTTTTGTACAGGATTGAAATAAGTCTTTGATTAACTGCCGGAACAATTTTATACCACTTTAATTGGTTGGAGGGGGCAGAGCAAGACAAAAAGTAAATGAAGTCAGGAGAGTGAAATTAACCTCTGTGATGTGAGGGGTCTGCAGGCTCACCTCACCACTGTCTCATTATATACTTGAATATTTGATGTTATGGCTGCATGAAATGGGATTTGACTCGTTTATTATTCAGATAATATTCACACACTCAGCCAGGTGTTGGTCTGTCGGAGTGGTAATAAAACCTGGTGGCTCAGTTTCGCTTGACACTGTATGATTTAAGGAGCTCTGTGTGGAAAATTGACATTGAAAGATTTGTTCTGTATTGCAGCACCTGTACCCCCCCAGCCCCCCCCCCCCCCAGTGGCTCCAGATGAGTTGTTTTCTTATGGTTAACCTGATATTTGTTTTTCCTCCTTTTTTCCATAATGCTACCTGATGTCAAACGATCGTTTTACTAAATATTGAACAGAATCTCACACCTGCTGATCAGATGACTGCAATATGGTCAATCTGATGCCTTAATATAAATTACTGGATATTAAAGGTGTAGCGGAGAGTGTTCACCCCATATTTTCCTAGGTTGGGTGGCAGACCACCAAAGCTACCAGTGTTGTTGCGTCAATGTGTGTGATCAAACTCATACAGGGCTTTCTTTTTTTTACAGTTTCTGTACATTCATTTTCCAGATGTGCAATTGTATGAAGTTCATTTGTAGTCACTGTATTATATCAGAAGAATGTGTGTGACTGAATTCCTTGCCTTTTGTACTAAACTAAGCCAAATTTCTATAGAAACATATAGTGTTGCTTTTTTTAACCAACACTTACCAGTCTACTCAGTATTTAATCATTAGAATGCCGAAAACGATTACTGATTTATTGAAATAATAAGTCTGAAAAAGAGATATTTTGTTTTGTGTATGTGTAAAAAACATTTGGCCATCCACAGCAACCATTTCTTTTATTTGAAAACTTTGCAGTTTCTGTTACTCCTAATTTTTTTTTCCCATCATTTTGAAACCTGATGCTATAGATAGTGTCGTCGCGCTAGCAGAAGCTTCCTGCTTGTTTTGTTTTTTCAGCGCGTTGACAGGTCTGTTGTGATTTCAAATGGTGAGATGTTCTTGTGCATCGTGCCCTTTTTTTGATACTTTGCATGTAAGGTTAAATATAGTTTGCTCAGTGCCCCTCATAGAAACTGTGAAATAGTTTTGCGCTTAGCTCTGCTGCTGCTTGAAGTGTTTGGACGCTTCTATGCTGACTGGCAGGGGAGAGCAATTCACTGTTTTGCTCTTTCTTCGCGTCCTCAGATTCTTCAAACTTTGCTTTCAGGCTTTAACTGTTCTTTGACACTGCAGCCTCGTTCTCTTATGGCCACGTTCAGCCATTTCTTTCGAAATCTTTTCAAACATGGAGGGTTTTGAATAAGTCTCTTCTAATTTTTGTACAGAAATATCAGCCCAAATGCTTATTATGGTGGTTGGCTAGTGTAGTGGTTAACACCTTTGCCTTCTACGCTGTAGACTGGGGTTCAATCCCCCACCAGGGTAAGCACCCTACACTATACCAATAAGGGTCCTTGGGCAAGACTCCTAACACCACCTTGGCCTACCTGTGTAAAATGATCAAAAGTCGCTCTGGATAAGAGCGTCAGCCAAATGCCATAAATGTAAATGTAAATATTAGGTCTTGGCAGCATGAAAAGCTGCCTGAATTCTGATCTGGCTGTCGAGACGATTTACATTATGCTGAGCATATTTACAGTACAAACCTTGTCAGTGAACTATGAGGGGAGAATAAAAAACAAACAAAAATCAACAGAAACAAAATGATTATTCAGTAATCGTAATCGAAGTAACATAATAATAATGATATTGATTTGAGGTCATATGGCCCAGCCCTACTACAACCCAATAAGACCTACCAAGCTAGTATGTCAGTTTGTAGAAAAACTTTGTTTCTTTAAGAAGAAACTAGACAACTAGAGCTAGACGCTGCTCCTCTGGCACAAAGCAGCTCATCACTGTTATATCAATGATCGGATCTAAGCCGGACGTAAGAGTTATTCTTTGTGTTTGAAAAAAGAAAATTAATAGATGATAGAGAATTTTACTTTGGCATAAAAGGAAAAATTGGTTAGATTTTCTGTTCACATGCCCCCCTCACTCCCTGAAAAATGTCTGTACTTGTGGCACATCCAGTCAGAAGAACAACAATAATGATTTATCGCTTCTGATATCATTGTGATATCTAATACCTTTAACCAACATTGCAGTTAAAGTATACACTCTTCTGAGTGTCTCTTTTATTTCTGTGGAAACCACCATTAGTGAACAAAGGCATTTGGATTCATTCCATCAGCATAAAGGGGGTGAGGCATGTGCAGTGCACAAGCTCACTCTGCTTAAACTGCTCAAATGCAGCTTTTAGGGTTTATTTTGTAATACAGCAGACACTGAAAAAATTCTGTTTGAGAACTTGTATTTGTAGAGTTAACCTAGTCTGTGTGTGTCTTTGGAGTTCCATCCTGATCTCGGGTTCGAAAATCGTATTAACCCAGAAAAAGTGTATATTAGTACTCACGCTGCACTGTAAATTAAAATTGGTTGACTTTATTCTCTCCTTTTAAAAAAAAAATGGAACTGTATAGCACTGAAAATTTTCATTTTAATCTTAAACGACTTCCAATGATCCACATTTCTTCAACAAGGAAACTTAACTCAAACAGTCCAACAGTTGTAAATAGTTTCAGTAGCTCTTCTTTTTTTGAGATCTGTTCAGACTTGATTTAGTTAACTTTGCAGCAATTATTAATGTGCGCGCAGTGCACTGGCATCAACTCTGAAACAGATCCATTATTTTTAAAGGATTGTTTCCGAGAGCAGTAAACAAATGGCAGCATTATTCATTCATTCATTCATTATTCATTATTTTCACGCAGTAATGAAGGAATGGATAAGGGTCACCCATTTCTGAGAAATCAAATGGCTTCATGTATCTTGCCATTCTATTTAGAAACTGCCTGGGGCTGGAATTCACCACCTGACCCAACACAGCAGGTAAATCCGATCTTTTCCCTCAAATGTGACACGTCATCTGTGCCAGTGTGAACAGCAAGAAACGCAATGAATCTGACATTTTCCATTCCGATTTGAGACGCTTTCATATGTGGTACTGAAATCTGATCCGGATTTTAATATAATATATGAATAATATAATAATAATATAAAAATATTAAGTTTTACGGTGGACTGGGGGTGATGAGTCCAGCTGGAACTTCATAATCACTCCTGCGATGCTGGCGAAGACGAAACCGGGAGCAGCTAGTGTTCACTACTCGTCATGATTGTTTATCTCTGGACAAGCCGTGAATTGTATTGTTCTTTTGCGCATGCGGGTCGGTTTGGGAGCTGATCTGTTCAGACTGATGTTGCATACGGATCACATTTAAAAAAATGTGAACAGCTATACAAAAAAATCGGATTTGGTAAGGCTACGTTTACACAGCAGGTAAAAGTGGCCCGAATCTGATTTTCTCACCAAATCTGATTTGCTTGTTTGGCTGTTCACGTTATCTTTTAAATGTAATCTGTATGTAACATCAGATCAGCTCCCAAACCTACGTCTATTCAGTGTTAGTATCTCTGTGTAACAGCATGCAATTACTGTAAACAGAAAGCTGTCAGAGTAACTCTGTGCAGCCAAAGAACGTCTTAGTAACCTTGGCTTTAAAAATACTTGCCAAATGATTTGAGTTCTTGGAAGGTAACCAGTTTCTTCTGCTAGGCTTTGGAGCAGATCCACAGACAGTTGGCTGTTTATTCTGCTTCTAATGGATCTGAACATTTAAGAATACTAATAATGCTAGTAATGGCTCAGTAGGTCTGTGGGACGATTTCACACACTCGCCCACAGCCACATGCCTCGGGGTCCGGCAGTCACACTTCACACTAAGCCTGTTCTGGAGGATTTCATTACTATCGGCCCAGCAGTGTTGGAGCGCTAGCTGCAGTTAGCAGGATGCCACGTCTGGAAGACAGCGTTACAGCCTGCGCATCCGCAACATTTTCTTTCCAGCTGACCATTGCTCTTGTGTTGTCAGCCTGAACAAGCTGAAAAAGTACCTCTTTGTTTGCCTGTTAAAGGGATTAGCCTGCTTTAGGACTTTATTCAAAGCAAATAAAACATCAGAACATGATGTAAAATACCTGTTAGGTTAAGGCAATGCTGTCCAACTCCAGTCCTGAACTGCAGGGAGGTGTCACAATGTTTCAGTTCAAATATATATATTTTTATATATATAAAATGTTATGTAATAGCATTGTGTGCAAATAGTATGTTCACACTGGAAAATTAAATGGGATGTAGTCTAGGGGCGCAATGTCTTGTGAACCTGACACAGCTTGTTCTGATTGAACTCTTCTGCTTTTCTCAGAATGACACCAAAGATATCCTTGCACAGAATGATGAATGTTAGTTGTTCAGGAAACACCACAGAACTAAGGGAACTTGGTCAAAAACATCTTTGTAATTCCCTCTCACCACAAAACAGTTCCTTCTGGACACAATGCTACATTTGACAAAGAGGAACAGCAGACTAAAGTACAGGCAGACAGTAAATACAACACTATACAAATGGATATACACTATACTACTCGTATACTATACAGTATGCAATGGAATATACAACCATAGAGCACTAAATAGAAATAAAGAACTAAACAAATCACTTGACAAGAGACAGCACTGCTTTATGGGCTTTATATCTAGATGGAAAATGCTTGTCATCTCTCAAATATATGGACTACAATGAAAGACTAAACCAAAGGCTAAAGATCACTTTTAGGAAAAAATTCCATTTGCTAAAGACTGCCATATTACAGAAGTTGATCAAATGCTACAATTAGCACTTAATTTATCACATTCGCATGAGAAGGAGAGAGAAAGGATAGAGGGAAAAAAAGCTGAGCAAATAATTCAGTCCTTTACAAAAATAATTGTCCTTTATTTTTACAGTACATTACCCACAAATACCTTTACCTGTCCTGGACAAGCAGACAAGCGTTAATATTGAGCCCTTTATACTTGCATAGATTATATTAGCCATAGTTTTAAATTTCAAATGTGTTTTTGTCCTTTGTCAACTGTTTCCCTGTGCCGTGGTTTGTTTTAGGGTTAATTTTTGTGCAAATAGTTTAAAATAAAATAATAAAATCCACAAGCAAAACATTATCTTACATGTCTTACAACAACTTATCTTACAACAACTTACATGTTGAACATTATGAGCAGAGTTTGTCATATTTATTAATGTAACACATGGTAGGGTCCTGTGTCGAGCTGTGTAAAGTATGTATTTTGGAAATTGAAGTACTTTAGGTGAATTTATTTGTGGAACAAAGCTGTACCATCTTTCAGGTTTGTGGTTGCTAGTGTTAAGTAGCCTCGTCTTCCTTGCTGTGTGACACTAGATCCAGCTCGTCTACTAATAACTGGCCCTTCATGAGCTGAATCGGGTGTGTTGGGTCAGGAAATCGTTGAGTCTGTGGTGCTGTTGGTTGAGGGAAATAATGTAGCATTGATATCAACACTTTGAAATGTGAAAAATACTGGTGATTTGATACCAGTTACTGCTGCTGTGATAGTTGATAGACAGAAATATTTACTACAGCAGGAAAGTCCAGATCTCATGGTTGGCCATTACATACTGGAGGTTATGAAGGCTGTTCTGTCATTTCTTGTTTCTACCCACTGAGTGCCTCTGTGTCAGTCACTGAAACAGGCTTCTTCTTTCAGCATGCCAGTTTACAGACTGTGATGCTTCAAATCACTGTGAACTAACTGTAGATAACCTACTTAAGCAGGTTAGTTCCAGTATCACTTGCCTAGTTTGCTCTGGAAGACACTGTTAGCCTTGTCAGTGCTAGCATCTGCAAATTTGAAAGGTGGTACAGCTTCGTTCATTCTCAAACAATTAAGTTTATATTGGTCATTACCCAAAATAAGAGATGTCCTTTTATTCAGGTCAACACATGACCCATATAAAGGAATCTGTGTTACATTAATAGTTAAAAGGAATATGACAAATATTGCTTATACCGTCAGATTTGGCACTAGATAACGCTGCACCCAGTGCAGTGCTGAGTACAATGTGTTACGCCTTGATGGAGGTGGTTCACCCTGAGTGGCTGTGTTCAGAAGACCTGTCACTCCTGATCATTTGACCAGTAGAGAGTGCAGGTGAATGCCCTCTTCTAAGAAAAAAAATTAGTTGCAAAAGAGCAATTTCAGAAGCAGAAGGAAGAAGGGGAAAAATTAATCATCAGAATGAGAGAAAATGAGGCGCAGACTTTTTGAAAAAATAAGTTTGATTCAACTTTTATTATTTGTAATTGCAACATATTTTGGACGTTTTGATACTCAATATTTTGCTTGTGGGTTGTAGTCCTTTATTTGAAACCTCTGGCACAATTAATTGCATATATGTCTCTTTTGCAGCTAAAGATTAAAAATGGCAAAGGGGCCTGTTATGATAAAGTTAAGTTGCTAACATTAGCTAACTGCTAATCCAGTAGCGAGAGACATGATACCACAATCAAGTTCAGTCAGCTGTGGATTATCTACTGCAGGGGTGCCCAGTCTTGCCTGCAAATGGCTGGTGTGGCTGCAGGTTTTCACTCCAACATAGCATTGATCACCTGATGAAATGTTACAAAAATTAAGACCAACTAATTAAATAAGTGGAGTAAGGTGTGAAAACCTGCAGCCACACCAGCCCTTTGCAGATAAGATTGGACTCCATGATCTATTGGGTGAAACTCTCAAAGACTCTCAAAATTAAGTGTTACTCTTATTTGTGTTCAGGGTAAACCATTACCATAGTTCAGATGATATTATAAAAACCAAGGCTCTAGATGGTGAAGTAAATAGTTGAATAATAGAATGCATAGTGAATTGAGACACAGGGATGTTTTCCATACATTAGCACAACTGCTCAGGAAAGACTTGGCTAATGAAGTGGTTGCAGGGAAAACATGATCTTGTGCTGTGCAGGTGGACTAGAAGCCTGGAGTTGAGAAACGCTGGGCTCAGGAACAGTTTTTTTTTTTTTTTTTTTTTTTTTTTTTTTTTTGACAAGGAAGCAAAAGTCTTATTCATCGTCCTATAGTAAGTCTTCAGTGAAGCCTCAGCTTCCCAGTTCAAAAAGCCGTCTTATAATGACAGAATCTGAGTGAGAACGAGAACAATTCTCACACGCTCTGCTATCTTGAGTGTCAGAGGGTTTATGTTTTTTTTTGTTTTTTTTTTCCCCTCCGGCACTGACAGGTTTTGAGACTGCTCAGAAATCTAGGCAGCCACCAGAAGCCAAGAGCTAACAGAAAGAGCTTCTAATCCAGTCAGCAGGCCGGGTGCTGATAAATGGCTCTAGCGTTTACGGGGTGCTGAGCTGGGCTCCTTGCAGAAGCTCTGTGCTGACCCGCCGCCCCCTAATTCAGCTCCAGCCGCAGGCACATCATTGCCGCCGCCACCGCACCATTAGTTATGCAAAGCAATAGGCCGACGTTAATCTCAGGTAAATTAAACATTTAAACAAAGTGGACTTCACCGAGCGGAACTGCAGGCAAGAATGAATATTACAATAAAGACTGGCTGAAAATGTATCAGCGTTTAACGAGGGGAGGGAGGGGGGCGTCTTGAAGTGCATTTTTGTGAGGCACGTATGAATCAGACGAGCTTTCTTAGTCGTGGATGTTTTCAATACATGTCTTTCAAGGAGAATCCATCCATCCATCCATCCATCCTCTAATGCCTAGTTCACACTACATGATTTTAGCCTGGTTTTTTGTAGATCGCCGACAGAAACCTGTGGTCGGAGGCAAATCGGCAATCACTTGGCGCTGGCTCAGTCGTGTAGTGTGAACGGCTGAAAGACGCTCGCCGAGCCATCGCCGAGTGGTCGCGGACTAATCGCAGACGCCTGGCAAATATCTAGCATGTTTAATATCCAGCCCAGTCGGCGACTGTGAGTCAAGCGTGAGGCTACAGCCAAAGGGAACGCGAAGGGAGAGAACCGCGTGTAGAAGTGCAACAGATGTCTGCCAAAATAATAAACTGGCTGAATACCAAACGTGTGTTTCAAAGCAAAAATCTCGGCTACTTCCACCTGCGCATAATTGCGTAATTGATTATAATCAATTTGATTAATATTCACTGAAGTATGTGCTCACTTTTTGCCTTGAATTTTAAGCATAAAAATCCTCTAGATCCATTTTCATGTTAACATTTTTATTTAAATATGGCACTCATAGAATGTATATTACATTATATTACACTGTGCAGATACAACAGTCACATTTATATAGTTTGTGTAGTTTCAAGAATAATTCTGAATCACATCAGACGAATCTATTTGAATCCTAGTGAAATTTAGAAATTTCCTGACATGTTTATTTGTTTCCTAAACAGTCCTAATCATACTGAAATGTAATTAGATCAGAGATGCAAGTGTGTCCATGCCATGGGTGATGGGTGATGCCTCTGGTATTGCTAAAATATGTTCTTCAGCCTTTATCCACAAAGAGCATATGGTTCTCTGTCAGTTCAGTGATCAGTGCTGGGGTTTCCTATTTTTGTTGGCCTGTCCTTGATCTGGAATGCCTTTGGCCCTGACCCCTGGTCATTCATAGGATAGCAGCCCATGCAAGAATAGTCCTCATTTTCTTCTCTTCCCTGGCAAGGAGATGAATGGAGTTGCTGATTATGGTGCTTGTTTTCTACTGTAGGTCTTAAGGAGAGCCATGCACGGGCAGTTCTTGATGCAACATCAGTGCTCTACAGTACTCTGTGATTATGTTTCAGAATAAATAAAACTGTTCACAAGGGGACTGGGGATTAAGATGGACTGAAAAGATATGCACAAACTAAGGATAGGGTGTTTTAAGCTGTGTGGTTCTTGTATTAAGAGAGCACCTGAGACTGCACATGGAAGTTTAATGAATGTTTTTATTTTTTATTTGCCGCAGGCAGATTTTGTAAGTTTGGCCGTTCTGTGGTTTGTACCTGTGATTCATGATTATTAAATAGTAGGTGCGTTTTATATATAGAGGTTTTGAACCCAAACCAAAATTCATAGTTCTATAGTCCATGGATTTGTTCTTGTTTCATATGATATTATTTGTAATTATTAGCCTGTATTTTTAATGCAGTGCACCTTTTATCATTAGCAGGATTTATTTTTTGGTCATTGTCCTTTTCCTCTTTTTTTGAGATGCACTCAATCGTGTCTTGTCTCCAGACAACATGGTTAAACACTGGCACCCTGCTGTCTTCATTACTTGCTGAGAACACCTCAGTAAGTGTGAACTCCCTAGGTGCCCATTTTTTCACAAGCAAGTTGGCACTGAACAGCCTGCCAACAGACCTTACAGTCAACGGACCCTCCTAGGTCTTGCAAATGTCTCTCCTTGCTGTGGACATTAATAAAATGTCAGCTCAGAAGCCTGTGTAACTCTTTTTAGATTTTCTGACACATTTGTATGGTGGTGGTAGAGGCTGTAATTGATTTCATTTAATGACCACTAGGATTGCATATTATAATATTTGTTTATTTAATATTTGTCCTTTGTGATGCTGATATTGCACAAAGCTATAATGTGCAAATGCCTTTTAGTCACAATGGTTTTTGTTCACTTGTTTGTCAGTTCTTTGCTGGAACCTCCAGAGGTCCAGCCTGTTAGAGTAGCTGTCTGTTGATTCACTGACTGACTGACTGACTGATTGAGTGACTGATACCCATTAATAAAATGTGATAAGCAGGCATTGCACAGGACAAACAACCCAACTCAAATGTGGGGCCAATATAAAAAAAAAGAAAAGAAAAAGCTTTCTTTGACATAAGTCTTACAAAAACAACAAAAGATATCAATAATGGGTGCAGTAACAGCAGTGGGTGTTGAGTGTTTACTTGAGCTCAAGCTGTGTTAGACTTAAGACAGAAATTCTCACTGTAAGTGTTATTTAGCAGTTATTCTCTCCTCCAGCTGAGCCACCAGTATATGAACACAAAGAATGTTCTTATGTGAGAACATAGAGGAGAAAGGTCTCACTACAAACTGAGAGGATTCAATATAAGGTTTTAGTATATAAGCACACATCTAAGGTTTGCTGTCACCGGTTTCCTTGCATGTACATTCGCTCCTCAAAACGAGAGTATAAGTAGTAGATACGTTTTTTTTTTTTGTTTGTTTGTTTTTTGTTTGTTTGTTTTTTTCTCGCTCGTTGACACCATAACCGTAACCTGCTTTATTTCACCTACAATTTAGATTTAGAGTACACAGTGGCAACTGGAATCACATCCATGAAGCTCAGTTATGGAGTTTCTGTTCTTGAAGTCTTTTATTTGGCTGGTTGAGCTGCAGTTGAATGTCCTCTAAAGCCAGACATACACTGTGAGATTTTAGAAATCTTATTCTTCACATTGTATGAAAGTCTACAATTTGTGTACTTACGCTGTACGAAAATGCTTGGATCCATGCTGCGTGAAATTTCGCCCCCCAGACAGCTCTGTCTATGAACAATTTAAAATGAAGCTGTTCCAATAAAAATAACACGCTGTGCACTGAGTGCACTTTAGACTGAAGCTAAAAGCCAGATGGCGATGTATACCGTGGTACAACATGGTCTCTCTACAGCTTATTTTACAAAAATATTACTGTTTTAAACTTTATAACTCACTGTTCAGTTCAGTCAATATATACAGACTGTGGTAGGAAATATCACCTTTTTTTGTCTCCGTTTAACTAAACTATGTGTCTCCACCTGAATTTGGGAAGTGGTTGTTTGTTTAAAAATAGGCTACAACTGCACATTATAGGTCTGGTGGGAATTTGCAAATAAGTAATGTTTAAAATGGCAGGGGCAGTCATGGGCTGGAGGTTAGGGAACCAGCCACATGACCAGAAGGTTGCCGGTTTGATCCCCAGAGCCGGCAGCACATGACTAAGGTGTCCTTGAGCAAGACACCTAACCCACAACTGCTCCACGGGTGCTGCAGATTGGGCTGCCCACCGCTCCAGGCAAGTGTGCTCACTGCCCCCTAGTGTGTGTATGTGGTGTTTCACTTCACAGATGGGTTAAATGCGGAAGTGAAATTTCCCCGTTGTGGGACTAATAAGGGTCACTTAATCTTAATCTTAATCACCAACCACTTTGTGTCTAACCTCCACAGAGTCATTAACACTCTTCTGAGTGAGCAGACCATCCTTCATTGAGTCATTTGTTTATTAGCACAGCAGTGTATACTTGGCTTATGTGACGGATGTCGGATCTTGGTATCTGAATTTTTATGAGGGAGAGTAAATAAGCAAGGCATCAGGATGATGCCCCGTACCAGTATGGCTATTGATGCATCTGCTGAAAACATTAGAATTTGATACTTGGCTAACAAATAAATTAACATTTGCTTAGCACTGCCCTTGTTAGTCCAGTTACGTCTCAATGAATGCATTTACTGCATGTTTTTATATTTATTTTCCTCAACTCAGTGACCTCAGTTCACATTTTGTTTGTTGTAGTATAATATGGCTGTGAAATCTAATGACTGTAGAAAATTACTGCTATCAGTTCAAATCATTGTGAATAGGTGATTGTGTAATAATTGTGGCCTGTTTTTATTTTTCACATTGTCTTTTGAAGGGAATAACAGTGATCCATGTTTAAACAGCCAAGGTGAAATAATCCACTGCACTGGTCTTGCGACAGTATAGTGAATGTATTTTTAGTGACTGACTGAAGATCAGCGTGTTAGGGTGTTTTGATTTGGAGTTGGCCAAAATAGGACTGATCCTGTATCAGCAGTCTGCTGTGTGTGTATGTGCGTATGAATGCATGTGTGTACCTGATACAATGAATATGTTTCAGGGGGGCTAGTTGGCATGCTGAAAGATTTTCAGGGAGAGTTTGAGCATCCCTGGCATCCCTGGCCTGTGTGCGGCTACTCGTGCGGCTGCTCCAGAGCATCCCGTTCTATTGTCAGTGCCTTTCTATGGAGATTATACAAGCTGTGTTTGCGTAATTGAACGGGTGTGTCAGCAAGGAGTGCACCTTAAAATAGCTGAATTCACTCATAAGAAGGGGTTCAGATGAATGCTGGACCACATTCAGACTGGGGATTCTATAGTAGTTCTGCAGTATAGTACTAATGTTTTGTCCACTCATCTCAGTCATTTAATGGTCTCAGCATCTCAGCTTTATTTTTCTTTTCTTTCTCTCTTTGTCCTTCTACTTCTTTTACCTTTTTCTTTTTTTCATTTTCTCTGTCTATCCTTCTCAGTTTCTTTCACCTTTTTTTTTTCCTTTCATCTTTATTTCTCATTTGGCCTTTCTTTCATCATGCCTTTCAGTATTTCTTTCTTTTGTGTTCTCTTTCATCTTTTCTTTCATCCTTTCCTTCTTTTTTTCTGTCGTCTTTACTTCTGTCTGTTTCACCCTTTCTTTTTTGTCCTTTTTGTTCTTTTTCATCTTATCCTTTTGTCTTTTCTTTCTTTTCATCCTTTCTTTCTTTGGCTTTTCTTTTTCTAGCCTACTAATGTCAGTCCTTCACTGAATGTTACGAATCTTAATATATGAAAATGTAACTAAAGGGCTTCTTTTATTCTTTCTTTCATTTGCCCTTTCTTTCATCTTTCTTTATTTTTGTAATTCATTCTTTCATTCCCTCAGTCTTCTGTGTTCACTCAGGCCAGCTCTGCTGGCGGAAGGGGCTGTTAGCTCTCTCCGGCTCTGCTCTCAGTACAGAGCGTCTTTGTTCACTGTGCCCACTGCCTTCGTCCACTCAGAAAGCATTTTCACTGTGCACTGTTTTTCAAGCTACTCTCTTTTTACTTGCTTTACAATGACGAGCAAGGTGTCATTATCCTCCCAGAGTGGTCCTTGTTCACACACACTTGACAGTTGTGTGCTCAGAAAAAGACTTGCAAAATGCCAAAATGCCAAGTAGTGGGTGTGCTTTTTTTTTTTTTTTTTTTTTTATTTAAACCCTGAAAATGACTGACTGACACATTTCAGCAGTTCACAGAAATGCCAAGAAATATACACACAGGATTTCAGTGTTTGATGTGCTTAAAAGTGCAAGTAAATACTTTAGCAACCCATATTCCCAAACAGATTTTCAATCTGCAATCAGTCAACCTGATTGACTCAAAAAATAGACTGCAAGGATGCATCAGGAGATAATTAGCCTGTCTCATCTGCATGGCCCCTTTCCAAGCTGGAATTAATTCTCCTAAAATATTCGAGAAACACCATTGGGTTGGTGGATAGATGGGTTCAAATAGGCCGTCTGACCAGGCAGAAAGTCCATCAGCCAGACCTGCTGAAATTTGCACGGATAAAGAGAATTGATCCTTAACACCTTTAGGTTTCACCTCAAGGAATCTGATCACAAGTGGATTTCAGCGCATATTTACTACTTTTTAGGACTACTCTTTAAGAAAATCCACCCGGGAATAATTCTGAAATTTATGTTGTTGTCAGATGTGAACGGGGCCTCCGTTGCCTCAATCTCAACTTCCTGTTTGTTTTCATGTTGAACCCACTCTTAATCACAGTATAGCCCTACGGAAGACACAGTGCCAGTTGCTAGAGAGCTTATTTAATTACAACAAATACTAAAGCTGAGAGTTAATCTCTCGTTAAGTCTTACAGCAAAAAATATTTTATTTTGCATGTTAAGTCTCGTCTTGACATGCAGTTTGTCTCTTTGCACTTAGTCTGGCCTAAAGATTTACACAAATTTACATGACCGTCACTGTTTTACTGTTGTGAAATAAATACGCACGTTAAGAGTTACAGAGCGTTCCCAGCTATTCTGCCTGGCCTTATTTTGTGAAGCTTGCTCCAGATTGGCAGGAAGAAAAGCAGCAGGCATCCTGCCCAGAGTCCTGTTGTTTCTTACTTGCCTTTATCTTTGGAGACGATATCTCTGTAGAATATCACACATTGTTCTGAATGGCATCAGCAGCAAAACGCTGGTTTTTGATTACTAGCTGAGTTTGAAAATCACATGGATTTACCCATCTCTTATCTCTCAGGCTCAAAGGGCCAGGGATGCTGGATGGTGTTCTAAGGTGGAGGTGCTGAAATTTTAAATAGTGTTTGTGACACCATACAAAATTATTACTTTTTTGTTTTAGATATTTATTTGCTTTTTGATCATTTGCATCAAACAGATTGTGTCATAACTTAGTAAAATGGGACAAGTGATGTCAATATATACATCTGACTGGCAGATCAGACCGCTCATACATTCTCTCTCGGCACTTTCATTTGGGATGAACTTTATGCGAATGAATTGAGCAGCAACCAATCAGTTTGTAAACAAATTTAGGCTGCTTTGGGGTTCAGAACTGGGCTATAATTCTGTATAGACTTTCCTTCTTTGCACCTTAGCCTGCTTGTGTTTTAGTGACCCACCACCAAAGCATTGTTAAGGTAAGCAATTTGGCTCGTTGTAATGAAAATACAGCATTAACTTAAACAGTTAAGATTATGGCAGGAAATCATATAAAAATCCAGACATTGCTCTGGAGAAAAACACCATATAGATCTTTGCCATGCTTAAATTATCATAAAATTTCATCATTTTTATCACTTCCATTCCTGATATCTGGGGGTGCTCTGGCACCCTCAGCACCACCACTTCCTGCAACCCAGTAGACGGCTACAGTTTTCTTTACTCTAAAAAAGTAGTACATGAAAATTGTGGTGCCTGTACTGAGCTGCATTTCAGTGAATTGCATCAAGACACTTAGGTTCTTTAGAAAGGTTGTTCACGGCAGGTTACATGGCTTCCATCGCATAGTTTTGTGGGTTTCAGTGACTCTTGGAAAGCTAATATTTGTTCATGGAATGTGTTGCTGAGATATGGCGCTTTGCCTTTTTTATCCCCGTTTGTCAAAGCTGTTTGTTTAACATGCTTAACCATTCAGAACAAATTTGTTGAATTTTGGCGGCCCTTGCAGTCCACTGAGATACAACCGAGGACTGCGTCCCAGCATTTTAAAAACCAAAAAAGCAATACATTTTTAAACACTATGGGATCTGTTTTGTTAATGTTTCACAGTAATTATGTGGAGATAAGATTTTAAGCTGATACTGGAATGGCAAAGTTATGAGGATACAAATAATTCTGTTTAATCTACAAGCATTAGTTGGATTGTAACATCGGGCATAACTAATGCCTCTGCATCGTCCCTTATCCTCATTATGGTCTATCAGATATTGCTCTGAGAGGAGGATGAATACGTAACAGATGAGCTCTCCATGGGTATCGGTCATTGGAAGGCAGTTGTATGGGCAGCTAATTTTTGGCAGGATTTGCCTCTGGGCACATGGGCATTGCTTTTTCAGTTTTATGGAAAGGTCGGAACTCGATTTGAAGTAGCCAGGACTGTGTCCTTCAACAAAAACACAAGGACTAACCGTACTTCTCGCAAAATTTTAGAAAGTTTTGCTGCCTTTATATTAGGACAGTGAAGGATGTCAGGAAACTGGATGTTCCATATCTTTCAGTGAGCCACAACAGAATATTTCTCCACTGCCAGTGGTAACGTATTACAGAAGGTAGTGGAAAATGCTGTCGCGTTACATTGTCCCAACCTTTGTCACCAGCTGGTGTAATAAACCGTAGTATAGTGCATACATAACACCATCACCCCAAACATGTGCACAATCACATTACCCATCAGTATTGAAGCGCTGTGCTCAAGTCAGAGACCACCCTTCATTTGTTTACTTACAGTCAAAATGGCCTGTCAGTGCACATTAGTGTGTGCTAATGTGTAGATTGTATATATGTAAATGTTTAGAGCGTGGGTGGGTGTTATTTTGTTGTTGTTGTTGTTTTAGGCTTCTGGGTAATTTCTGCCATTTGCATTTTGACTGTAAATGAAATAAATGTGTGGCCGTTTTTGATGTTTTTTAAAAACATCATATAGCCATAACACCACGGCAATGTTTGCCATCACTGGTGTACTTGTGTACTGTCTCAGTTCTGCAAAGATGCATGAACTGACTCATTTTTTTCCTTTTAATGCCAACAAGTAAACACAGCATAAACCTTCTGCCAAAAGTACCTTATTCAAATGACTGGAGATCAGGGAAGGCTGTAATTTAGGCCCAATCCCATTTCGCCCCTTACCCCTAACACTTAGCCCCACCCTTCTGTTTTGCGCGTTCACATGTAGGGGTAGGGTTGTCCTGATTGTTGTTGAGGTAGAGGGGTACGGTGAAGTGTTAGGGCTACATGGCCCTTCAAACGGAGCTTTTTCAGAGGTGCACTACAAACGGAGTGTAATCAGAAAATTCCCAGAATGCCCTGCAAATCATCGGCAAGACGGCTGCACAAGCGGCCAAAGAGACACATAAATGTAAGTATTTCTCTGTTAAAAAGCCGCTGTATTGTAAGAACCATTGTGATGGGGTTTTATGGTCATTTCCTTCATAACACGCATAAAAACCGCCAGTAATGCGCTGATGTCTCGGTCACTACCTGGCGAAATTTCCTGTTCCACCTTAAATGGTCCAGCAGTGACGTTCTGGAAGCTGGTGGTTAAAAAGCTAAATTCAGCTTCAAATCACTGAAGAATTCTTGGTGGTGATAATAAATAATTGCCCCCCTCTTTTAAGGTGTATGATGCCCTAAATGTAACGTTATTTAAGCAGTAAGGATCTGAACTTTACCCTCCTCTGCTGTCACTGCTGACTGGACGGGTCGCCTACCGAGCAGCTAGTAGCTGTTAATGAAGTGATGTATTTTTTTGTTTGCGCTTTTTTTTAATTGTTACTTGTTTAATTGATTGTTGTGTAAAACTGAAGTTGTGAATGAATCACGAGCGCTCGTTATTTTCAGTCTCCTTCAGATAAAAGGCAAATGTCAGTGCAATATACCATTATTGCTGTAGTATGGAGACATAGCAGGAAAACACATCCTGATTATTTCTCAATATTTTTTCAATATGATTCACCTGTCCTGTCATATGACACACAAGTGATTTCGCCACAGCTGGAGGCAGAGTATTGGAAATGGCCGGAAAACCTCGTATCGTCTGTCTACGTAAACGTTGTTGACGACAACTGATGAAGTTTCCGGTTCTTCAAGGGTTGTCCCATTTCATAGGGGGAAGATTTCAACCACTACCCCTAGTAACTCAGTTTCGAGGGGGGAGGGTTACACTCGAAAACAAGGGGTAGGGGAAAAAGTAAGAAATGGGATTGGGCCTTAGAGTATAAACACTGAATCAATCAAGTGGAGTGTTTCTGTGTGCTCTATAATTTGGGGGCAAAATCTGAGTGGAAGTAGCTCAGGAAATACCCAGAAATTGTGTAAACGCATTGGCACTCTGGCCCTAAAACACTCTGGGGAGGTGTGCCTGTTTCAGTGAGAGCTAGAAAAGACCCAAATGACAGTAAAACTCACTCAATCACGAAATCACAGCAGGTGTTGTTTTCAAGGAGAGATTATGGGAACGAGAGCAATAAGCAGTCTTGTCCAGTATTTAAGCTTAATTGTTTTAAGAGACGCTTAATGTGTTCTGGTTGGCCTTTGTTATCTGTGAGGTAGTTTTTTTGTTTTAGAGTGATGGCACCGCCGTATTTACAGCAATTAGCTCTTCTGTCCATTTGAGCAGAAGATTCTTTGCTTCGGACCGGGTCACGTTTACTTTGTGTGAAGTGTGGTGATTATAGAAGACTTTTATTCAATCCCTCCAGTCATAGCAGGAGCAGCTGCTTGTTAGGTGATGTTGTCATGGAAACATGGACCCCTTTGCACCCCAAGGGCTTTTTTGAAGGTAGCAAGGAAATCATAACTGTTTTTGAATGCCTCAGTGAAACCTTGTGGGCAGCAGAAGCTGGAATAATATCACAGGTCTAGTGGTGTCTGTAGCTTTGTGCTGTCTATATTATCTGTATTATCTGAAAAAAGCAAGAAGCCCAGGGTTCTATGCTCGGCCTTTACTGGAACAGATAACACGATAGAGTGATGTTTCACAGGATGCGGCTCGGCTCCTGCCAGACGCAGCGTGGAAGAGTATCACACGAAGGGATCTGTTTCTGTCTGTATACAATCCTCATAAATCAGTGGACACAGTCATCTATCTCTTTCTCTCTCTCTCTCTCTCTTTCTCTCCTCTCACACTCTCTTCCTGTCTTACCTGCCTCTCTCCATCTTTTCCTTTATTTTTCTCTTTCCCCCTTTCTCTCCCCCACTCTCTTTTTCACATCTCTTGTTTTTTTCTTGCTTGCTCTGTCTTTCTCTCTCTATTGTGCTCTTTCCTATCTGTATGTATGGGTATTCCTGCTGCTTTCTGTTTCTCTGCCGCTCTCTCTCTCCCTCTCTCCCTCTCTCCCTCTCTCCCTCTCTCCCTCTCTCTCTCTCTCTCTCTCTCTCTCTCTCTCTCTCTCTCTCTCTCTCTCTCTCTCTCTCTCTCTCTCTCTCTCCTGCTACCCTTATGTCTCTCTCTGTCTGCCTGTCTGTCTGCCTGCCTGCCTGCCTGCCTGTCTGTCTGTCTCTGTGACTCTAAGCACAGTGAGGCATCATCAAGGCCCCTAAGTGGAGCTGTGGAGGATCATGGTGTCAGCTGTCAGCTCAAACAGACTGGCTGAGAGGCCTGCGGGAGCAGAAAAGTTCCATGGAGAAAATCAGCCTCTTAACACTTTATATTTTTGTCTAAATTCATAAATCTTGTGCAATTTCCTTTTAAGCTTGTAGAAGCTTAAGAGGCATACATATAAAACTAACCCCTTAAACTTAATGGGTTCCACATCATATGGCTTGCAAATAAGTAAATTGGCAAAATTAAGAATAAATATCAATTATTCAATTAATCAGAAATTATGAATAAATAACAGTTGTTTTTATTTAAAAGTACTAGTATTTTTAGTTCAGTATTTACTATGTTTAGGACAGTTTCCTTGTGAACCACAGGGGGCGACAAAGGTTTGATCACAATAGCTGAAAAATTAAACTACTTTACCAAGTTTACAGCAGTTATTCATAATTATCAGTAAATTGATGCAGCTTTACATGTTATTCTGTCAGTAGATGGAAAGCAGTAAAGAATCATTGACTTGTATAAAGTTGTAGTAGTAAGGAATGAAAGTTTGGCAGATATTTGCTTTAAAAATATGGGCATCAGACAGATGTTTAGATGTTTGCAAACTAATATTTGATCATGTATTGATTGTGTACTGGAAAAGCAGTACATTTAGACAGTGCTGAGTAAATGTGCTAAAATGTCTGCATTTTATTTATTTCCCTGCATTTGTAATCCTACAATAAAAAATAAACATGCTAATGCAGGTTAATTTATATACAATCACAAACACAAAAGTTTGGATGCTGTTCAAAACAAAATGTAAAGATGTCCAAATCATTTAACCCCTATATTTAATTAAAACATAGTACAAAGACAACATATCAAATGTTGGTACTGAGAAAATTATATTGTTTTTTGAAACATATGCCCATTTTTAATTTAATACCAACACCACATTCCAAAAAATGTGACGGGGGCAACAAAAGACTGGTAAAGTTGTGTAATGCAAAAAAACTTACTTTCAGAATTAAAGGTGAGGAGGGCTTCACCACTCCTCATCTTTGAAACACTGCACAATCAAATAGTGCAACAGTTCAAGAATAACATTTCTCAACATAAAATCACAAAAAACTTTTGCTTTTCATCATCTACCTACATTAAAAGATTCTGAGAATCTGGTGAAATCTCTGTATGCAAGGAACAAGGCCACAAAACAGCATTTGCTGGCCATGATCTTTGGGCCCTCAGGTGCCACTGCATTAAAAACAGACATGATTCTTTAGTGGAAATCACTGCATGGGCTCAGAAACACGTCTGAAAAACGCTGTCTATGGAAACATTTCATGACTGCATCCACTAATGCAAGGTAAAACTCTAAAATGCAAAAAAGAAACCGCATATAAACAGGATCCAGGAATGCTGTCATCTTCTCTGGACACAAGCTCATTTAAAATGGACTGGGAAGTGGAAAAGTGGGAAGTGCAGGGGAAGTGGAAGTGTCCTGTGGTCTGACAAATTGACATTTGAAATTCTTTTTGGAAGTCAAGAATTTTTCTGTGTCGTCTGGATTAAAGACCACTCAGCTTGTAATCAGTGCACAGTTCAAAAGCCAGTATTCCTGATGGTATAGGGGTTCATTAGTCTTCATGACATGACTGATGTGCACATTTGTGAAGGCACCATTAATGCTGAATGATATATACATGTTTTTGTAACATGTGCTGCCGTCCAGATGACGTTTTTTTCAGGGAAGGCCTTGAATAATTCAGCACTACAATGCCAAACCACATTATGCTTATATTACATCAAGATCGCTCCGTATTAAGAGTGTGGGTGCTAAACTGACCTGCCTGCAGTCCAGACCTGTCACTACTGAAAACATTTGGCACATTATGAAATGAAAAATATGACAAATGAGCCCCCGCACTGTTGAGCAGCTGAAATCCTATATCAACAAGAACAGGAAAACATTTCACTTTCAAAACTACAGCAGGGTCTCCTCAGTTCCCAAACGCTTACAGAGTGTTGTTAAAGGAAGAGGTGGTGAAACACAGTGGTAAACAGGCCCCCGTCCCAACTTTTTTGGAACACATTGTTGACATCAAATTCAAATTAGGCATATATTTGATGTGTTGTCTTTGTAGCATTTTCCTTTAAAGAGATATGGTTTACATGATTTCCATATTACATTCTGCATAGTTTCCCAGCTTTTTTGGAAACGGGGTTGTATTTTTTTCATCAACATCAGCAAACACGTACATTTAAAATAATAAGATATCACCATTGGACCATAGTGCGCGTAGCGCATAGTGAGCTTGTATGTAGGTGTTTTTTTCTTTATGTAATGCGTTCATTGCTGTAGAAGGGTTTTTTCACAGCAGTATGTTTCTGAGGCATGCCAGTGTTTCCGGCTGTCTCATCCTAACACAAGCAGTGAAAATTGAGGATCTTCACACAGAACAAACAACTGCATTGCTTCCTGTCAGACAATGTTTATAATTGACTATTCAGCTCAATTCAAAATCTACAAAGATTTTGCTGTCTGCTACAAACAAAACATTGTTTTTTTTCCCTGATCCATTGTGACTTACCACATTTGCTTGTTGATTTGCTTGTTTTTTTTTCTTTTTTTTTTTTTTTTTTTCCCTGCTTGTATTTAATGAGGCTCTGCTCCTACACTGATGTGCCATTAGGACGAAGGCCTCTCTCAAGGTTATTATCACAGGGGGAAAAAAGCATTGAGTCCCACCTGCAAGTAGGCCAATTACAGAGCGGCCACAGCAGACGCTTATGATTGTACCTACGGGGGTTACTTGAGTGAGCTAAATTAGAGTTATTTAAGTGTGTGTGTGGGGGAATGGAAGGAGTAATTGCAGATATTTCACATACTTTCATGAGCCTTTTAGTCTTATGGAAAGCATGTCTCTGTGTTCTGCTTCTATGCTTCAAAAAACAAATTATCTTGAGTTAATTAGGTGTTTGCTTGTATTGCTGGCAGCTCTTGTGTTTAGTTCTCTATAAATCATGCAATGTAAGACAGTATATTATACAGTACAGTATGTTAACACAGTATATTACTATATTATATAGAGCACACACTCACACCACCTATATCACGTTACAAGCCTTATGAGCATTATCAGAATTTATAAGAGTTGTCTTGTCACGTTACAAACAGATATAAGCGTATTTATTGCTATAAAAACAGGCCCTCATTCTTAGTTTAGCAGTTTTGGCTAGCATTGTAGTGGTTGAGTAGGTGGTTGCATAATGAGATTGATTCCTGAGCCTGACCTCCTGAAGTGCAGTATGTATTATCCATTTTTAACCTCCCCAATCTACTCACAGTCTAAACATGTAATATTAATGACTTGACATCTTGAAAGATCAAACACTGAATGTTTCATATGAAGCGCAATCTTGTGCATGGCAATGTTTGGTGTGAAAGACTGATAATCAACGCTGTCATCTGCGATCTTCGTTTTTAATCTGCTTTTATCCATGTTCATGAAGAGTTCTGTGAGGTTCTGAGAGTTTGGAAAGCCTCAGAGCATAGTATGAACCTGCACTGTCTTTGTTTTTATGGGTATACCTTGTATTGTGGGGTCTGTGGACGAAAAAAACCTGAAATATGTCATCATTTCTCTCTCGACACCAGGCAGATTTTTATAAATCCCATAGCGTGGGCCCAGCATTAGTGAACAGTGAAGTAATAAGATTTTAATATGGCTGCTTCTCTCAATGCATTTGCAACACAAGGCTGTTCTGTTATCTCCAGTCCACCAGTAAACAAATAAACAACTCTTTGAATGCATGTTTATAGAGAGTTCTTGCTTATAGCTCATGGTTTCTTATAAACAATAGAATTGGAACATGTGTACAGTATGGTTAAAATATTATTGATTTACAGAAGTTTGTGTTTAATTATTTAATTAATATTTAAACATGTGACAAGTCCTTTGTAATAGCATACCAATAATGCATTGTTTTCATAGTCAACAAGGCTTCTGTCAGTGGAGTTGTTGTTAGGGGTGGGTGGATAATGCAGTGGATAACACCCTCGGTCTGTACAGGAGAGAACAATTCCCTGTCCTGCCAGGACTCTAAATATGCAAATATGCAGTGCAGTAACTGGTCAAAACATTATTTGCATATGTTTCTGTGGAAATGTACAAAAATAATGTAAAAACAAAATGGTGTTTTTATGTTTTGTACAACCTTTTTAGGCTCAATTCTTAATACTGCTTCAACTGTCAGACTGAGAAAGTCCAAAAGCCTTGTAAACCTAGATGTCAATAAAATCACTATGCATCACAAAATTTCTCAATACGTGGCATTTCACTGATTCTGAAACAAATGTACTAAAATTGTGGTGAGGGTCAGGTGTCATGATATTGTATGGTGGGGCTGTGCGACCCCAAAATTAACATCTTATTTTTATAATTTTAGATGTCGAGTTAGAGAAGCGTAAAGTGAGAAATTTCCAAAGATAAATTTTTGTTCTTTCATTAGTATAGAAAGTCAGACTTTAAAAAGAATTATCCCTCTGAAGAACATTTATCCCTCTAAGAAATCAGAAATCACCCCAGTTTTAATTTTTAATCAGCTATATGATTTAAATATGCATTTCTCCTGGAGACTGCTTGCAGTTCCCTCTTAAGTGCTCAAGTGTTCCTGTGAAACTTCTTTGTGCAATTCCAAGTGGGGAACATTATCACTGACAGATGTTCAGGTTGGACCTGAATTTTCTTTGCTCTTCCCACCCTCAGAGCAAGATGAAAGCTCCTTTTCTTGTTAGGAGAGGGGGAAAAATCAACGAGCCTGAGAGGAAAAGAGGGGTTTTTCAAGCCATGGCCGTTTGATCTTCTTAAACCGCAAGGGCTAACCAGTAAGCTGCTGTCCTTTGTGCACTGTCCTAGAACCTGTTGCTCCAGTTCACACTGTAGAGGAAAATACTGTGAAACTGATCTCAGGACAGTTCAGAAAACAGCTGGCTGAGTCAGAGTGAGGAGAGGGTTACGGTGAGTGTGTAGGGGGATTTGAAGAAAAACTAGAGGGAGCGGTCAGTCTGACAGCTCAAAGGAAAAAGGCTGCTGTTTGATGTGGAACAGAGACTGTTTGTTTATTTATTTATTTATTTTAACCTTTTGATGCTTGAGAGCTGGACTGTAGAGTCCTGAGAGAACACCCACACCTGTATGTGTCCTAGACAGTGTGCACATCTTTTCAAGGCTTGTACACCACTTAAAGGGTAATTCTACCAATTTTTCAGAATTTTGTATAAATAAATGGCCAAGATGCAAAGTCATTAAATCACTGAGTGGTTTGATGTGAAACGCTTCTTTCTAGAAGCCAGACATCTAAAGAGTTTAATGACCAGTGAATGCTTGCATTTCTAAGAGTAGCTGTTAGTATTTCCATTTACACATCCAAAAAAAAAAAGTCTGTGTTTGTGTCACATCTGGTCAAAGGCACACTGTTTTAATAATGATTTCGTGCTTCTCATATCATTTTGATATCAGACAGCTTTTGCGAACATCACATTTTGTTTTTTTGTTTTTTTTCTCATATCATTTTTGATATCCAAGAGCTTTTTCTAAGTGGAAATAAGGTAACAAAAAAATTTAATAATTGTCATTTTTCTGCATGTTTTACTGCATAATTTAGATTTATTTGTATTATTTATCAATTAAATGAAAACAACACAAATATAAAACGTGCCTTTTGCACAGGTCACACTGTATGTGTTTATCTTTTCCCCCAAAGATATTTTTTCAATAAATATTTGTTCAATAAAAATGATTATTGGGCTGATTATTCATAATAAATTATATATGGATATAAATTATATATATTCATTTAGTCATATTCTGTTACATGTATTTGACCCATTACTTTTCAAAGTACAAAGTAGTCAAAAAGTACCACTCTTTGATTACGCTCAGGCTGCTTATTTTAGAGGGAAATCCCCTTCACTCCTAACATTGTGGACATATTGGCACAACGACAAACAAACTCCACAAAGGAACTAATATAAAAAGAAACAATTTCTACAAGCAAGGCATTTTTTAAAAATTGAAACCTGCTCTTTTTTTTTTTCATTGTGAACGATTCTACAGGTGATTAATTCAGTTCGTTTTTTTTTGTATTGTAAAATGCCAAATAGTAGTGTTTTCATACAATGCCAACTTTACTAAACGTCACTTGCAATATTTCTTACTTCTTTTACACTAAGCTAGCAAGGTATCTATGAGTTAGTCACATGCAAAAGTTTAGACACCCTTTTGTTTTGTTTTATTAATTTGTAAATGGGTAGGGACACATCCTCTACAGAGAACACCTTTCTGCACATTTTAATGCACAATTACTGATTTACCCCCAGAATGTGGGCTTAGATTCAATTAGAAAGTCAATCAGTTCACCACTTATCCACCAAAGTTTCTTTCTTCTAATGTTTTGTGTTTTTTTTAATGTGTGGTGCCACCCCAGTGATGTTTTGTTGCTATTTTGAATATCTGCTTGAACATGTGCTTAATAACACCCCCTTACCAGTGGTAAATGTACTGTAATGCATGCCTTCTCATGGCATTTTACTTTATTCTGTAGTTTTTTAGTTATGAGATAAAACTAATCAGAGATTATTAGTCTAAGCAGTGTATGCCGTATAGTAATATCCTCTGTCTTTCTCTCTCTGTTTTGTGTCTTAGCTCAGGAGTGTGTACATGTAAAACGGGAGTGTACGGAGACAAGTGTGATGACTGTCGTCCAGGATTCTTCCTTTTCAGCAGCACAGGATGCCAACCATGCCAGTGTAACAATCACACCAGCAACTGCGACACACAATCAGGTCAGCACACACATCTCGGCTCGTTAGCCTTTAATTTCCAAAATGTATTTTTCTTCCATGATGAAATAATAAGTGATGTTGGTCATGTATTTATGGTAGGATAGTAGATAGGAATGGCCCAATCAGGAGCTGATTTCTTTACAGACAATTTGAACATCAACTGATAAACAAATATAAAGTAAGAGGCAACTGGTTCTTTAGCACAGTGAGTGACAATGTTCTTTAGAGGTTCATCGGAGTTCTTTTGTGACCTCATGGATGAGTTGTCGATGTGCTCTTAGTGCAACTTTGGTAGGCTGTCCTCTCCTGAGAAGTTTCCAAGTTTTTTCCAAGTTTTTTCCAAGTTTTTTCCAAGTTTTTTCCAAGTTTTCTCCAAGTTTTCTCCAAGTTTTCTCCAAGTTTTCTCCAAGTTTTCTCCATTTGTGGATAATGGCTCTCACTGTGGTTCGCTATAGTCCCAGAGCTTTAGCAATGGCTTTATAAACATTTCCTGACTGGTAGATTTCAGTGAAATTTGTTTTCACATCTGTATTTCAATCTTTTTAGAACATGGCATCATGTTCTGCTTTTTAAGACCATCTGGCTGGCTTAACATTGCCAGACAGCTGCTAATAGTGTTTAGATACAACAGGTCTGGCAGTAATCATGCCTTGGTGTGGCTAGTGAGTTTGAACCCAGTAGTCAGTTGAATGTGGTTAACTGATTGATTTAGCTAAAGGAGCAGTTACTTTTTCACATATGGCCAGGTAGAGCTAACATTTTTCCTTCAATAAATGAAATCATCATTTAAAAAAAAATGGCCTTTTGTGTTTACTTGGGTTAATTTGAACTAATATTAAGAGTTTTGTGATCTGAAACATTCAAGAGTGACATATGTAAACAACAAATGAAATTGGGAAGGATTCAAACACTTTTTCACAGTACTGTCGGTAAACAGAGTGCATGATTTTAATGCACCGTTCAGTAAATATCAAACCATCTATCTAACAATAAATGTTAAATAGAGAGGAGCTGGTTAACATTAGTTTAACTAGCATGCTAATAGCTCTGTTCACCAAAGAACATGTTGGATTTTGGTTGATTTAAACACCAACACAGATTTAGGTGATAATTACACCAATTTACATTTACATTACATTTACAGCATTTAGCAGACTCTTATCCAGAGCAAACTTACAAGAAGTACTTTGTCTATCTAGAGAAAGTATCTTTGTTAGTTACCAATAAGGAAGTGAAGTCAAACAGCTGGTGTTGAAGGGGCAAAATGAAACCTGTTTTTGTTGTGTAGATCTTCTGCTTGATCAAATAACAATGTTAGCTTTGCAAACAGCCTCTTCTGATAAGGATTGTCGACGAAAGGTCTGACAGATCAAAAGTTAAGTGAGTGACAAAAAGCTGAAATCCAGCCTGTTCTGTGGTATTTGGGATTGTAGTGTTTTGGTTAGCAGGACAAACATGTCACACAGTACAGGCTTGGTTCCAGCTAACTGGCTAAAATGACACCCATTTAGTGGGTATCGGAGAGCATAAAGGCAACTGACATTGTTTTAAATGAGCACTGTTCAGTTTCTTAGCACGTCACAATACACTACTCAGCATTTTGTCATCACTATATTAAATTAAAGCCACACTGAGACCAGAGAAAGAGAAAGGCAGTCAATGTTTCAGATAAACAGATGTCAGCCAACAATATAGCCTGGTCAGACCAGTTAGAAAGTAGTAGACTAATGATTAATGATGAATGTTATATTTTATATTAAATTTATACAAGTAATAGAATAATTATATATATATATATATGTGTGTGTGTATATGTATATATATATATATATATATATATATATATATGTATGTGTGTGTGTGTGTGTGTGTGTGTGTGTGTGTGTGTGTGTATATATATATATATATATATATATATATATATATATATATATATATATATGTATATATATATATATATGTATATTATTTATTTATTTATTTATTTATTTATTTTTAAGCCTCGAAATAATTAATAATAAATAGACACACACAAAAGAAACCCCACGTATGTTTAATGGACTGTCCACCTTGTGCACAAAGCTGAAGCAACCATGACCAGCCGCTAAAAGTTTAGGTTCTCCAGGATGGAAGACAGTCAGTGATGATACCTAAACAATAATTATTGTGTTAACACACCATAAGCACTCCTATAACGTTCACTGGCTTCTCCAGCAAAAAATTAAACACAGAATAAGAAACATTTGCGGTGTTGGTGAGCTCAACGCCGTGGTAATCACCACATGACCACGGTATTGCAGTCATTGTCGCAGCCCTACTTCTCAAAGCCCCTTCCTCAGTGAGAGAAGTGTATCCTGGATTAGAGCTGCATATTCATGACATGAAGCTGTCATTGGAAACCTTGTTTGAACTCTGGGCAGTCTGTAAGCCCACTGGCCACAGTGCCCACCATCCCTTATGCAATCTGCAACTGAATTGGATTTTTTTTTTCTCCAGAGATTTGGGGTCATAATATGTGCTGATGCTATACAAGGAAGAGCTAATTCAATTTGTGTTCACACAATGCAGAGAGTGCAAACCTAAAGGCCAGAGCGTTTAAGGAAGGAGGGATAGGAAACGCTGCACATTTAGCATCTTTACGATGAAAGCGTTTTTTGTTGACCACAGCCAAAGCTGCAGCCTTCGTCCAGCACTGACGTCCAAGCGCTGAAGTCATCATTCTGACACAATGGTAGCAATAAGCATTTTCCTCTCTCTGCTTCTCCTCCTATACCAGTCTGGCAGCTCACTCAGAGCAACTGTACAGGACCTGATAATTCCCAAGTTACAACCAGCAATAACAAATTAACCCACCCACACTACTACGTTTTTCTGAAGACTTTTCCAGGTTACATATCGTGCTTAAATCTAATTATTTCCTCATTACCATGTATAATAGGCATTTTGTGGACTCACAGGAAACCTAATCTCACGCTATAAAGGCCTGTTAGCGGTTATTTAGCACAAGGGCAAGCTTAAAGGCTCTGTCTCAAGCGTTAAGAGCATCCTTCTGTTGTTCATGATGCCTAGTTAAATGTTTTATGGCTGAATGTTTTCAATAATATACTAGACCCTGGAATAATGTATTGTTTGTAAATTGTTTGTTGATTTGTTATTGCTGTATTGGCCTTGCAATACTAATGCTTCAGGAGACTGTAATATATCCTCTAACCAATAACAATGTTTTTACTTAATTACAATCTAAGATGAGTGTTTCTGTGGGTATTTTGATAATTTGAGGTATTCGCACAGTCCAAGTAATAAATTATTTTGGTCAAAATAATGTAGGCCTATCTTTAAACATCATGGCACAGAGTCAGTGCTGGTTAGGCTTTTCAATGATTTACTGCTTGCCTTAGATTACGGAATAGTCTCTTCTGGTACTGTTTAATTTAAGGGCAGCTTTCAATACACTTGACCATGATATTTTAATGGACCGGCTTGAAAACAAGGCTCATTCCTGCCTGATTTAGGCTTTACTTGACAGGCCACTATCAATTTGTCAGTGTAAATGTGGAATTTTCTGAACTCTACAATATGGTGTGCCACAAGGCTGTGTGTTAAGGCCTTTACTGTTCTTCCTTTATTTAAAGCACCTAAGGTACATAATCTGTAAACACAATGTTGGGTATCACTTTTATGCTGATGAAGCTCAGTTTTACATGTCAGCTCTTCTAATAGAAGATGACGTTAAAGACATAAAAGCCTGGATGACCAGGAAGTTTCGCTTGTTGAACTCGTATGCGACACAAGCATTACAGTTGGACAAATTATTAGATTTGACCAACACTGGGTTACTGCACGTTTTATTCATTTTACTGTTTACTGTTTCAAGTGCATTTAGTCCCAGGTGTTTTATAAACACATATATGTTGGCATTGGCATTGACTGTTTTGTACATGGAATTACCATTGTCCCACAGCTAGCATATTGCTGTATCTGTAAATTTATTTGAAATATTTTTTATGCATGACACAAAAAAACTTTGGGATGCACAATGATATCGGAATCTGTTATCAGCAACAACAAAAAAATCACTACATTTTAAAATGTGCATCAGACAAGTGTTAACACTTGACCAATATTCCAAAGCAATATTTGTGTTTATTGTATTCCAGAAGAGCTGAACCTGGATGTGACACTGATCTGTGAGCTAAAATGTCTGCATTTTACATATAATATAGAAATACATGTTATATTTCTCTGTAATGCTAATACAGGTTGGTCTAGTCCCAATTTCTACATTTTAATGAACATTCAATAAATGTATCATGTGTATTAAAAAAAAGAAAATATTGGGATTGGCTCATCATTCCCTTATTGGTGCATCCCAAGGTCACTGTACACCAGTATTGATAATATGACAACATACATTTAAAAAATGAATTTATGAACTATTTGTCCAAATGGTAGTGTGCAAGAGCAGTTGCCAAGCAGCATAAGTCAAAAATGATTAAATAAGCAAGACAATGTCTTTCTCATATTAGACCTTGCCTTGCTGTATGTATATATATGTGTGTGTGTGTGTGTGTATGTATGTATGTATGTATGTGTGTAATATATATATATATATATATATATATATATATATATATATATATATATATATATATATATATATATGAGAGAGAGAGAGAGAGAGACAGACAGTGTATTTTGCCAGGCCTTTACACGCAGCTCAGCCAGTCAGATTTTAGAACTGGAGCTGTCTGCTTTATAAGAGAGAAATGTCAGTTCTGCAGGAGACCCAGAAGTTGATTTTTCTGCAGCCTCAGGAGACACTTTCATGCTTTTTCTAAGCACCTGATACCTTAACAGAGACACCACACACAGATAACAACCTGCACAACTGTTTTAAAAGATTTAGAGTGTTTATTTCCAGACTTTCTTGCTATGCAGGATCTCCAGCTGCCAAAAACGTTAAATATTAACTTTTTTCTTTTTTCAGGACAGTTTGAGAGAGTCTTATTTCTTGATGGATAGTCCTGGAAAAGATTAATAGGGTGTTCGTTTTATTGTCTTTTTCTGCCTCTGCTTCTCTTTCTTCCTCTCTCTCTCATTCTTATTCCAATTATTTTTTTTCATTATCTTTTTCTTTCTTGTCCCACTACACACACTCTCTCTCTCTCTCTCTCTCTCTCTCTCTCTCTCTCTCTCTCTCTCTCTCTCTCTCTCTCTCTCTCGCCCTCTCTCTCTCTCTCTCGCCCTCTCTCTCACTCTCTCTCTCACTCTCTCTCTCGCCCTCTCTCGCTCTCACTCACTCTCTTGCTCTCTTTCCAAGCCCACCATCATCATAAAGCCTCTTATCATCTTTCTGAAGAGCTGATATGTGAGTAAAGGAATTTCTAGTTGGCGTAGTCATTATGTCATTTTCATGGCTCATGGCACATTTTAAGTCATTGGCTGAATCTCTGTAGTTTGTCTTTTTAGACAGCAGTGCTGGAGAAAGCTTTTTCCTTTTACCCATTTTTCGCCCCCCCCCCCCCCCCTTTCATGTTCTATTGGAAATCTTGTTCCCAAGTGGGTGCTTTCTGTGATGTTTTCCGATGGACAGTATTTTTCTACGCAGTAATGTTCCAGGCAGTTAGGGGAATGACATAATTTACAGTGCAGTTTTGTTGCTGTGGCCTTTGAAAGCTAGTACTGCTCGTACACTGAAACACACAGACACTGAACAGAGTGCCACAGCGTGGAGTCGCTCAGTCCAGATCGATGCTGTAGATGTAATGGAACAGACTTTGCTGGCTCTCTTCTCTCTCCCTCTCTGCCTGTCCTTGTGTAAGTCGAACGGGTGCTGTTACACCAGTGCAGCACAATTTGAGCTGTAATCAAAGAAGGACATGACTTTGCCAGCGATAACCTTGGGATGCTATCCAAAATATAAATATAAATTAAATCCTAAATTTGGAAATTGAGTTCTGTTTTTATTTATTTACTTTAAATATATGTCCAATTTGATGCAAGCAACACATTTGTAAATTGTTGGGTAGCAAAATACTGGTAAAGTTGGTAGAACATTTTCACAATTACTTTAATCTGTAACATGTCAGTAACATAATTGGTTATAAAAAAAGAGCATCCCAGAGAGTCTTTCAGAAGAATAATGTCTCTGAACATAAAATAGGAAATTTGGAATTTCATCAGCTACAGTACATAATGTCCTTAAAAGATTTAGAGAATCTGAAGAAATTTCTGTATGCAAGGGATGAGGCAGAAAACCAATTCTGGATGGCCGTGATCGGCCCACAGGGAGCATTTTATTAAAAATGGAGACAATTCTATAGTGGAAATCACTGCCTGGGCTCAGGAACACTTCCAGAAAGAACTCTGTTTCATTGCTGTATCCACAAATGCAAGTTAAAACTCTACCATGCAAAGAAAACATGTATATAAACAGGACACTGCCGCCTTTTCTGGGCCCAGGATTATTGAAGATGGACTGAGGCAAAGTAGAAGTGTCCTGTGGTCCGATGATTTAAAATTTTAAATTCTTTTTTTTTTTGAAGTCATGGGCGCTGCGTCCTCTAGGCTAAAGAAGAGAAAGACTGTCTTGTACTCTAATATTTGTGCACTTCTTTAATACAGGTGTAGTACATACGCTCACCGGCCACTTTATTAGGTACAATTAGTTCAATTGCTTGTTAACACAATTAGCTAATCAGCCAGTCACACGGCTGCAACTCCGTGCATTTAGGCATGTAGAAGTGGTCAAGACAACTTGCTGAAGTGCAAACCAAGCATCAGAATGGGGGAAGAAAGGGGATTTAAGTGACTTTGAACGTGGTATGGTTGTGTGTGCCAGACGGGCTGGTCTGAGTATTTCAGAAACTGCTGATCTACTGGGATTTTCATGCACAACCATCTCTAGGGTTTACAGAGAATGATCCAAAAAAGAGACAAATATCCAGTCGAGCGGCAGTTGTGTGGACAAAAATGCCTTGTTGATGTGAGAGGTCAGATGAGAATGGGCAGACTGGTTCGAGATGATAAAAAGGCAACAGTAACTCAAATAACCAACCAAAATCTCTGAGGAATGTTTCCAACACCTTGTTGAAAGTATGCCATGAAAAATTAAGGCAGTTCTGAAGGCAAAAGGGGGTCCAACCTTTTACTAACACCTATACCTAATAAATACCTAATACCTAATAAAGTGGCTGGTGAGTGTATTTGTATTACCTTGTGACTTGAATTTCATAATTGATTCGCACTTTAATTCGTAAATGAAGTACATTAAATGTAAGATATTGCTTAATTTGTTATCATGTAGGTAAATCAAATATGACTATAAGCATTTCACAGATACTTTTGTCCAGAGACTCTTAAAATGCTAGGTGAAAATAACATTGTGAGTCTCTTTCTGCAGAACATATAACCGCCTAGTTTACTATTAAAATATTACTGTGTTCTCTGTGAGAAAAAATAATCTCTCAGGGTTCACACAAATTCTTAGTCTTGCAAAATCTTACGACACATTTTATAAATGCCTGAAAATGTCTTATTTTTACTATTAAATCTTATCATTTCTTACTTGTGACTATAGCTACAGTGACTACAACATAGTATTTGTTTGATTTTTACCCAAGCTGTGAGTTTATTTGTTGTGGAAATGTTTTTTTCTTCTTTGAGGTCTCAACAAAATGATAAAAACACCAAGTTTCATTTTCAAAATGATGCAGCAACCCTGGAATATGTATCTAACTTGTTGGTAAGTTATCATTCCTGCTGCCAGAAAGTCTGGTAGGTTTTGTTGCTTAATGTGACCAAGAACCACCTCCTTTGATAGAAAAAATCCATTTTAATGAGAAGCATTAGAAGCAGCCAGTCACAGATATTCGTTTTGGACGTGTTGGTGTAAATGATCTTCAAAACAGTGCAGCAACAAAAAGAGGCCCACAGGAAACAAAAGTTGTGAACTTGTCCAGTGACAAGGTCTTGCTGTGAAAGGCTTATTGTTGTCACAGTGTGCAAAGAGGGCAGCTGTTTGGTACTAGTGACTGATTAGCATTTAGCTTAGGCTATAGTTTATTATTTATATATTTATTTTTGAAGTGGCCTAATATACCACATAACAGAGAAAAGGTGGTGTGTTGTAGTATAAACATCACATGTGTAACATTACACATGGAGCATGATTTATTTATACAATTTATTCAGACATATAAAAGATCTTTTTAACATATGAATAGCTGCTGATATTTTGCTTACCTTTACCTTTATGTCCCATCCAATAGAACATTTTGACAAAAGTAAAAAGGATTTGTGTGTATTATGCTTCTTTACATGTGGAGTCACACACATTCTGTGAAAGCACTCAAGCAGTTACAGCTCCAACTGTTTTTCTTTCACTTTTCCAAAATGTAGAGTGTCTTACTCAGTGTTACGATTTTTTGTGAAAAGCAAAGGATTTTTAAAAAGTAGTCACATACTTTATAAATAAGTATTTGTTTGTTGTAATTATCAGTTGTAATTCCAGTGTTGACTCTTTGGAAATAGTTAGATTTTTCCATTTATCAGCAAATAATGTCAGCCGTTAATATATTGTGTGCCTGAGGCTGATGGAAAGGGCAGTGCGATTACTGAGGCTGTTCAGCTCTGTAGCTGCCTGCAGATGTACTGTACACCAGTCGCTTTGCTTTAACTCATGCTGTGCTCTGTATCATCTGTGCTGTCTGCCTCACTCCTGCTGAGTGTTCCTGACACACTGCATAATGCGTTTTTTAAAATTTCTAAAGACACTCCCTGACTTTTGTGTGTGTGACTGTGTACTAGAGGTGGACAAAATGACAATCTATTGTTATCGTTATTACGTCATAATGTGTTTCTCACATTATATCATGGAAATTATCAGTACTAAGGCATGTTTCACTACAAACAGATAAATCAATGCCACTTTTTCTGTTATTCTGTTATTATTCTGATATTAACACTAAACCATGAGTATTGGCCAATCATGATGGTGGTTTGGAGGCTTACTTTCTTTACAACACTGCAGCATTTAAGTGTTTTTCACTTTTGCTGTCATTCAGTTATACTAATAACAGCATGTTATTTCATATGCTTCCGTGCATATATCCACGTCAATTCTTATTCTTTGAAGTTGCGTAAAAAGCACAGATTTGATTGCCTGTTTGACATGGTGACAATTTAAATGCTAATCATGAAAATGAAGAATCGGCTTCAGTGCGTGAAATCAAGTGCCAGTCTACCTGCACCTTATTTGCAGATCATTTACATGAATCACACCCTTATACATGCAGATGTTTTGGTAGGGAGTCTATAAAATAAGAACTTTCTGTGAACTACAACTTTTCAGTGACAGCCAATGGCTGTGCACACAGGCAGAGATTGAGGTTGAGCACTGAGTGCATTGCTCCCCCTGCATTGCACCATTCATGAATAAGAGCTACTATTTTTGGCTTTGTACTTAGAAATATTACTTATGTATTTGTTACTATAAACAGAGACATGAAGAAAAAATTGAGCGGGGAAAACATTTTCCAGTGTATTAAGATATTGTATACAATTATAAATATATGTAAACGATGAAAATAAATCATGTTCTGCATATTAATACTGCAAAAATAATGCCATTATAAAAGATACTGTTATTGGATAGGAAGATTTTACACACCATGTGGCAATTGTGGTAAAGGAGCTTTCTAGATTCATTAGGAACAGATTTATTAAATAAATAGCAAAGGCATATGATCCCAAGAACACCATACCCACAGTGAAATACAGCTTAATGCTGGAGCAATGTACCAGGTCAAATTAGAGGAGAATCTAAGCTTATCAGCCAAGGAAGGGGAGAAGATGGATCTTTCAACAAGACAACTAAGTCCCAAGCATATAGCTTAGAGATCTCAAAAAAATAAATGTTTGCATAGGCCAGCCAGTGTCATGACTTGAATGCTATTAAAAATGTATGCAGGCTTTTGAAACTGAAAGTCCAACAGAGATTTTGAGGAATTGAAGATGGCTTGCATAGAAGAACTGAACCATAATGCTACAAGAAGCTAATTACTTCTTATGGTAGGCAACTTAAAGTGGATATATGCAGTAGAATTACACTGCCTGGCCAAAAATAAAAAAGTCACACACTCTAATATTTCGCTGGAAGGCCTTTAGCTTTGATTATGGCCGCATTCACTGTGACATCGTTTCCACAAGCTTCTTCAATGTCGAAACACGTATTTATGTCCAGAGTTCCATTAATTTTTCCCCAAGATCTTATATTGATGATGGGAGATTTGGACCACTGCGCAAAGGCTTCTCCAGCACATCCCAAAAATTCTCAATAGGGTTCAGGTCTGGACTCTGTGGTGTCCAATCCACGTGTGAAAATGTCTCATGCTCCCTGAACCACTCTTTCACAATTTGAGCCTGAAGAATCCTGGCATTGTCATCTTGGAATATGCTCATGCCATCAGGGAAGAAAAAAATCCATTGATGGAAAAACCTGGTCGTTCAGTATATTCAGGTAGTCAGCTGACCTAATTCTTTGGGCACATAACGTTGCTGGACCCCCACATTCTTATACGTTAGACACTAGGCGTGATGGGTGCATAATTTCAGCAGCCTCTCTTCTTACCCTGATGTGCCCATCTCTCTACAACAGGGTAAATCTGAACTCATCAGACCACATGATTGCTCCAGAGTCCACTCTTTATGCTCCCTAGCTAATTGAAGCCATTTTTGCCAGTTAGCCTCACTGATAAGTGGTGCTACACAGCTTTTAGTCCCAATACATTGAGTTCCCTTCGCATTGTGTGTGTGGAAATGCTCTTACTTTCACTATTAAACATATCCCTGAGTTCTACTGTTGTTTTTCTACGATTTGATTTCATCAAGCGTTTAAGTGATCGCCGATCACATTCCTTCCTCAAAGATGATGTTTCCCCACTGTCCTTCCACTTTTTTAATAATGCGTTGGACAGTTCTTAACCCTGTTTTAGTAGTTTCAGCAGTCTCCTTAGATGTTTTCTGTGCTTGATGCATGCCAATAATTTGACCCTTCTGAAACAGCTTAACATCTTTTCTACTATCTTTTCTTTTGGCTTGGTTGTTTAACAAATGAGAAGGTGCTCACTGCATCAGTTAGGGTTAAATAACTTGTTGCCAGCCGATACAATCACCCATGCAGTAATTATCCAATGGGGAGGCTCTTACCTATTTGCTTAGTTAAATCCAAGTGGTGACCTTTTTTTTGGCCATGCAGTGTATATTAAATATGTATGTCTCTCTTACTGGCATGTCATTTACTGCCTTGGTCACAGCATTGCTTAAACAATTAATCTGGCTTTCCTCTCATTGTGGACTGCCAATTGTAGTTTCACATCAAATTAATTTTGGCATAATAATGTTTGGGACATTTATTCAGCATCTGTTCTTGAGAGTTAAATCACAATGTTCTACACACTGCTAGCACCACACACACACACACACACACACACACACACACACACCAGGCCAGCTATGCTGTCTGGTCTCATACTCCTTTTGCAGCCTCTTTTTAAAAATAGCTCTCAAATCTGATTATTATATTAAATGCTTTCAAAGTGTAGCTGTGAATATATATATAACTTCTAATTAACATGGCAAAAAACTTTCTAAGGAGATAACCATGTCTGATGTCTTCAACAAGAAAACTTTGCTAGGTAACATGAGAGCTGTTGCATCAAAGAGCTGTAGTTGACACTCCGCCATTTTTCAGCTCTTTCATACAATTAGGTTTTAGTAGGTACGAAAATCACAGAATAATTAACTTTTATGGTGGTAGCAAGGAAGAGAAATGCTTTATTGTGCTCGGTCTGGTTATTCTTTATTGTTTCCTCAACTTCTCAAATACTCTACTCCCCCACCCTGCAGTTGCATTATTATTACTGTTTATTGATGCACCTTTTTTCTTGATTAAAGTCATAGTTACACAAACCCTGACTGTCACATTAACACAGCCTGCATTTCCCCCTTGCTGTTTTAATAAAGCACAAACAGCAGGAGCTGAAGGTTAAGCTTATCCATTCTCCTGAATTGCAGCCAGGTTTTTTCCTTACGTTCAGACACACTACAGTGATCTCCGGTCAGCCACAAACAGTTCCACATTACCAGCCACAGACAGTGAGTGGCATTTTTACAGCAGTCTGTCAGAGGGCTTAAATTACACAGACTGAATCTGGCAACTAAAGGGGTATAAATATGAATTTGATGCCCTAGACTTATGGATGATTGATGTATTAGTGACCTCTGTATTATTTGCCAATAAATGAAAAATGTCATTATACTACTAATATCATATTTTCTTAGTTTGACCCTTCAAATCTTACATAACCCAGGCTGAAGCACAGCTGCTCGTGCACTGTTCATTGCTATAATTGACTCCATGACTGTAGCCCTCTTATTCAAATCTTCAGGTTCTTCTGTTAGTTCTCTTGATAAAATTATGTCCAGCTACTGCAGTCATGAATTTATCACTGAATGTGATACAGTGATTCTGAAGAAAACACAATGAACAAGCAGCAAACTGACAAAAGCAACAGCTAAGTGGAAACTAAAGTTCCCCCAAAGCCTCCACTGTAACAGGAATTTCCAGGTTCCAGTAGGTAGTCCTCAAAGAAGTTAGATGAGCAAAGCACAGGGTAATGAAAACTTGAGCATTAACTTTTAAAGGCATAATATATAAAACGAACTGTCAAACTATGTCTTTATGGAGCTTGCTTTATGCATAGACAGTCATGCTGAAGCAAGAAGGGGCCTTCCTCAAACTGTTGCCGTAAAGATGAAAGCATACTTTGTGTCATTGTTTGCTGGAGCACTAACATTACCCTTCACTAGAACTAGAAAAGGGCCCGAGTCCAAACCTTAAAATGGCATCAATTATCCCTCCTCTATGAAACTTTACTGTTTGTACTACACACTCTGGTAGGCAACGTTCTGCTGGCATCCACCAAACCCAGATTAATCCATCAGACTGGTAGATAGTGAAGCATGATTCATGACACTCCAGAATGCGTGGTCTTCCACATAATGGCTGAGCTTATTCCATTTCACAATAATAGCATTTACAGTTTACCAGCTGTAGAAATTTCATGGCAAAAGTGGCATCCTGTGATAGTGCACATTTGAACTTCAGTTCATTCTACTGCCACTGTTTGTCTATTTATTGCATGGCTGTGTTCTAGATTTTATACAACTATAAGCAATGGCTGAAACACCTGAACTCCACATACTTTTTGCCATATAGTACAGATAGAAAATAGATTGATAAGTGCATACATAGATGCTTACATATGGCAAAATCAACTTGAAAAAGTATATAAAGATGATGTTGCAGGTATGCAAATGTAATTGCATTAATTGCAATATTGCAGATGTCTGTGTAGTGAGAGTAATACATTAAATCAAATAAATACTATAATTTGGCTAATGGACTAACTGAATGCTACATGCGGTTTTATCAATTGCTTCGTGTAACATGTAACCTCACAACATGCAAACAGCTGCATGAATGTATTGCCATATTAAACCAGCTTAATCTTTTATTATATACTGAATGGTTTCTTAAAGAATCATAATTTAGAGACTTGCATCCCTATTAGATGCACAGTGACCTGTTTTTGGGTCAGTGTGTTGACTGTTGCATAGGAACGTATGTGCGCACTTGCACATGATCCGTTCCCTGATGAACATGCTTACTCATGATCTCCAGCTTGTGTGTGTAGATGCAGCATTGCTGAGTGTGTATTTACACAGGCTGCGGACGCTCATCCATCGTCTGACACAAGGGACAGAACACTAATGATTCTGCTTCTGCTTTGTTCTCCATCTCGGGACACACAGCAGGGGAACACACATGCACACACACCTGTCTTTGATCTTTGTTCTTTGGCTGTGAGTGCAGTCTCTCCTGAGTGTTCTCCTTGTCTCTGGCTGATGAAATTACACTTTTTATTTCATTTCTAAAGCCGCTCTTTTATGTCCTGCTTTTTTTGTCAACAATGGCAGAATTTAATGCAGTTGGTTATATTTTTCAACAGTCCTCATTGAGATATAAACAAGCAAATGAGGGTTATTCACAGTGAAATAAGACATCTGACAGAAAAAAGCATCATAATCATTTTAAATTCATTTTATTCCAATTTTCTGTTAAGCTTCATTACTGTTCAGCAAAGGGAGACAAATATTCAGACACTTTTGTTTTTGTTATTCAATATTTGAAGGGTATATATCTACGTACAACCCCAATTCCAATGAAGTTGGGACGTTGTGTAAAACATAAAAACAGAATACAATGATCCGCAAATCCTTTTCAACCTATATTCAATTTAATACACTACAAAGACAAGATATTTAATGTTCAAATGGATAAACTTTATTGTTTTTTGCAAATATTCACTCATTTTGAATTTGATGCCTGCAACACATTCCAAAGAAGTTGGGACAGGGGCAACAAAAGACTGGGGAAGTTGAGGAATGCTCAAAAAACACCTGTTTGGAACATTCCACAGGTCAACAGGTTAATTGGAAACAGGTGAGTGTCATGATTGGGTATAAAGGGAGCATCCCTGAAAGGCTTAGTCATTCAAAAGCAAGGATGGGGCGAGGTTCACCACTTTGTGAACAACTGCGTGAGCAAATAGTCCAACAGTTTAAGAACATTTCTCAACGTGCAATTGCAAGGACTTTAGGGATTTCATCATCTACAGTCCATAATATCATCAAAACATTCAGAGAATCTGGAGAAATCTCTGCAAGTAAGTGGCAAGGCAGAAAACCAACATTGAATGCCCGTGACCTTCGATCCCTCAGACGGCACTGCATTAAAAACCCACATCATTCTGTAACGGATATTACCACATGGGCTCAGGAACACTTCAGAAAAGCACTGTCAGTGAACACAGTTCGTCACTCCATATGTCACTCCATATAGCCATATATCAACATCACCCAGAAACGCCGCTGGCTTCTCTGGGCCTGAGCTCATCTGAGATGGACTGACGCAAAATGGAAAAATGTCCTGTGGTCTGACGAGTCCACATTTCAAATTGTTTTTGGAAATCATGGACATCGTGTCCTCCGAGCCAAAGAGGAAAAGGACTGTCCGGATTGTTACCAGCACAAAGTTCAAAAGCCAGCATCTATGATGGGGGTGTGTTAGTGTTCTTAAAAGGAAAGGTGATGTAACACAGTGGTAAACATGCCCCTGTCCCAACTTATTTGGATCGTGTTGCAGGCATCAAATGTGAAGAGTGAATATTTGCAAAAAACAATAAAGCTTATCAGTTTGAACATTAAATATCTTGTCTTTGTAGTGTATTCAATAGAATATAGATTGAAAAGGATTTGCAAATCATTGTATTCTGTTTTTATTTGTTTTACACAACGTCCCAGCTTCATTGGAATTGTGGTTGTACACACATTATGCTGTTTGACTTTGTTCTTATGATTATGAGCCAAAAGGTATGCATTCATAAACTAACACACACACACACACACACACACACACACATTTTCTGAGCCACTTATCCTTCTGGGGAGCTGGAGCCTATCCTAGCAATCATTGGGCGGAAGGCAGGATACATCCTGGACAGGTTGCAAGTCCAGTGCAGGGCACGTAAACAAAGATATTGTTAAAAAAAAAAAAAACTGATGGGGAGAAGAAAAGTGTTCAGACACCACAAATTACTAACATTAGTACTCTGCAGCAAAGCCACTGTTCGCAGTTAAAGCTTCAAGATGTTTACAGTAAGAAGCAGTTACCTTTTTGCAGTGTTGTGGTTCAGGTTTGGCCCATTCCTGTTGGCTTACCATCTTCATTTCCCCAAACTTAAGAGGGTCCCTCTGATAGACCTTCATACATTTTCAGTTGTATTCAAGTCAGGAGGTTCGCTGGGTCGTGCAAGCACCTTCACCTTCTTTTTTACGAATAAGTCTTCAGATGTTTTAGCTGTAAGTTTGTGGTCATTGTCTGGTTGACTTGTCCATCATTCTCCACTTTCTTGGCCAATGAGATTAAATTCTCCTGTCCCGATATATCGCCCATCTCATGTTTACAGGGTGTACAGTACTGCAGTACTGTTTGAAACAAAGCAGTCCAAACTCATGAAGAACACCACCTTCGTACTTCACTGTTCATATGGAGTGTTCTTGAGATCATACACACAGCCATTGTTTCTCCTAACATGACAAGCTGAATTATTGCCAACTAGTTTTATTTTTGTTTCATTACTGCCAAAAACGTCTATTTTATTTCAATATTCAGAAGACAATTAGGTAAACTGTAATTAGATTCGAATGGTTTAAATAAATGGTATTATGTGCACTGATGCTGCTTTCTAATTTCAGAATTTATTTCCTAAGTAGACATTCCATTAGTATGTCAAAAGTAAACTGAGATTATTTATTTATGTTTTTGCTCATGTTTTAGCTTGAGTATTGAAATACAGCAGCTTATAGTCTCTTTCCAAAAGCCTGCATAAGTAGAGATTTTACATTTTAACACCATTTCAATTCATCACTGGGCATGCAAAGATGCCAAAATCCCTTTATAAAAACCACAAATCTGTTATTTTCTGCTTTCACTTCCAAAAATGTGCCAGGATGCGAATGAATATGAGCTAAATTAAATTAAATTCATATTAGAATAATAAACATCCTGTGAGACTTTCCAACAAAGCTGCGCAGTTTAGTCAATGAAATTGAATTTCATAAATAAATGTTCTTTGTCTACAGTGCATTCTCTCATATTTGTTTGGCTTTAATTGGCTACATGAATCTCCCCCAGTCTGAGCTAATTGCTCACAATGAGCACCTGCTAGGAGAGAGCTGGGCCAGAAGTGCTGTTATAGCAGAGAAAAAATGATTTATTAAGAAAAATCTATTGGCCTGCAGGAAAGCGTGCTCGGACGTCCATATCGCAGGTGTTCTTCAGCCTGTGAATGACTGTGGCTGTCTGAGAGAGAGAGCGAGAGAATTGTCACATCCATCCCAATGCTACTATAACAAACCTCTTTCTGCCTGCCAGCTTGCACATTTTCAAACTGTCACTCGTTTGCTTTCTTCTTTTTTTCTCTCTTGTTCTCTACCTCGTTCTCTCTTGCTCTTATTCTCATTCTCTCTCGTTCTCTTCTCCTTCTCCTTCTCCTTCTCCTTTCCTTTCTTGCTTGCTCTCATTCTATTTCTCTCATTCTCTCTGTTTTCTTGATAAAGTATTCTTGTCAATTATGTAATCCCTCATTAGACTGCTCCTATTTTCTCAAATTTCATACAGCATTTAATATAAATCAAAAGTGGTATGAAAGCCTGACTCTGAAAGCCCCAGAGCCCAAAGTGAATTCATCCACTTTTGAGTTTTACAGACATGTCTTGCATTGTGCATGCTCACTGTAATCAGACCTTACCATATCTCCCTGTGCGACTTTGTGCTTCTCAGTCTTTGATGTTATGTAATCTTACCACAAAGCCTGTCACTGTTACTATGTTAAAAATACATTTAAAATGTATTAAAAATATACCTTGTTGATGAACCAGCTATATTGTATTTTATTATATTTTACCATGCCATGTTATAAAACAATGTAACTGTTTTGTGCAGCATTTAAGCCAGTATATGACCAGAATTTGATTTATTTGTCAAGCAAATTGAATTATTCCCAGACACTAGGACACAGATATCTGGTCTGGTTTGTTATTGGAGTGTATGTGGATGTCTCGATCAAAAACGACTCTCTGAGACCTTCAGAAAGAAAGTTGTAGATGCCTAAGAATCTGGGAAAGAGTTTAAGAAGATATTCAAAATATTGGAAATCCATAATTTCACTGTCCAAAAGATCATCTGCAAGTGGAAAAGATTTAAAACCAATGCAACGTATCCATGCAAGACCGCCCCAGCAAATTTTACCTGAGGTCAGACCGTAAGATGTTAAATAAAAGTCTGCAAGAAAAATAAAATTTGATCACAGCATCAGCAGAGAGCTCTTGTTGATGTAAAAGTGCATGTACCTTCCATACATGGGACATGCATTTTCTGTCTAAAAAGAGCGTTGGAGCAAGACTAAAGTTTGCTAATAAACATCTAGGCAACAATCAAGACTTGTGGAAAATTATGCTATGGCGAGACAAGTCAAATAGACTTGTTTGGCCATAGTACCTGAAGCCATGTTAGGTGAAAACCAAAGACAGCATTTGATCAGAAGAACCTGATACTAACTGTAAAGCATGATGGTGGAAATGGTTTGGGGCTGCATTGCTGCCTCAGGGCCTGGCCAGCTTGCAATCACTGAATTGATTATTTCTCTTTCATACTAGAGCATGCTTGAGGAGAATATTAGGCCATCTGTAAAAGAGTTTAAGCTAAAGAAGTAGATCTTTCAATAGGATAATGAAGCCAATAAAGTTTATCTATACATACTGATTAACTGAATATCTATTCCTGATATGTCCACATATTAAAAAAAAGGAAACATTTCATGAATGCATGAGTGCTTTTACTGCTTTACATAACTATGTGTTTGTTATTGAAGAGCTTTGGAAGTTTTTGTAGCTGGTTTTAGTAGTTTCTGTAAAATCTCACACTGGAATTTTGTTAGCTTGAAAGGTATGCAGTGGGCAGTCCACTAGTCATGCTAGTCCATGTATCGTCATCTTTTCTGCAGTCAGTCTGGTCCACCTGCACGTTTATGCCTGCAGTAATTGTGTTGTGGCGGACTGTGTTTAGGTTGCAGCTTGCCTGCCAACATGTTGGTGTGGTGTTCTTAATGATGTAATCAATGCCAAATTTAGCTACTCAATGAAACACTAGTGACCAACTTTGTGTCTTTATGATGAAAAGCTAAGTGAATAAAATATTTGTGGCAGTATACTCTAATGGCCATCTTACTTTGGGGGGCTTCTTTCCCCAACTTGCATTATGTAATGTTTGTTTTTTGTTTTTAGTGGTCTTTTTAAAAACTTTTGTTTTATCTTTTTCCCAAGTTTTTCAGTTGTTTGAAAGTCTATTCATGAATTGTTACTGGTCAGTTAAGTCCATTGTTATAGCATGGTCTTTTTTTTAATGCTCTGATTAATCACCAAAAATAATTGCTAAATTGCTGGATTACTGATATAACTGATAATGACAGCCATAATTACTACCATCAGGTCTTCAGGCTGCTTCATGTGCATGTTTTTAGACAGCCAGCTTCTTTCACTAGTTCTTATTTTTGTTTTTAATGTGCAGTTGCACTCACTTGTTGGGGCGTTCGGTTTAATTTCCTTTTTCCGTTAGGTGCATTTGTGTGTTTTGTCAGCTGTGTTAGTGATGAACTCTGCTCTGGCCTCTGCAACAGCCTCACTGGAGCAAAGTCCTGCCAGTCAGACCAGGAAGACTGTTTACTCATCTCTCTCTCTCTCTCTCTCTCTCTCTCTCTCTCTCTCTCTCTCTCTCTCTCTCTCTCTCTCTCTCTCCCTCTCCCTCTCCCTCTCCCTTTTTTCCCAGGCATATGTTTGAACTGCCAGGGCAACACCAGAGGTCCTAACTGCGAGGAGTGCAAGTATAACTTCTACAGAGAACCAGGCTCTGCCCTAACTGAAGTCTGCCTGCCCTGCCCCTGCTCCAGTGTCACCTCCACAGGCAGCTGCACTCTCGGTGAGTCCTTTAAACCACCCACATTAGCTTAGCCTAACTGGCTATCCTGTTCTCCCTCATTTGCCCAAGCCTAGCCTAGCTTGCTGTAAGCCATCCAGCATCACATCCTTGGGCAGCTACACCCTTGGTGAGTCCATGAAACTCCCACGATAGCCTAGCCTAACCAGCTAACCTGTTCTCTGCAAGTCTTGTTTACCTAGCCTAGCATAGCCTGCTATACCCCATCCACTCTGCACTCTGGTGGGCTGCTGTGTGAACCTAGGCTGAGACGGGACGTCCCCCTGCAATCTGGTCCTGATTACACGTCCTGTCTCGCTAATGGGGGCGGTGGTGGTGGTCGTTGTTTTTCGGAAAGAGGTGCGTTTTCAGGAACTTGAAACCAAACGTCCTCCTTCTCTTCCTTCTTACCAGCCTACGCTGGACCAGGGGGTTATTTTAGTCTGCTTGAGGAAAGAAGCCCTCGCAGGGTTTGTTTATGAAATCTGAGAGGCAGGAAAGAGAAGGAGGAGGAGTTTGTTCTCTCATTCAGGCTAGTCAGTCCTTCTCCAGTCTTCTTAACCCCTTAAACTCTAAAGCAGGGGTACCCAAATGCTTTCTCTTAGAAGGACAACGTGCAGAGTGTGTGTTTGAGGGCCAGAAAGACAATAACAGAAAGGCACTCGGTAGGTTTAAAATTGAGTTTTATAAATGTATTTTTATAACATTACACAATATTTGTAACCAAAGTACTTCAACAAAACTTCATTATTTCAACATATTAGTTAACAGTAGTTAAACTACTGTTATAACTGAATAGTAAGCCTAGGTTTAAGGAGTTAAGACAGCTTTCTCCTTCTCTTTCTCTCTCTTTTGTGCTTTTTCTCTGCCTCTGTTTCTAGTCTATTTCTCTCTCTTCTGTATATCTTCTCTCCCTCCTGTTTCTCACCCACTTGTTCAGTTTCTTTCTCTCTCTGGCTGCTTTTTCTGTCCTTTTTCTATTTTTTTCTTTCTTATCTTATTCTTTCATTTTCTGTTTTGTTTCTTTCATTTTCTCTTTTTGTCTCATTTTTTCTGTTACTCTTTTTTCTTGTTCTCTCGTCTCTCTTTCATTTTCTGTCTTGGTCTGTTTTTCTGCCTGTACTTCTTTCTTTTGCACCCTCTCTCTCTCTCTCTCTCTCGCACTCTCTCTCTCTCTCTCTCTCTCTCTCTCTCTCTCTCTCTCTCTCTCTCTCTCTTTATTGGAGTGGGTGAGGTTTGCTGACAGAGGCATTCTAGAGCAGCTGTGGTGAGGTACAGACCTGTGGTGTGTGTTTGTGAGTTGTATTTGTTTATCTCTCTCTCTCTCTCTCTCTCTCTCTCTCTCTCTCTCGCTCTCTCTCTCTCTCTATCTGTGTGTCGGTGGGTGGGTGGGGTGTGCTGACAGCAGCAGTGCAAAGCAGCTGCGTGTTCAGGTACAGACTCAGAGCGGAAACCCTGCAGACCAGCGAAAGGGCAAAGACTCATACAGTGTTCATTCGCACTGTCATAGTGAAACCGCTCACTGTTCTAACAGAGGGAAGTGTAACGTGCCTGTAGACATGCTCTGAGATGGATTATATGACTAAGTGTGACAATATGACTTTAAATGTGTTTCCTTTTTTTCTTTTTTCACTTTGTACTTTTTTACACTTAGTTTTATGGGTGTAATGTGTTGGTACCTTACAGACAATGTTCTGATATTTATATGTAAGTATACGTGTTAGTAATTATAGTCGAGATTGTAGTATTAATATCTCAAGTTCAAGTTTGTGTGCAGGTTTTTTTAAATTTAAAAGGAACTTGTAGCTGCAAGTTAGGCAGTTACTAGCTGCTAGTTGGCTAGATAGATAAATAATTTGTGGAATAGCCAACACAGATAAATACAACAGATAAGAGACTAGATTGCTGTGCATAAGTAAGATACTATTCTTCATTTGTTAATTTACAACCTAATGGATTTTAAGTGCAAGTTACTCACTTTTCAAAAGATATTTCTGAGGACAATGGATACAAAATAAAGAAGGAGAAAGTCAGTTCTTCCACTGTGAAAAAACTGAATGTGTAACAGCAAGAGGCTGTTACTGAGAAAAGGAAATAGGAAAAAAGAACAAAATTTGCAAATGAAAGAAGCTGCTGGTGTTCTTAGAACAATAGACTAGCCACGTAAACATAGACTGTGTTTGGAATGACTTGGACAATGAGAAGCAGAAAATGCAACCAACTTCTAAGACTGAACATGGGAGATATAGAAAGATATCCCTGCAGAAAAACTTTGAAAGTCCCCTGAAAAGAATGGAAGCTGTAAAAGTCTGTAATAAAGAACAGAAGCTGTAAAATAAATACTCACAAAAAGTTGTTCATTATGGTAGATATGTTTTCTCTTTCCTTCTTAGAGCTCAACAACGGAAAACATGTGCTTAATGGCTGCCTTGAACTGGAAATGAAATTAAAACATAGTCACTGACTTCTGTATGTGGTATAGTTACATGAATATGTTAGCTAGCTGACTTGCTGTCATTGTTTGGGAAGTCTTATTTTATTTTAAAGAAGATATTAAGCTATTTTAGTAGCTAAGCTCATGTAGTTAATCTGTAGTTAAGCTAATGCACCCTCTTTTCAACAACTGATTATATGAAAATATGATATCATATATATTAATTAGATTCCTGATTATGGTCTCGCCTGTATTTTCTCTTATAAAACGTTGCTCACGTGGTAGGGGCTGCATGGTTTTGTCACTGTGAGTATCTGATTCTGAGTCAGTGCTCTGATTTCTGCCTTTTACTTTGTCAGTTTTGCAGTAGACATCTAGACACTTTATTTTCTTATGCTGTTAGTGAGAACTACGGCATACTCAGTGTGAGGGATTTTTTTTCTCAGGTGAACATAGAGGCTCAGTCTTGTGTCACTGCCTTCACACGTCTTAATTGCTCAGTGTTCCATGACGTTGTTGTGGTGTGTACTTTAGGGAAATTGCATTTACATATGTCCTCTGTCACAGGACACGCTGCGGTACATTTACAGTTTTATGAACTGGTGTCTGTTGAAGCATCTCATTCTTTACCATTGCTTGGTACAAGTCGTTGCTTGAGTATGGCCAGTGCTTTGCATGTTAGTCAGCAATAACCTCCAGTGACCTTAAGTAAAATTTGAAGTTTTCTACAAAGCACTCAGGTCTATTTTTTTGACTAAACAACTGTGTTGGCTGTATCTTTTTTAGATAGATGTTAAAGTTCTTTTACTAGGTTTTAAAGCTCTGAATGGTTTTAAAGCAACCTTCCAGAATGTCTGTCTAGTTATGTTCCAACATGTGATCTTAGATCTGAAGATACTGTCCTTCTGCAAAATACAGGAAACGCAGAGAGGCCTTCTGTTGTTAGGCTTTTAAAGTGCTCTACAAGTAAAATAGCTATTTTTGTTGTTGTTATTTGGAAATTGTATGTGATTAATCACAATGACCTTCAACATCATTTTTTAAAAATCACCTACTGTTCTTGTTTTACTCTTTGTGCAAACCACAGAGTGTAACTGTGTCCAAGCATGGTAAACACTTAGAACTGCCTAAATAATGACTGACACACCTCTCAGCTAATCACTGCAGTCTCTAATCTCCATTCCATACATTTCCTCCATTAAGCAAAGGAAAAAAAGAAAAAAACTCCTTGCAACAAACATGAAATGAAAGCAGACATGGCAGTGAATTGGTCTGAATTATTAAGACATGTTACGAGGTGTTACTGGTGAAAGTGTAATCCAAACATCCACTATCCTGATCATGGAGGATGTTTTATTTCATTCCTAAAGCTGTAAAAGTTATCGATCCATGTGTGTAAAACTCAGTCTGTGGCAAAACTATGAACAAGCTAAACTTTATCTGCATTATTGTGGTTACTAGCACTCACTTTAACGTGATACTTGGCGATAAATAATGTTGCAGAACAACATTCAGATCAGTTTATTTAGCTCTGGTGTTAGGTTTAGTGTTGGCTGTAGGGTCAGCTCATCTGTAGTGGTTGCCCTCATCACTCAAACCTCGTTATAAGACGTTGTTAGATCAGTTTGTTAGGAACCTTGCAGTAAGTCGGACTCATGGATGGCCACTGGAGGTGATAGTCTGGCGCTTATGCTACAGAGTTGAAAGAGTCCTCTGCTGAAAATGAATATTACAGGCTTTATACCGATACAAATCAAACAAAAGCATTGTGGCTAGGTGTGAATTCAACCTCCAAACCATCTTATTGACTCAACAATGAATGTGGAAGTGTTCAAAGGCCTGTGATGGGAGGACAAATTACATATTTCCAGGTGTTTGATTGGGCTGTTACATTTCCAATATAGCCAACTTCAAATATAGGGGATAATGACCTATATAAAAATATCTGCATAAGCCCAAAAACATCAAATTTAACAGACATGAAAATCTGCCAGTCCAGTCACTAAAGATCCTTTAAACTGGCCCACATTCATATTTTGTAAATCCTTAAACATGTATGCCTGCACTGAACACATGAATAAACTAAATTAGTTTTGAATAATAAAATAATTCTCATGTGTGTTTCTGAATTCCCCTTTGTGTTACTGAGCTCTTTAGTCCGTTAGTACATTAGTTACAGATGTTACCAGCTGGCATGACCTGAAAGTTTGACATAGCAACAGAAACAAATTGAGGTAGGACTACAAATGGTCAATTATACAGTTGTAATTCAAAATGTCTATTTTAAGTTTAATGTTAGTCTTTTGCTAAAAATATTATGAAATTATATAGATAGTTACATTATAATAACAGTTGCTTTACAATAACACCTTTATTACACATAAAACAATTCAGAGATAAAACCACTAGGGCTGAATTTCTGGTGCAATCAACTAAACTAGCTATTTTATTTTTTCCATAAAATAACAGTAACTGATCCGTCTAAAGGCCTTTGCTTATGAAGTCTTTTTTAGTTTAAGTACATCTTTTGTGTCTTGCACAAAAAGGCGAAGCTTTCTAATACTAAGTGAGTTGGTATAGTGTAGTGGGTAACAATTCTGCCTTGTACACAGTAGATTGGGGTTCAATCCCCGCCTGGACAAGCACCCTACCCTATAACAATAAGAGTCCTTGGGCAAGACTCCTAACACTACCATTGCCTACCTGTGTAAATTGATCAAATTGTAAGTCGCTCTGGATAAGAGCGTCTGCGAAATGCCATAAATGTAAATGTAAATAGAGAATAGAACACCAACGTAACAAACAAAAACTCAACTTTACAATTTACAAATAATTCCTAATTCCACACACAAATGGATTACTAAACAAAAATGTAGAATCTGCCTTTTCCACAGGATTTCCCCACTTATTTTAATGCACTGACAGTGCAAGAAAGTTATTATAAAATTACAATGCTTTTTTGTGATTGCCAGTGGTAAGTGTAGCGATGGATGTCTCCACGGTGTAGATGCTCCACCTCTGTGAGATATTGAATATGTTAACGAGATGCTAATCTCCTGTGCTGACAGGACAACAGCCGATTAGTCAACAGACCTGATCTCGTTGTTTATGTGAATGACTGATAGGGCAGCCTGATTAGGTGCAGGGGAGCACATGAGTGTTAAATTAATTCTTCTTTTCCCATCAGGCCTTTGCTCTTCATTAATGAGGCTTGCTTGACTCCAGCATCAGCCAAACAAGGAGACCTCAGCCATTTACGTGGAGAATACACTGTAGTAGTCAGCTCGAGATGACCACTCACTTTCTTTTATGGACATAGAGTAGTGAAATTCCCCTAGAATATTTCTTTTTCACTGAAGTGGATGTTACCTAAACAGTGTGAGAAGGGACATTCACAAATATACATGAAATGGGAACAAAGCAAGACTGTAAGTCTTGCAGTCAATAAGCAAGACTTCTTTTCTGTCGTCTTACGTGTCAACTCACAGTGGCCAAGAGGAGAGTGGGTTCTTCTTTTGAGTCTTCATCTCTCTGTCATTTCTTCCTTTGAGTTGCTCATTCCAGACCTGAATTTCTGAAACTGCTTTGAGATAATATCTGTTGTAAACATCACTATAGAAGGCTGTAACTGTCTAAGAAGGGCTGAGCAACATTGTTATGTGTTATAATAAGTTATCTAGGCCAGTCACAATCAGGAAATTTCAGCTGGCATTTTGGCTAACTTGTTTACTAGCTGTTGATATTTAGTATCTCCCAACTGAACACAGAAGCAACTTGAGGTCAAATAAACAAACATTACTCACCACTGCCCTCTAAACATATTGACATCAGTCAGAAGTTAAGTCTGTTGTTTGCGTAAGATATAACATGTCTCAGTAAACGTCTTTGTGCTTTCTTTTATTTAGATGTATTTGCCTTGACCTAACAAATGAAAATACATCTTTGTGTTTCAGTGTGAACATAATGATTGTGAAAGCTAATAACCTTGGAAAAATAACTGCGATCACACAGGCACATCCTAATCATGATAATGTCGCATTATGTCACAATATGCTTTGTCATTGAGATCAAGGTGAATTTTTTGTCTGGCCATAGCCGTCAGTACATTGACCGACTTCATTAGTTTACAAAGCGTACCTAATTACTCCTGTTTAACTGGATTCAGTGCAGTGCAGGATGTGCAACATTGTATATCACTGTTCTCATAGTTTTTGAAAGTTTTGACACAGTTAAGTTGAGGGGAAAAATAAATTGCATTTCATTTCTTTATGAATTGAAGTCAGTTATTATAGAATGAAGATAAATTATAAATGGGAAGTAAGAGGGATTATTAGAACATAAGTATTCATATCTTTTACCTAGTTTTGTCTTTCTCCCAGCCTGTTAGGCCTAAGTCTAAGTCTGTTACCAGTGTTTGTACAAATGCATGGTGTAATTTTATATAAATCTTTTCTCACTCATGACATTGAAAAAAGCAGAGAAATTATGTTGAAAATGCAGAATCTAGACTTTATACCACATTGGTAAGTAGAAGTGTGTTAGTAGAAGCAGAAGTAAATTGAGATGAACTTGATGAAAAATGATTGTTGTGTGTACAGTATTGTTTTGCAGAACTAAAACCACCCCTTACATGTTTGCCATGTTTTTGTTATCCACATAAATGGGGAAAAAGCCCTATGTAATAATAAACTATGTAATTAAATATGTATATGTAATTACTCATAAATAGAACATGAAAGTACTTATCTAATTCGAAGTTATCCAAGACCAAATTTACTACAATAAAACCCTTGCACTGCGAAAATGAGTACATTTATTATTTAGTATTTGTCTGGCCGTAGCCAAGGTGGCATTTCAGAGCGAATATACCAGTTTTCATGCTCACAGATGATACTGTAGGCCTATTCATTGAAATGTAAGACTTGTGTGAAGGCTGGCTACGTGCCTCACCGGGATTGGAGATTGTAGAGAGAAGGAAAGCATTACACAGCTCATTAAGCAACTCTGATTTGATCCAGTCCCCCCACAACAGCTCACCCTCACTGCTGCGCCTGCACTCCTCAGTGCCTTCCACCCCAGCGTCAGTCGCCCAGTGGCCCATCTTGTCCCTCAGCAGCAGTGAAATGTGGGTCACGCACTTAACATCCAATCCAAATGACCCCCCCCCTCCTTTCTTTTGTTTCCCTCATTCAGAAAAGCCCTGCAGCATTTAAGCCTAAATAACATGGTTAGTAGGAATGGCCATTTTCTTGTTACTAGTGAATTATCGAATTATCAGTAATTCAGTAGTAACAAGTATTTGTTCTTAACACCATTTATGTGTCTTACATTAGCACACATAAATACTAGGACTGCCATTATGACTGCATAAATAATGACTCAGGCTATCAACTCCATACAGTACACATAAATAAATTAAATAACTTCTTTATCATTTATTGGCTATTTTGTGTCATATTTCATTTGTTATTGTTATATTAACCTTATGTCTTATATTAAGTCTTACTTTCTTACACAATCATTTATGTCGTTTCCATTTTTGTCACTTTATATGATTGGGTGGGGCTTCTGATATATCATCGGCTAAAGTTTCTGCATTAAACATTACTTTGTTTATAGTTGGCATAAACAACAGGCACGTTTGTGAGTTTATGGCTGGAGTTTATAGATTTTAAGTGTTAATGTGTAAAGCTCCACCTTCCCCATTTACCATAAAACCCATTTAACATCATCTTAACCACGGTCACACTAGAAATTTGCATCTCCTTGTGAAATAGACCAGGCTGAGGCTGGACCAGAAGACTGGTGACAAACATCCTTTATGTTGGTGCAGTTAGCAAGTTAGGTAAATCATAAACAGTAACAACACAAAATGATATACTCACGAGAGTATAAAGCTGCAAACTCATCTGTAGCAAAATGATGTAGATAACTTGTGGTTTGCAGCAGTGGGGTGACTTGTGTGCAGCAACATAGCAGTGAGCAAGGCAACCAGCTCACATACCATAGACAGTAATAACACAGCAGATAACAATTATATCAGATAAATATATACGTGCCACAGCAAAACAGGTATAGGCTAATCTGTAACAAAAAAAGGGTAGGTAACTAGTGTTGTTGGTGGCAGTGGGATGACCTTTGTCCATCCGTTGAGTTAACATCACATTTAGCAAAATGCCTAACTCACCTACCACGAACAGTAAAACCACAAAAGATAAATACAGTAACTCAGTTTCCCATCCAACTGCTGTCTAAAGCCTCTCTTTCATGTGTTTGTTTACTTTATCGCCAGTGGAAAGAAATGTGTAAAGGTTTGTTTCTTCCATTTTGAAGGTCCGGTGCTGCTACATGAAGCCCCGTCCCTTTAAAGATCAGTGAGCTCTATTGGTTGAAGACTCAGATTCATGTGTCAGAGGTCACCAAAGTTAATGCGAAATTTCACGCCTCAATTTTTTTTCACATTCAGGAAGGAAAAGCACGTTTCTTGGAAAACGCTAGCGTGACTGGGCCTTTAGTCTCGATCCACTGTATTACTGAATTGCAGCCTTAGTGTGGCATTCACGTTACTATGATCTTACGTAACGTCACTGAAATATTCGTATTCATGAGACGTTCTGCAGTCTGTTAGCCACATCGGCTAGTTACAACTTAACCACTACCAGCGAGAGCTGAGGCCTCTGAAGCTTTTGTTCATCTTCTGTCATCGTTCAAAGTTCTGTCTGTGCCACAAAAGACAAACTATTGCGGTCTGTCAAAATATTGATATATATAAATATTTTTTAATATCATGAAATATTACTAAATGAAGCATTGACACAACTCTTTTTTTATATAATGCATTTTTATAATGGATGTAGATTGGGAATTTTGACTAATTGTTGCATCTCTAATAAAAAACACATGGAAAACTACATTTCTTTTGTCAGTTTAAACACATTTACTTTCCACTTTACATTCTAATTGAAAATTCCCTGCAATTTGAAATTAATGACTTTTATTCTACAAAATAACAATAAATAGCACTCAACTTTTGCTTTAGAGTCTAATAGTCCATTTCTCATGTTACCCCTAGTGGCTACAGTTCCCTCAGGGAAGTATACTTGTTTGTTTTGGTCACATTGAATTTCATCACCAGTACTATGCAGGTCATTTGGGACACAGACTTCTTAAGTCAGCTATTTGCACCACATAATGGATCCGTTTGTTTTGTGTGAATAATTCATCATTGCTTGTAGTAATGCCTAAATAATGTATAGCCTGCAAATAAGCATTGTCTCGCTGATTATGTAGGATCAGTTGGCCCACAGTAACTATAACCAGTTCTTCCAATTGTTCTGTTAATAGGGACGTCCTTCTGTGTCAGTGTACTACAAGGAACAATTCGATCGCTTCTGTTCAGCATTGTTCTTCTTCCTTATCAGTAAATCAAAAGCCTCTGGGATACTTAAGACAAAAACTTCATTATGCACGCACTCAGACATTCATTTAATTTAATTGACAGGCAAAAAAGCTTTCACGTCTGTCATTATGAATTATAATTGAGGCACTTTGTTTGAATTGTTGTTTTAATTACTACATGCCCCTTTTTTCATTTCAGTATTCATTATTCCCAGTTTTGTTGGCTATTGGAATATTCTGAACTGTACTGTCAGTTAAGTTTGCAGAGTTCTTTTGAGATCCCCCCTCTCTGCAGCGCATCTTATGAATAAATGCAAATTTTCTTTTCAAATAAACATCTTTTCACCAGTCATCTCTCTAAATGTAGCGTCAAATTCTCTACTATATTTGGATAGCCATTTGTACGTTTCTTTTTTTTTTTTTTTTTTATCAGGAAAAAGTCCTTGACTCATAATCATATCACACTTCTTTGAGCATATTTTAAGATCTTATTAAAAGTTTCTGAGCCAAAACAAAGTTTTTTTCGTGTTTTGATTGGGGTCATCAGGATGGGAAGTGTAACTTTTCATTCATACCACACTCAAAGTGTAATTTATGCCATAAATTCACAATAAATGACAGCCTTTCTCTTCTAGTGATGAACGATATGTGAATTGCTTGGTATGATATGATTCTCATCAGTTGGCACTATAGCCACACTATGTAAGCTTTGGGAATTTGGAGACTTCCAAATGTGTAATTGCACACAATGTGCAGCAGAGCACTTCGGTTGTGCTTCAGACCCCTTTCCTGAGTAGATGAACCTGATGATTGTGAGTGATTTTGAAGAGTATTCAGAGAGGAATCAGTTAAAACGTGGTGCAGAAGGTGAGGGAATTATCAGCCGCTGTTATCATATCTTTGAAACATTGAACCAGATCTTCTTTTTCAGGCTGTGCATGTGACATTAACACGTAAAGATGTATGACATGGCCTAAAAAATCTGTGAAATCCAACTACCAAAATCCATAAAACGACTCCTAAGTTTTAGGCCTCAGTGTATGGACACCATATTTTAGCATATTTTTTACTGACTCAGTAATGTTACTACTTCAGTTTATATATATATCGACTCTCTGATGTAGCACTAGCTGAATAGAGCCTCTGTTCCTGCCTGCACCATTTAAAGGGAAATTCCCCTGAGAAGACACACACACAAATATATATATATATATATATATATATATATATATATATATATATATATGTGTGTGTGTGTGTGTGTGTGTGTGTGTTATCCTTTTCAGCAATTTAAAACAAATAGCATAACTGTGAGGTGTTTGCTACACATCGCCTCTTTCTGAGCCAACAACACACTCCAATGCCCAGCTTCTGTTTACAGCACTGAATCTACAAACTAAAGCTCATTGTGTTTCTACAATAAGTACAAGTTTAAAGAGTGAATTAGCTGTGATGCTGTCAGTATTTCGGAGATACATGTGGGTAGGACAAAGAAACTAGGCCTATTTTAAACATGAAAGATAAAGATTAAATACAGATAAATACAGATGTTCATTCAGCAGAACGTGGCACCCTCATCAGCCTGCTAATGGTAATGTGAAGACAAATTTTGGTGTTATGTGTTTTGGTGGACTAGCAAACTGGTGTTACTTCAGTGTTACAAAAATCTCAGTTATGGTTGATACATTATTAGATGTAGCCTGTATTACCCTGTTTATGGGAGAGAAATTCAAAGTATAGCCCAAATTTGTCTGGCGCTGCTACTGATTTATGAGAAGGCAAATGGAACATTTAAGACTGAAATGGCCACTAGTGCACTTGGTGTCGATCGAAACATTGATTAAATTGTTGATTAAAGTGTTGTCTGATAGACTGAAAAATGATTCAGAAACCTTTTTGCGTGTGGATTGTCCTTTGAGTCACAGATCTGTAACAGCGACTGAATCATGAAAGAAAGGGCAAGGTTTCTGAGAAAAAACTGCAGAGAAACACAGAAGCTTTTGCTCCAGCGGGGTATCTCTTAAGAAATCTCCAGTGAGATGGCAGCAGACATGTCATGAGCATTCATTCAGTCAGTTCTTCATTTCTGTAATACTCTCGACTCTCTGATGTAGCACTAGCTGAATAGAGCCTCTGTTCCTGCCTGCACCATTTAAAGGGAAATTCCCCCGAGAAGACCTCTGGCGTATTTGATTTGAATATTCAGGCTTAATTTGCTTCCATCTCAGCCTTATAGGGGTCACCTTTGTGTCTCACCTGTTGTGCAGTGTCAGATGCGTTAATTGCAGAGAAGTCTCATCCATCATCAGGCACAGTGTAGTCCATTCTTTCTTCACTACTTTCCTGCAGTGTTTGTCATTTTTATCTTGCTCGCTTGTTTCCGACATGTGAAATTGCGGAAGACAATAAGGATGGAAGGGAATGTGAAAGGAGATGTGTAAAGAGAAGACTGAAATGGTGAGGTGTACTTGTCGTATTATCATACTCTTGACTGCTTTGTCATGATCAAGTTGACACAACGAAGTCTTGAGTTATTACTGTAGTTTTCCTGTATATTTTATGTAAATTGTATGTTTACGTTGCTGCTGTTGTAACAAAATATAGTATTTCAAACTGTAACATTATAGCACAAGGAAGTACAGGGTGTACAGAAAGTTCTATACTTTCATATTCAAAATATATAGGGCAAAAGGGGAGACGTGATATGACTGCGGATATATAAAATGATAGTTACATACAGGGGTGATAGTGGGAAAAATTCCTGAGCCTGAACTTTTTTTCTCTGCTCGGGAGGTGAGCAGAGTGGGGGTGCTATGTATGCGACACACTTAACACATAACTTGTTGGCCCCTGGGCGCAGATATATGTCTAAGTATAACCCTGATCTTCATTACTGTCAAAGAATTTTTGCTTTTGAATTAGTCCCTTCAATGATAGATTTTGTTGAAATACATGAACAACATTCAGACATGAGATAAACAAACCCAATATAAGCCTATATTTCAGAAGCTTGTGCAGATTATCAGAACTCTTGGGACTAGCAGGCCTGTTCAGGAATCCATACCTGTTTTTAACTAGTCACATACCTTATTGCTTCTATAGCATAGGAGACTACAGATACTACAGCCATGCCAAGAACGGTCAGCAGGTGGCAATAACAATACTCCAAAGTAAACTAGGTATTGATTAGTAGCCTAACCATTGACTAAATGACATGAACAAGGACACACTCATTTCTTTTAAAAATAGCAAACTATGCACCTTTATTTTAAATATTTTAAGTATTTTAAATACTGAGTTTATACGTTTCACGTTGACAGTGGAAAGAAATTTGCACGTGTATTTCCGGGGATTTCCTACTGAATCTATCAATTTGTTTGTTCAAAGCAAGTCCCACCCCCCTGTTTCTGACTGGCTTAATGGCTAGTAGGCTCGGCCTTGGTGTTGGTTACAGTGAAACCTGCGCACCCACCCCCCATTCGCTAGAGTGAGATGTCATCGTCGATTATGTGGCTCTCACTGAAATAAATGTCCAATTATTTTGCTTTTATGGCTTTTTGAGTCAAAAAGGTTGCCGACCCCTGCACTAGGGGAACCTTTTTTTTTTCTCGCAGACACGTCGGTACGCCGGAATTCCGGCGTGGCGCCTGAAAACTATCAGGCCTGTACATAATGAAATGCAACAGGTTTGAGATTTTTCTGTTTATTTCAGTGTTTTTCACACAGAGTTGATTTTCACACATTTAACATACAGAAATCTTCACATCAAGTGTAGCAACAGGGCTATCAATTTTCTTGTAGGCAGTCAGTCTCAAAGATGCAGATACTGGCTAAAAGCCCAAACAGCACAAGGAGTATTTGTAAAACTTAGACTATGTGAAAAATTCTCAAGGCTTTGGCCGCTATGGTGTCCTACATATGCAGAAAAATGCAACTGCACAACAAGCAACAATCCTGTACCGATTTAACAATTTTCAAAATTGCTTATTGTCTCGATCTTACCACACAACACAGCCTTTCATCAGATTCATGTCTTGAATGTGTTTTCAGTTAAAAGTTTAGAATTTACACTTTTGACTGAATTTCTCCAAAGAGCAAATGAGAAATAATGAAGCATAATATAAAAAGGTATTTCACGTAATGTGGACCATGAAGGATGTAGAAGGGTTAATGAGTGTTAAATCACAGTTTTGTTCTTGCTCAGCGAGTATTATAACGCCCACCACGTCTGTGCCTGTAGCAGTGTTTGTACAGGGAACAGTGAGACATGACTGCATAACAAGCATATAATGCTTCTGCTGACAAAAGGTAATGATTAACTAACCTACATCCCTACATCAGTTTTACAAAGCAAAACCAGAATCTCCTCCAATGCTGACCCACGCAGTAATAAAGGAGCTGCTGAAACCTGAGGGAAACACTGTAGCTCTCACAGCTGCAGTGTGAAGAGGCACAGCGCTTGTTCTGAACTGAACCTTTACAAAATGCCTGAACAAAGACTGTTTTTGTTTGGGTGTGATTCTGTGTACATGCACCATGAGTCACTTGATATACGTAACCAGTTAGCATTAGGTTGCTTTAATGTAAACCAGACCATCTACTGCAGGAGTATTCAGCTAAAACCTGTGCAGGTTAAGTTACCATAAGTTGCCATAACTGCGGTGTCCCAGGTGGTTGCTAAGATGTTGCTAGGCTGTTGCTGTAGTAACCCCAAAGGTGGCTGTGAGGTACCATTTTGACTAAATGGAACTACGGGGCGCAAATGCTAATATAGCAACAAAAAAAATAAATAATAGTAATACATTTTGAAAATGGTCTTGGTACATTGATGGCTAGTTTTAGTTTCAGAGCACAGTGTAGCACAAGTTAGCAAAGCTACTGTATCATAGTTTTTCAGTGTTTCTGCTCAGTGGAAGTGCAGCATGTCATTTTGAATGAAACGGCTTTATTGATGATTTGTTTGTAGATAGAGCTGTCTATAGGGGTTGCGTTTGACCTTGCATGTCAGTCAGGCCAAGCAAACAGTGTGAGCATGTGATTCATAGGATTTGTCTGCACACAATGGTCTTTTTAAATGTACAGGGTGTAATGTCTAAAACTGCACAGAGTATTCTGGCTTAAGAGAACATTCAACTACAGCTCAACCAGCAACAAAAAAGACTCCAACACAACATACAATTTGAGAAGTGAGCTCCTCAGATTAGCCTCAGATGTGATTCCTGTTGTCACTGTGCTACAGTGACTATTGTTGAAAGAGACAGATGAGGATCAAAACTATGAAACATACTTACAGCTGTACAGAAGTGCTTTTCTGATATGGAACAAAACGCACGTTTCTCCACTGTAACACTACTCAGTTCAGGAAAATGAATGTAACATAGCTAGCTAAGCAGGTTAATGCTAAGTAGGTTACTCAGTATGGTATCGATATTGCAAAGTACTAAAAAAATTACTCAAACATTTACTCATTGGTCTATATATAAAATGGTACTGATGCATCCCTAGTCTGAACATGTGGTGATGAGCGGGTGATGTGGCAGAAATATTAAATGGTATATGTAAAGTGTGCATGTTAACATGGCAAAATTTAGTAGCTTCAAGCTTTCTGCAGCAAGGCCTATTAAAATGGGCTACATAGTGCCTGTGTGTCTAATGGTGCTCATTAGCCTAATACTTACCTGAGAAATGAGGATGAAGAAAATTGGTTCCCTTGGCATGGTGGTCCCTCAGTACACTCCACTCCTTTTGAAGTCTTTAGATTTAGATAGACACTGTATGCTGGAGTGTATTGATTGTGTATTGCACTGACTCAGTAACTCTGAGTTGCTGGGCTCTCTCCAAGTTCACTGAGATTATTATAAAGGCCTGCCATGTACCTTCATTCATTAGTCATTTTATCAGAAACACTTATGATATAGGTTAAGGTACAATTACAGTTACAATTACAATTACTGTTGCTGCAGTTTATCGGCACCCCTCTACCCTGTACATCACTGTAAAGGGACCACCGTAAGACCACACTAACCAGATAACTGACTTGTGTACCAGTAATACTAACATGGTAGTGGCATGTTAATGTGTGTTGTGCTGGTATGGCTGTTTTTGACACTGTAAATGCAGCACTTTATTAGACACATCAACCTTCTGTACAGTTGGATCATAAAGCTCATCTTTTTCCACGATTTTTCTTAGTTTGCCAAGCTCTTAATCAGTGTTCAGGATATTGGACAGGATAGTGGGTTAGATATTAGCTGGATACTTTAGGGTATGTGAAGGCCACATCAACATCACAGTGCTTGTACGTTTACTAGCACAACATACACCATTGTCAGTGGGGGTGATATGGGGTCGGACTGGCAACAAGCCTGTCGTCAACCCACGTGTGTACTGTAACTTAACATGACTAAAAATCCCCCCAACAAACGCCACTTAAGCAAGTTTATATATGTAGTTTTTGCTGAGAACACATTACGTGTGGTAAAAAAATAACAGTTCTGTTAAACTTTAGCTTTACAAGATGTTATAAACAATAGCGTAACGCTAGCTGGCTTGTTTTGTTAACTAGCTTGTTTTGCTTGGGTTACTGATTTAAAGAAGAACACAAGCTAGAGGAATTTGGGGGTGGGTTTTAGAAGGGAGGTGGCAATGTTAGCAGTCCCACTCAATCCAACACCAAATGTTTTTAAAAAGTTGTCCCCCGACGTTCATTTTCATTGGCCCCCGCAAGACTAGCTGAAGAGTAGCTGATAAGTCATACCAGATTAAAAAAAAAAAACGCCAAGTGTAGGTGTAGGGTTTATCTGATAAGCTGGCAACTGAGTGTACATTTCAACAGCTAAATACTAAGTTCAGAAAACTCTGTGTGCAACAGCAGCATGACAAGACTGTTTTATTGCACTTTACTGATTACAGTTGTGTGTGGATGTAACATCAAGTGTCATTTTCTGTTCCTCTTTCTCTCCACCTTGCACAGGGCCTTAGATTCCTTTTCATAAGTTCATAACTTTCCTCTTTTTTCTTTTACCCTGTCTCCTAATTCAACTTGCTGCAGTAGTACAGGGGTAAAACTGGTTCTTTTCCTCCACCCTAAAATCTTTTTATGTCTCTTTCAATCTCTGTCTTTCCTAAATCGCTCTGTCATTTGCAGGATCGGTCTTTATGTTGTTTTAAAATTCTGTCTGCTCTGGCTTGCTGCTGTATTCAGGTTAACATTGTGTTTGGCACAATCAGTGCCCGTGTTTTATCTGATGCACGGCAGGTAAAGTGAGCCATAACTGATTGAGCCACAATCCTGTTACAACTGTTATCAGTCAATCTTCTGATTGGTGCAGAAAATCCCTCCATTACTGCACTTCAGGGACAGATGAAAGAACCCTCAGAAGCTCATGAAATTGGTCTTTTTCTTGGTCCTGCTTGATGGGAAAGGATATAAATTGAACCAAAGATTGACATTGGGTCATGGCAATTAATAAATAAATTGATGTTATTGATTTAATGAGGCTTTCTCTTAAGACAAGCAGGAAATTCATCCATAGATCAATATAAAAAAATGAGGATCAAGTAGTGTAGTTTACCTGGAAACCCAGTTCTTCATACAGAGACACAAAAGCACCTGTCTCAGTGTTTTCATGTATGACTAGATTACGTCCTTACCCTCAGGGCTTTCTTTATGCACAATTGGGCCTTATCTGGATCAGACACATTCCAGTTTGGTTCCAGCATCTGTTTCGGTGGATCCTGCACCTTGTTCAAATTTGAAATGTGTATGCAACAGTCTGTAACTATGTTGCATGAAATATCATAAGTCTGACTTAATTTGGAATTTTTCCTTCAATTTGGTGTATAAGCAGCCTTATTTGGCCAGGTGATGGTAAAGTAATAAAGCGCTAGAACATGACCACTATGTGCAGCACAGTGTAAACCAGAATGCTATTTGGAAGGATTAACTGCTAATTTTAGAATCATCACTTTGTAAGGAGTTAAGGTTAGCTAGCTCAAAAGCCATAATGCAAGTGCTATTAGCAAATATGCTAACAGCTGAAGAATATGTGGTTTTCGCTCTTGTTTTAACACTCTCAAGAAAAATGATTCTTGATTCTAAATTACTGAAGACATTGGTGTGAGTAGAAATCCTCTTGATATAGATTATAGATGCTATTATGCTAATAACCATCTGTTATTATCATTTAAACATAGCTAAATAGTTTTCATGGCTTCACGCAGTAATAGACACAGCATATCAGAATCATGAAATGAATTATCATGAAGGCAACTTTATCTGTGTGATGCCTGCATTTGCCAGCGATTTCGTAGTATAGAGCCCCCTTTAAAATTACTAAACTTTTTTCTATTATTATTTTATTATTAACAGTAGTAGTATGATAACTAAATTGGTGGTGCATTGTGCAAAAAAGTGTTTTGATAATAGAGTGGCTGGTAAAGTTTTTTTTTTTGTTTGTTTTTTTTAAATCCTGTACCTTAAACACTTGAGTGACAAATGCCTCACAGAGAATAGCCGTCCAGCACAACTAGTCTTGCTTAGCCGTGTTTTTCCAGTTTTCTCCTACATCAGTTGTTACCGCCTTTCAGGATCCATACCACATCATCATCATCATCTACAGCCAGACTCCAGAACCTCATGAATTACTTATTAAACACTGCTTCCCCTCCACACAATGTTCTGCAAATATAAGAATTAATGTGATTCAGAAATCCTGCTCCTTCCCTCTCACCACGGAATCATCCATTTCTTTATGTAGAGCTATCCAGTCACAAGTGAAGAGAAACATTTTAATATGGACACTTGGCCACTCTGTGCTGCCAGCAATAGAGATTTTAGTGATTCATATTAGTGTAGCTAATATAGATAGTTAAGTAATAGTTCAGTAGTTAAAGTATCTGTGAACCTACAAAGTGCATGATAGGCATTCAACCAAAATATTGGTTCAAAACTACATAGTGGTCTATAATGTAGCTAGGTAATTGCAATGCAAACATATTAAGATAAACTAACATAAGCATAATTTGAAGTGCTCTTCTATTTTTGTTTTAGGACTGTTGTTCTATGTTAGGACTTCATTTTTTGATGGAATAACTTAATGAGATAATACAGTTTCCCAGACCCAAAAGCCCAAGTCTAGACTGAAAAGCGTTTTTCAGTGGTGATTCATCAATCCTAGGATTAATCTAAGCTTGGAGAACCTGTCCTATAGATATCAGCAAACACTTTAGCTGACTGATATTGTTTCTACAAAGTGTTGAAATGAAAATGTTTGTCAAAATTGTAGTGGTTTAGTAATGTGGGGGTGTTTTACTCCATGAGGTCAAATCTCATGGTGGGGAAGATCTTCAGAATATATTAATATGGCTAGTAAATGTAAAAGAAAATCTGATGTTAAATTAAGCAGTTTGGGATCATGATCATGGAAGTAGTGTAATTGCACTCTGCATTGCAGGTGGCCATATTATGATATATTATTATGGTCCTGCCATCTAGTGTAGTAAATCAGGACTTCATTCACTAGCCAGCCAAAAATTCAAGTTTAACAAAGTATGCTTTACAAGCATTTCATTAGCCACAGTACAATATGAATGTTTGTTTGTAATCCTTTTGTCTGTGTTTTTGCAGACGATAAGGGCCAGCCGGTGTGTGACCAGTGCAAGCCAGAGTACCACGGTCCCCACTGTGAGCAGTGCCGTGATGGTTTCTACAACGCTGACAGCATCTGCGTCCTATGCAACTGCAGCGGAAATGCCGAGCCAAGCAGCGTGCCCCGCATCTGCCACCCAGACACAGGCGACTGTCTGAGGTGCAGCCACAACACAGCAGGACCTCACTGTGAACGCTGCGCAGAGGGCTTCACCAGGGACACCTTGTCCAGAAACTGCACGCCCATAGGTATGGCAGCCGAGGGGGGGGTGTTCAGGAATGGTAGCTGTCCAGAGGCCAGTGCTGAAATGTTTCATTTTGGCTAACTGACCTCAAACAATTCACATTCAGTGGACCACGAAATCTCACATTTCATCACATTTAAATTTTTATAGAATTATTTAAAAAAAAAAAAAAAAAACACTGATTACAATGGTTACACGATGAATGATATTTTTATTCTTATGGCAATATAAGTTTTCATTATAAACACATCATTAAGGACTGCGACAACAGAACAAATCAAATTGCGTCACAGGATGTATTAGATTGCCAGCAACGTAGCGTTAGAGCCAGTTAAGCTTGAACTATTTAGCCAAAAGCCCAGTTACAGAATGCACAGATCGAGATCTACTCCATCCTGAACATCTAGCTTGTAAAAATGCTTTAACTGTGATGATTATCCTTACTTCTAGAGTGAATGTGTGAGTAGTAATGGCTACTGTCACAAAGTCAAAATAGCCACCATCAGAGCGCTGCATCATGTTTCATCGAGGTTTTTTTGTATCCCTTCAATTTAAAATGTAATTAGTTGGGATAAACACCAATGAAGCTGTTTTGTGTTAACATATATTAGGGCCAGTGTGCTGACTGATTCTTCAAAAAGGAAAGCAGGGTAGCAGTACTGGTTTGCCCGTAGGAGAGAGCCAAGTGTATAACAGTGTATGGAATCAGGAGCAGTAAATCACAGATGCAGACTTACTTTCACTTACACAGATTTATGCAGATTACTTTCAGGCAGCTATTTGATGTTCAGAATGAAGGCCCCTAGTGGACTGAGCTGACCCTGATGGCTACTGCTGCTTTAAATTTTGGCAGGGCAGAGAGTGAATCTCTCTTAAAACTGGCAGTTCTGAAGTGCTGTCCACTCAAAGCTATTCCTTCTAGCAGCACAATAAGGGATACTGTAAAGAAGCCAGCCGCTAAATTCCTATAGGCAGGCAAACATGGACTGCCAAACTATGAGTGAGTAGTACAAGACAAATAAGAGACAGAAATGGAGAGCATTAGAATAAGAGGAAGGGGGTACACTGTGTAAGAATTTATCCTTTACAACAGAGAACATAATACAGATGCTTGGAAAACTATTTCATGAAAAACCAAGCCAGTTTGTTTGAATCAGTGAAAGAATGGTGGATTCAGATCCTTCTAAAAGAGGAGCAGTGTGTTCTTATGAACAGATGAATGTTCAACCATGAAGTTGTGTCTGGAGCATCTGCTTCTTACATTATACTCAATTCATCTCGCACATTTTTTTCTCTCTCTCTCTTCCAATTTCCTCTATTTTTTTCATATTTTGTTGATTTAGTACAGGGTTGTTCATTCTTATCCGCAAAGATCTCCAACATAGCAGGAGATCACCTAATCGAATGTTTGAAGACTGAGACCAGCTGATTAAACAAGCGGAGTCCATGTGCTCCAACCTGTAGCCACACTGGCCTTTAATGGATAAGATTAGATGCCCCTGTACTGAATCTACCACTTAACCAAATTCAATTGACTACTGAGTTCAAATTCACCAGCTACAGCCAGACTTACTGCCAGACTTTTTGAATCTAAACATCACTTAAATAGAAGCGGTCTGGCAAAGAGAAGCAGGTTAGAAGGTCTCAAAAAACAGCACATGATGCCATGTTCTAAAGATTTAAATACAGATGCGAAACAATAATTGAAAGCTAACAGTCTGGAAAGGGTTACAAAGCCAGTGCAAAGGCTCTGGGAGTCCAGTAAATTTGTTTTCCATAAATACAGAAAACATGAACAGTGGTGAACCTTCCCAGGAGTGACCAGCCTACCAAAATTTCACCAAGAGCACATCGACACCTCATTCAGGAGTTCACAAAAGAACCCACACAAATATCTAAAGAATAAAGAACTACAGGTTTCATGTCCCAGTTAAGGTCAATGTAGATGAATCCACAATAAAAAAGACAGCAGGCAAAAGTGGCATCCATTGAAGAGTATTGTTTGCAAGGGGCAAGCTGCTGACCAAAAAGAACACAAAGACTCATCCAGCATTTGCCAAAAAAAAAAAACGATTAGATGATCATTTTAAAGCTTATATTAAAGTTAGTTGGATGATCTGAAACATTTGAATGTGATAAACTAGCAAAAATAGCAGAAAGCAGGTGAGTTTTTCACAGCACTGTATTTAATAGATAATTAACTAAGGCCTCAACATCTAAACATAATTTCAACATTTTCACTATTCAGTGTGTCCACACTTTGCCTTTATTACAGCTTTCATCTTTTCAGGAGACTTAGGCCCAATCCCATTTCTTATTTTTACCCCTACCCCTTGTTTTCGAGTGTAACCCTCCCCCTTGAAGCTGAGTTACAAGGGGTAGTAGTTCAATTCTTGCCCCCTATGAAATGGGACAACCTTTCAAGAATCGGATACGTTATCAAGTTTTCTTCAGCGACTTTCACGTAAAAAGACAAGATGAGGTTTTCCGGCCCTTTCCAATACGCTGCCTCCAGCTGTGGCGAAATCACTTGTGTGTCACATGACAGGACAGGTGAATCATATTTAAAATAGCCTGGAAAAATAATCAGGATGTGTTTTCCTGCTATGTCTCCATACTACAGCAATAACAGTATATCGCACTGACATTTGCCTTTTATCTGAAGGAGACTGAAAATAACGGGTCGCGATTTATTCACAATTTCAGTTTTATGCATCAATCAATTCAGTTTTATGCATCAATCAGTCACATTTGGATTTTACTGTTTTTAATCTAATACTAGAATAATAATTCAAAATCTCTCTCTTCCTCTCAGTATTGCCCACTCCTGCCCGGACATCTACGATGACCCCCAGTCCAAACGGCACAGAACAGCTCCCCACTTTCTCCACCGCACTCATCTCCAGCTTGGCCAGCCCCACAGCCAATGGCACATCCACCACTGCTGCTGAGGTTTCCTGGGCCCAGTTCAACGTCATTGTGCTTGCTGTCATCATTGTGGTGCTGGTGGCCCTCATGGGTGTAGCAGGGGGAGTGTACACTTACCGAGAGTACCAGAACCGCAAGCTCAATGCCCCCTTCTGGACCATCGAGCTGAAGGAGGACAACATCAGCTTCAGCAGCTACCATGACAGTATCCCCAATGCTGACGTCTCAGGCCTACTGGAGGACGAGATGAGCGAAGTGGCCTCAAACGGACAGTTAACACTCAGCAGCCCAGGAAATTTGTTCAAGGCATGACAGGCAGTATGCTCCACAGGGCCAGCAGGGGGTCCACAACGGGCCCAAATTGGCCAGAGCTGGGACCCTTGTTCTCCGGACAGCTTCATTTGTTTAATCTTCAACTTATGGCAGGAGAAAAACAGAAAAGATATGCACTGAAGATTTTGTTCTTCCTGGATAAATATATGTGCACACACACACACACACACACACACACACACACACACACACACACACACACACACACCCCTAAAGAAAAAGGGGTTGCACAAAGGAGAACAAGACAAAAAGCAGGTTGAGGAACATCTTCTGATGGCGCTTAAATGTTGAGCATGTGGTTAGGACAGGAAGATGTGATACCTAGCAGGCAAAGAAGCCAGACATTCATGTCAACAGCGGTACTCAGACAGCCATTGTCCTTTCAGTGGCGTTGAAGCTGGCACAGACATACAAATGCTAAGCAGTGTTGACTGAGACAAAGGTATGTCTGCATTACCAAGTTTACTAATATTAATAATGTCACAAATTGACACAAGGCATTCCCAAATGCACAAGACAAGATGCACATTACACATTTAGATCAACACCTCAACCTTCAGAATAATACTGATTTGCATTTGTATTTTTGCTATGTATCACCATTGGTCAGCATGGATTACTTTCAAAATCCAGAAAAAAGTCAGTATATTAAATTATGCAAACATTATTTTTAATCACTCCCTACTACCCCTCCTAAAACTTGGAAGCATGTGATAGTACATGCATGCCTGTAGGGGGCAGTGTTTGAACAGCAACTGAAATCTCGACCGCTGGTCATATCTGACACTGCCTGATGCCTGCCCAGATGATCTTTTAGAAGATACACTACACAATGTCCTTAATATTGACCTAAGAGACGGACAGCTCCTTTCTGTGTGCCACAATGGAGGACCACATTATGATGCTGCGTGTTTTTTGTTTTTTTAGAGCACAGAATTATATTTAATTTATTTAAGTGAACCTCATGGTTGACTAATGAATGGTCATTACAGGACATTCACGGAGCTTTCCCGCAGCGACGTCCACTTTGAAAAAGCACACAGGTGCATTTCAGAGAACTCATAACAAGAGTGCATAACAAGGAGATGAGAGGAGCTTAGCTTTGCGAATGATTTTCACACCTGTTCCAGACTGTTCCAGGAACCAACCACTACAATAGCTTTCACACCATCGCCTCCCATCAGAAACGTAGAGTGCTGAGCATGTAGGTGGATGCATTTGCATGGAAGAGTGCTTGTCAGCCCTTTGGCACCTGTAAGCCAGGCCCAGCCAAGTGTGTTCGTGCTCCTCAGAGTGTGAATGAGTGAACAGAGTAGTAGTGATTGCGTGAAAGCGAGCAGGGAAGTGACAGAATGAATGATAGGTCATCAGAGGTAGTAATCAAAGAGGGAAAATCTCTAAAGGAAGGCTTACTGAGTGATTTCACTAAATTACTGACTGTGTGCAGGGAGGGACTTGAAAGGCCTTTGTCAGTGTATAAGCAAGAAAAAAAGTGGGCAAGTATGTTTTTATTGGGTTTTTTTTTTTTTGTTGTTGTTGTTTTTTTTTTTTTAAAGAAAACAGTTCAGTATCAGAGCAGCACCACTCACCTCGGTGCTGGTTTTAGCAGACTAAATTAACCCTGTTAACTGACAGTATTTGAAGCAGTGAGCACTGTCCTGAATAAGCAATCACTTTGTATCTTCCACTACTTTTCCACTAGCTCTCTCTTCTCACATTCAGGTACTCCCCCACATGGGGCATGTTCATACTTGTAAATAATGGTTGTACAGAGAAATGAAGTTGTAAATAAAGAAGCTGCTATTGTATAGGTACAGTGGGGGAGATACCAATATACACATGCACACATCTCGAACTGACAAGAGAAGACATTTCAAAGTTTCCCTGGCCTTAAGCATTGTCTTAAATTACAGCTTTGGGCACCATACACCCAACCACAACTAATTCTGGGAATGATTTAAATAAAATTTAATTTTAACCTACTTTGCGATGTACAGTGATCACTTTACCTGTGCCACCATTCTGCCTGTCTATACTGCCTCACTATTCTTTTGGTTATAACTAGAACCCAACAGATATGAAAATTTAATGACCTACACCAATATTGAGGAGCCTAAAATTCAGATAAGCAACAACACTGGCCAATATAATGTGTCAGATTACTCTAGTTTTAGTATTATTATATAACTGTCAGGTGTCAGCTTTGTCTGTCAGTTCTCAGTGATATTCTAGCACAGGTGGTAGAGTTTCTCCGAATTCTTGGTGGCTTTGTTGGGTTCTGCTCTTAAAGTGCTGTGCAAAAGTCAGAGACCAGCCTTCATTTATTAGAAGTCTTGTCAGAACAGTTATTAGTCTTTTTTCCAGATATGCAGGGCAATTCATCAAGATGATTTTGGAATCTGATTAATAATTTATTTCACTTCTATGTCATTACAGAACAATGCAGTAGAATGTAAACAGTTTAAGTGAGCGTAAAGTTTATTATGTAATTTTACAAGTGCTTTATATAACCTGCTTTAGCTGTACAGACAGCATCAATGCGATAGTCAAATTCATCCCATACTCTATTGTCGAGTGTCACTGTACTCACGGCTGTTTCAGTGCGATTTCAGAGATCATCCAGTGTTGTGGAACCAACAACAAATGCTCTGAGCTTTTGGAGGTTCACTGCCGACGAAAATTATGTTACACGGTTATGACTGATTCACTCTTATTGACGTGGGGAACTCAAAGCTTTTTGCTCAGGGGTTGCCGTCTCCTCACAGACTGAAGGGAGCCATCAACCAGTGACAATCAGAAACAATATGACCTCATCTTTCCATTGGTATGTGATTTGTTTCCTTGGCGCCTCACAGTTGTAAATGTACATATGACAAAGTGTGTACGTCACTTTGAAACCGAATTAATCTTTTTGAATTACCCTGTACTTATGAGGAGATTAGATAAAACACGAGTAAAGGGAAATAAAAGGAAAATATGTGGGAAAAGAAACAGCAAGATTCATAAAAGTTATTAAAACATACAAAGAAAAATGGGACTCACTGTGCAAGAGCTGGTATACAACCAAAACTCACCCTCCAATAAACAGTTCTTAAAGCTTTCATCTTTGAGAAAAAGAAGAAAATGAATCTTAAATCTTGCTTTCTGATCTGAAAAACATCTATGGGTGTTTCTGACCATCTTTCCACTGTGAGAAGACAGCTTATCATTACAGGTCTGATGTGTAGCTGGCCAGAAAAGAAAATAGACAAATAAAGAAGCTACAACTTGCTTTTGGAACTGGACTGGCCAACCCAGAGTCCAGAGCTCAACATCACCGAATGTGTTTCGATTACTTGGATCGTGAGAGCAGAAAATGACCAACTTCTAAGACTGAACTTTGGAGGTGTAGAAAAATCTCTTTAAAAACTAAAAGCAAGCTTTATTTTTTTGCTTTTATTTCTGAGAAATTTGCAACTTGTCCTTGATGACCGTTTTGACTGTAATTTAAATAAAGGGAGGATGATCTCTGACCTCAGTATCAGCCGACTGATCTATCCATTGAGCCCTAGCTATAACGGTTTCCTTTCATGAATATCAGGTTAGAAATACTCTATATTGCCAAAAGTATTTGCTCGTCTGCCTTCACACACATATGATGAGTGACATCCCATTCTTAATCCATAGGGTTTAATATGATGTTGGCCCACCCTTTGCAGCTATAACAGGTTCAACTCTTCTGGGAAGGCTTTCCACAAGGCTTAGGTGAGTTTATAGGAATTTTTGACCATTCTTCCAGAAGTGCAAATGTGAGGTCAGACGCTGATGTTGGATGAGAAGGGCTGGCTCACAATCTCCGCTCTAATTCATTCCAAAGGTGTTCTACTGGGTTGAGGTCAGGACTTTGTGCAGGCCAGTCAAGTTCTTCCACACCAAACTCGCTCATCCGTGTCTTTATGGACCTTGCTTTGTGCACTGGTGTGCAGTCATGTCGGAACAGGAAGGGGCCTTCCCCAAACTGTTCACACAAAGTTGAGAGCATAACTAAGGGGAACTAAGGGGCTGAGCCCAACTCCTGAAAAACAACCCCACACCATAATCCCCCCTCCACCAAACTTTACACTTGGCACAATGCAGTCAAACAAGCACCGTTCTACTGGCAACCGCCAAACCCAGACTTGTCCTTCAGATTACCAGACAGCAAAGCGTGATTCATCACTCCAGAGAACACGTCTAAACTGCTCTTGAGTACAGTGACAGCGCTTTACACCACTGCATTGGATGCTTTGCGTTATGCTTGGTGATGTAAGGCTTGGATGCAGCTGTTTGGCCTTGGAAACTCATTCCATGAAGCTCTCTACTCTGCTCTTGAGCTAATCTGAAGGCCACAGGAAGTTTGGAAGTTTGTAGCGATTGACTCTGCAGAAAGTTGGCGAGCTCTGCACACTAGGTACCTCAGCTTCCGCTGACCCCAATTTGTCATTTTATGTGTCAGAGTTGCTGTCGTTCCCAATCACTTCCACTTTATCATTACCACTGACAGTTGACTGTGGAATATTTAGTAGAGGAAATTTCAGGACTGGACTTGCACAGATGGCATTCCATGCTGGAATTCACTGAGCTCCTGAGAGGGGCCCATTCTTTTACACATGTTTGTAGAAGCAGTCTGCAGGCCTAGGTGCTTGGTTTTATACACTTGTGGCCATGGAAGTGATTGGAACAGCTGAATTCATTGGTTTGGATAGGCGAGTGAATACTTCTGGCAATGTAATGTACATCATCCTACTAAGGTATTTGGACATGTAGTGCAAAACAAGCCTGCTTCAGTGTCAAAATCTGCATAGATGCTCTTCGTCTGATTGAGTTTCTGCAAGCATTACCCCTTTATTGATGGCTTCACTATACCCTTATGCAACAGTGAGCAAATGACTCACTGGTTAGGGTGCACAGTAGATTTTAGATTTTGCTCAACGCTTGTATTGACATATTGTCCGAAATGACAACCTACATTTGTAAATCTCTGGAAGTTCATCACTTCTAAGCAAATTCTACTTTCCTAATGTGAAGACCTTATCAATTAATCTGTCTAATTATTGCTTTACCCATCAGTCTACTTAAAAGATAACCTAATTTTTATATTTCGCCAAAAGGTCACTAATCATGAACACATTCAGTGTCAGTGTCGCACAGAGGATATTAGCATTTCGGGTCTATAGCATTGAGTCTGTGCTGCTGTAGGTACAGCGATAAGGATGCTGCGGTGTGTGCCAGAAAGCCACAGTATAGAGTCATCATACAAAAGTGAGAAAGTGCAGAAAGCAGCGAGACACACGTCTACACCACCAGGTATCACAGTAGCAATATGAACACAGTTGACCAAAAACTGCTTGTAGAAAACCATATCCTTGCTGTCCCATTGGACCATTTCTATTGGTCTGTTCATCATGAAACTTTCAAATAATGCAATAGCTTGAATGAGGAAATGTTCGAATGAGAATGTTTGATGTAGTAAAATAAAAATAGAAAAAAAAACGTTTCATGTTTTTATGCACGGCATAGTGAAAGTTAAATTTAAACACATTTTAAAAGAAAAGATATGGGCCCTGTGAAGTTTTGCGGTTACATGGTACACAGTGCTGCCCCTTTTTTGTAGAACAGTTTATTGTGAAATTCTTCACAATTCTTAGATATGTACGTATGAGCCAACATCACATTCTACAGAAAACGGTGCATGGAAGAAGGTCATTTTTACATCTAAAACCATGACTGGAATATGTGTGTGTGCACGTGTGTGTGTGTGTGTGTGTGTGTATGTATGTATGTATGTATATATATATATATATATATATATATATATATATATATATATATATATATATATGTGTGTGTGTGTGTGTGTGTGTGTGTGTGTGTGTGTGTGTGTGTGTATATATATATATATATATATATATATATATATATATATATATATATATATATATATATATATATATATATATATACACACACACATATTCATACATACATCCATATACATACACACACACACTTCAAAGCAATTGTTGGGACACTAATCCAATTGCATAACACCAGACATCTTCAACATAATGTCCAACACACCTATCTCTAAATTTTATTAGCATGCTATGTTCTATTGATCTATTGCTCAAGTTAGAAAACTAAGAAAACTTTCATATAAAGTTACATTACTGACAAAAAATATTCTCCCTTGGTAATAAAATGTCAGTAAAATAATAACATAAAAACCCTTTTCAGAGTGTCTCAAGACTACTTTTGAGCACTTTGTCCCTGGTCATATTATGCAAGATTCATCATACACCATGATCATGATCTGTAAATTGTAGATTATTGCCCACTTCTACAAAATTTGGATTTTTGATTAGGGGACTGTGCACCTGTGGGCAGGAACCCAAAAATGTTGTGATTTCTGATTCAGGAAGCAACAATGATTCTTCAACAGTATCGTTCCAAAGAACCCCGTTCCCTGCCTTTATTTTCAGTAGTGTATGCAAAGGTTTATTAGAAAAGAGTCTTTTTCAAATAAAATGAGAATAAATAAAATAAGAATCAGACTTGTTCACTGAGCCTCTCAATAAGCTGCCGGTCTAATGCTGAAGAGGGCATGACGCTTCAGGTCTTTCCAGTCTAGGGTAGGAGTGTGCGATTCCAGTGCTACAGTGCCAAATCCCCACACAGTCTGGTGGTTTCCCTGCTCCAATACTTGATGAAGCTCACGAAGAGCTTGACCTTTCTCCTACGTCAAATGCGTCTGTGGAATCGCTGTCAACATTTCTCACACAGGTATTATCTTCACGATGACTATTTAAACACCTCTGTTCAACACTTTCCTTTCTTTGATGTAATGTGGCATGCTGATGGTTGCGAAAAAGTAAATTAAGTTTTGATTACTCAGGGAGAATTGGTCCTAATCTTAGATTTTGCAACAAGAACAAACTGTTATTCAGATGCCAAAAAAAAAAGTGAAGAGAAACGGGCTTCGTTTACTCATTTCATCAGAAGTGACAAAAGCCCACGCCGCCCTGCTGTTCTTTCTTCTTCCGTTTGCATACTCTGCAAATGTCTCGACGTACTGAGGTTACCTGCTATCAGCATGATATGGAATCATAATACAGTATGTGTCATGACACCTGAAACCACTCAGAAACCTTTCAAGGTTCTCATGAACAGGGTCTTGTCTGTACAATATGAGTCATGGTGTGATCTTATATTGAATGTACTTGCTTCCTCCACCTCTCGTGCGTCTCTGATCCTGCTCCCTCATCGCTGCCCTCCGACCAGCCTCCCCCACCACAAGTTGCGTTCTTAACCTATAGTTGCCTTCAGCAGGACTTATAAGAAGTCCCCTTATTACTCACCCACAACATGTTAGCTTCAGCTGTACTGTGATATTGGTGCATCCTCTGGACCGTCAGAAGGGAGCATTAGGTTGTAAAGAACCAATTACGACCAGCTGAAAAGATATTCAGGGACCTGGGAATTGTTAAATATTCAAGGTCCTACACATCAGATGAGCTGCAAAAGTCAGAGTTTCAAGTAAAATGGAAAATGCTGATTATATATTTTAATGCTTTGAATGTCTGCCACTGTTGCGTGAGTGTATAAGACTGGGAGATATGACTCTTCATGACCGATATGTTCCAACTTCCTAAAGTCACATGGACACTGCTTGTGGACTGCAGTTTTGCTTAACGTGATATGAGATTCTCAGTGGCCATTCCATTTTCCAAGTTCAAGCCTCTGAATTGAAGCTCTGACCATGTGTTTGTTCTAGGCATCCTACTGAAATATGAATGTTTCACTTAAAGGGGAATTCCACAGATCAGCATAATTAAATCATGAAAATGTAAACAAAGGCATTCAGAGTGGTTTGGTGTGAAATGCTCTGTTCTACAGAAACTTCCCGAGCCAGAATTCTTCACAGTGGTGGTAGAAACCAGATGTCTGAAGCGTTTAATGCCTGTGAAAGATATCGTTCTTAATACTTTGCCTGATGCCTGCATTCTTTTGCAAGTTTTGTTGGATGTTTTTGGTCTAAGGTGTATATTTGTTTTAATCTCTTCATGACATAGAAATATTACATATAAATGTACATACAAATTTACCAGTATTACATATAAAACTCATCATGACCCCTGGCTCCTATGACCACCACTGTAAAGTCCCAGTACGTTTCTCTAAAATGCACCATTTCATGTCAAACCACTCTGAATGACTTCTGAATAATTTCATCTCATTTAATAAATTATGCAGACATTATTGGTGGAATTCCCCTATAAATGTACTGTCTTTTTTCATTGGCCACCGGATATTTTCTTGCTGCATCTGCCTGTGATTTATTTTCCATAATAATTTAGTCACCGCTGAGATGCAGTATCTAAAGAGCTCTTTCTATAACTGGTACGCTATGCTAAATATTGTGTAACCACTGGCTTATAGGCAAGTTATTAATCCTAAGATGCTCAAAATACTCTCTCAAAGGTAGGTTTTGAGAACAATATTTTAAACTGTTAGCTCATTTTTCACACCATGTAACTCAAATAATAATTGCTTCAGCGAATGTTAACTCTGCTTTTTAGCCCTGTTTACTTCAGTCTGAGAGTTTGACTGTTTGACTGACTAGTTCCTGATATTCCTACTGAGGTTCAAGAGATGACTTGTATGGACAGGTTATATCTGTAATAAACTGCCAATGAGCTCAGTCTTTATACATAACTTATAGAAAGTTCTTTGAGAAGATATTATACAAATTCTCTCTCTTGATCAGTAATACTGAAAGATGATCGCAAATCACTTACGCTAATACATGTGAAATGCTATACAAGCCAGCATTAATGTAAATTAGGGGATAATGGCAGAAAAGCAAGCCCCCTTAACGTGTCTTTTTACTGTAAAGCTAAACTATATTTGTACATGACCTTCGAATGTACAGGATGGTGATTCATAGATCAAGGTGAAGTTAGCGGCAACGGACAGAAACAGCAAATAAAATGTTGGTTTTCTAGCACAAAGCGGAAAAGAAGGGGCATCTTGTCTCATTACCAGAACAACGTAAAAAGCGCCCCCCTTGTGAATCTTCCAGTTTTACAGAATGCCACCTACATATCTAGTCATTATATTTTCTTTTTTTTTTTTACTGAACAACCTCCAAAACTATTTTAAAATGAAATTGAGGCCTTTATCAATTTACATGTTCATCTTCATTATAAAAGGCTAGGACAAAAGAAAAATACCAGTAAAACAGAAACATATGAAACGTCAGTTTTGTTTATTAATTTATTAGTAGTAGTAATAGTAGAAGTAATTATTTGTAATTACAGTAGTAGTATTACTACTAGTGTTTATATACTTTTTTTAAAAAGTGGAATTCAATGGCAAAAAAAAAAAAAAAGTTCAGGCTGAATATTAAGCATAGTGCTGGTAGATGCCTCTTTAATACCAGTATAATGTGGTCTTGACATACCATACATTATTTCCTGTTTAGTAATATTTTAGTAAGATATTGGACAAATAAGGAGCATTTTATTTCCTGCACTTCACTCATGGTATGTTAGCCTTGACAGTTAACTCTTATGTCTCTTGCTTAAAACCCATTAAAAAAAAGGAAACTCGCAAAGCATAAATTCATTAACTTCATTCATCTTAAACTTTAATATGATCTGAGCATGAAACTGTGATATGTTTGAAAACATCTCAAAAAACTACAACACCACCCAGCACTATAGGCAACTCAGCGGTTCTAAGAAAAAAGACCTAAAATACACACACATGAACTGAATACATAAATATGAATCAGAAAGCTGTTTAAATGGAATGACTGCAAATGACAATGATTTTAACCCTCACGCATCAGAGATCTGTCATGTCACTCACTGCATTAATGCATTTTGTTTTGACTCCACCATCGTACATCAGTTTCAAAGAGTGGTTTAGCATCTCAGCAAACACGTACCACAGACACGTACATGCACGCACATCATATTTAGATGGACACTGCTCCACATTTCATTTAGTTTTTTCACTTTATGATACAAAATCCAATAATATAACTAGAACAAAGACCTATTTGTTTAGTCAGCAAAAAAAGAGTTAGCTAACAAGTTGGGTGGGTTACTTTTACATGGGATGATGATGTAGTTATTATGCTACTCATGTTTCTCAGCAGTCCAACTTTTTTTACAGTACAGGGTGAGTCAAAAGTCAAAAGAACACCGTTTTATCTTATTTTATTTTTTATGCTATCACAAGCCTCCACGATGCGGTGCTGAAGGTGGTGTGTGTTTGTGGATTTTCTCAGCATACACAATTTGTTTAAGATGACCCCAGAGATAAAAGTCGATAATAAATAAAAAGACTCTGACTTTTGACTCACCCTGTATTTAGGTGAGGGATACAGAAAGAGTCATTTGTCTTCACCACTGTCTGAATGAACATCTTAGCTGGCCAAGATTCATGTTAATATATAATCAATAAAAGTAATTATTTACTATTTTTTCCATCCATCCATCCATTTTCTAAGCCGCTTCTCCGTCAGGGTCGCGGGTACTATTTTTTAATATTTACTATTATTTACTATTTTTCTCTATTAACTACTGCACATGCAGATACGCTTCAGTCTCTGTGTTTTTCGCAAACTAGACTCCTCAGTGTGATGAGATAACAAACTCTGGGTAAAAGCTGGGTAAAAGTCAAGGAAATTACAGCAATTATTTTCCATGACTTTTCCAGGCCTGGAAAACCAAATTTTCTAAATTCCATGATTTATCCTGGATTTTCATGATCATATGAACCATGTTGTTGTTACTATTATTATTATTATTATTATTATTATTATTGCAACAATGGAAAAATAACAATTTGAACAACAGCTTTTTAGCATTTTTGCTTATCGGGTATGGATGTAAAACTCATTTCCAGCAAGACAAGAAAAATGTTGCCTAATTCTAGCTAGCAAACAATATACACTATATCACCAAAAGTATTCACTCACCCACCCAGATCATTAAATTCTAGTGTTTCAATCATTTCCATGGCCACAGGGGTATAAAACCAAGCACCTAGGCCTGCAGACTGCTTCTATAAACATTAGTGAAAGAATGGGCCGCTCTCAGTTCAGTGAATTCCAGCGTGGTACCGTGATCGGATGCAACCTGTGCAACAAGTCCAGTCATGAAATTTCCTCATTACTAAATATTCCACAGTCAACTGTCAGTGGTATTATAACAAAGTGGAAGTGATTGAGAACGACAGCAACTCAGCCACAAATTGGTCAGCCACATAAAATAACAGAGTGGGGTCAGAGGATGCTGAGGCATATAGTGCGGCAGAGGTCGCCAACTTTCTGCAGAGTCAATCACTACAGACCTCCAAACTTCATGTGGCCTTCAGATCAGCTCAAGAACAGTGTAAACTTTCATGGAATGGGTTTCCATGGCTGAGCAGCTGCAACCAAGCCTTGCAGCACCAAGCGCAACGCAAAGCGTTGAATGCAGTGGTGTAACGTGCCACCACTGAACTCTAGAGCAGTCACGCTTCTCTGTCTGGCAAACCAATGGATATGTCTGGGTTTGGCTGTCGCCAGGAGAACGGTACTTGTCGGACTGCATTGTGCCAAGAGTAAAGTTTGGTGGAGGGGGGATTGTGGTGTGGGGTTGTTTTTCAGGAGTTGGCCTCGGCCCCTTAGTTCCAGTGAAAGGAACTCTTAATGCTTCAGCAGACCAAGAGACTTTGGACAATTTCATCTCCCAACTTTGTGGGAACGGTTTGGGGACGGCCCCTTCCTGTTCCAACATGACTGCGCACCACTACACAAAGCAAGATCCATGCAGGCGAAGAATTTTGAGGAGTCCTGACCTCGAACACCTTTGGGATGAATTGGAGTAGAAATTGTAAGTCAGGCCTTCTCGTCCAACATCAGTATCTGACCTCACAAATGCGCTTCTGGAAGAATGGTCAAAAACTCACTCCTAAACCTTGTTGAAAGCCTTCCTAGAATAGTTGAAGCTGTTATAGCTGCAAAGGTTGGGCCAACATCATATTAAACCCTATAGATTAAGAATGGGATGTCAATCAAATTCATGTGTGTGACGGCAGACAAGCGAATACTTTTGGCAATATAGAATAGCTGGAATGCAAGCTAAGGCTTTTTTTCCCTCACTCCAAAAGAAAACTTTTTTCGCTCTCAAAACTGCATGTATTGCCGTCTCCTCAACTCCCTCATAATTGTGTTTGATCAACTTTTCTTGTACAACTTAATCTAAAGAGAATTCACTGACAATCAACGGACCCTGAAAGGATTATGTCCTTCTTCCCCCAGAAAACGAGATAACGCATATAAGTCAATGCAGGAAATGAGCATGCTGAGTGGGCTGCAGCAGTCTAAGGACCGTTTCTTTAAGGCTGAGGCAAAACAGTGTCTGTTCTAATGTGTCAACTATCAATAAGATTTATGAATCTGTTGTGTTAATTTTGAAATGCAAAGAAGGTGATCTAACTTGTGCATCTTTTACACTGTGATAAAAGCATGATATCACAGAAAGCTCCAGTTCTATTCTCTCAAACCTGACCCTCGCTATCCCTGTGTATTTAAGCCCTGTGGTTGCCTCTTGTGTTTGCCAGTCTTTGTTCGATGTAGCGTTCTGTTTGTTGGCTTTGTTTGAATCTCTGTGTTGTTTAAAGTGTTTGACTCTTGTTTGAGGCTCTGTTCCTTTTGTCATGTCTGTCCCCCAATCTCTACATGTTGGCTATATGAACCTGGACTGTCTCGACTATGACCCTGGATTTGCCCTTAATAAATCTTGCTTATCTCAGCGTATGCGTCCACCTCATCGCTCCTCGTTACAAACCTCAACAACCCAGATAGCATTAGAATGTGGGCCACTTTTGGCAAGATCTGGTGCTGCCGACCCTCTGGTAATCTGAATGTGAGCCAAAAGAGGCCATATTAAAATGCTTATTTGGCCCACATCTCAAAACATATCTGGGCCACTTCTGGCAGAGATACGGCTGTGCTGCCTATTACTGACACTGGTAAACTGCATGTGTACTTTTTAAAGTAGTTTTAAGAGATCTGTGGCTGTCAAACTTGTTTGTTCTTTTTGTTCAATATTCTGTGATCTTTAATTAATTTAAATATTTAAGCACGTCATGTTACTTTAAGTTAAAACATACCTTTCATTTTTGTAGTGTACTGAACCATTTTTGTACTTGTGAGTGGGTGGTGCATCAGTTCTGGCAGTAGTGGTTTAAAGGTGGCCCTCTAATGGCTGAAATCAGGCTGGGTTCTCGCAACTGCATCTCCCCCTTTCCTGTGTCAAAATTGAATGTGTTACGTGGGACGGAAGTAAATGTCAGTGTTACTTTCAAAATTTGCAGCATTTAGAGTATCCTTACATTGCCTTTATTACAACGTCCATTCTTTTCATGAGACTTGCCTTTAAAAAGAAATCAAGGATATTTTTCCACATCTCCAAAGTTCATAGAAGTTGATGAATTTTCTGCTTGTCATGATCCAACTTATCCCAAACAGATTCAAGGATGTTGAGATCTGGACTCTGGATGTTGAGAACACCAGCATCTTCTGTCTTTGATTTGCTGATTGTTTTTTCATTCTTGACAGCTACGCATCCTTTCAGACCCACAGTGTTGAGTTGTCTTCTCCAAGTGGAGGGATGCACAGAAATGCTGTTTTTTTTTTCTTTCAGATGAAGAAAGAAGGAAGAGTGCAGCTTTATTTTCTGCTCTCTCTCATGAAGATGAAAGCTTTAAGCACCGTTTATCTGATGACAGATCTCTGGTCTACCAGGTCTTGCAGTTGTTAGGAGTCACATTTTCTCATTACCTTTATTATTATTTTTTTTTATATATATATAATTTTTTAACTCCTGTTTCAATTATTTCCCTTTGACCTTCCAGTTCCTTATGCAAGTGGATAATCTTGCATTTAATCTCTTCTTGTACTTAATGGTCAATTAGAAAACAAATGAAATAAAGGAAGAGTAATTGCATACATATGTAACCAATATATCATGTAAGTTTATATATCAGTGTTCCCACACTTCCTGGAAAAGCTGGAAATTCTTAGACTGACTTTGGACGGTTTAGAAACTCCTGAAAAATTAATAACTTGTTCTTAATGGCTGTTTTGACAGGACAATACAAAAATGAAGGGTTGTCTGTGACTTTTGCAAAGTACTGTATGAACGTGTAGCAGCTTTTCAACGGTCTTAATATCTTTACCCCTTTGCAAGTAACTGTGGCCAACATTATGGATTGCTTTTCAAAACATCCCCAGATAAAGTGAATTAGTACAGGTAACAAAATGATGATGATGAGTGGAGAAGTAGTGTACTGGTCCCCATTTTTAAGAACAAGGGTGATGTGCAGAGCTGCAGTAACTACAGAGGTATAAAGTTGATGAGCCACACCATGAAGGTATGGGAAAGAGTTGTTGAAGCAAGGCTAAGGCGAGAGGTTCAGATCAGTGAGCAGCAGTTTGGTTTCATGCCCAGAAAGAGTACCACAGATGCAATTTTTGCATTGAGAGTGTTGGTAGAGAAATACAGAGAAGGTCAGAAGGAGCTATATTGTGTTTTTGTGGATCTAGAGAAGGCATATGATAGGATGCCAAGAGAGGAACTGTGGTACTGTATGAGGAAGTCAGGTGTAGCTGAAAAGTATGTTAGTGTGGTGCAGGACATGTATGAGGATAGTGAGACAGTGGTGAGGTGTGGTTTCAAGGTGAAGGTAGGGTTACATCAGGGATCAGCTTTGAGCCCCTTCTTGTTTGCAATGGTGATGGAAAGGTTGACAGATGAGGTCAGGCAGGAGGCTCCATGGACCATGATGTTTGCAGATGACATTGTAATCTGTGGTGAGAGTAGAGAGCAGGTGGAAGAGAATCTGGAGAGGTGAAGGTTTGCACTGGAAAGGAATGAAGGTCAGTAGAGACAAGAGGGAATACATGTGTGTGAATGAGAGGGAGGCAGATGGAAAGGTGAAGATGCAAGGAGTAGAGGTCGTAAAGGTGGATGACTTCAAATATCTTGGGTCAACCATCCAGAGCAATGGACAGTGCAAAAAAGAAGTGAAGAAGAGGGTGCAGGCAGGATGGAGTGGGTGGACACTGGTGTCAGGGCTGATGTGTGACAGAAGGATAGCAGCAAGAGTGAAAGGGAAGGTTTACAAGACAGTAGTGCGTCCTGCTATGATGTATGGTTTGGAGACTGTGGCTCTGTCTAAAAGACAGGAGGCTGAGCTGGAGGTGGCGGAGCTGAAGATGCTGAGATTTTCGTTGGGAGTGACAAGGCTGGACAAGATTAGAAATGAGCAGATCAGAGGGACAGTGAAGGTGGAGCAGTTTGGAGATAAAGCCAGAGAGGCCAGGTTGAGATGGTTTGGACATGTGTTGAGGAGGAATAGTGGATATATTGGTCAAAGAATGTTGGAGATGGAGCTGCTGGGTAGAAGGAGAAGAGGTAGACCTCAGAGAAGGGTGGACATGGAGATGGTTGGTGTAAAAGTAGAGGAGGCAGTGGATAGGGCAAGATGGAGGCAGATGATCCGCTGTGGCGACCCCTAAAGGGAGCAGCCGAAAGAAGAAGAAGAAGAAGAAGAAGAAGAGTACAGGTAACAAAAGCAACATAATGCCACTACTTTGTTAAAAAATATATATATATGGCTTTAGACATATATTACCACAATATTCATTTCTTCCTGCTACAAAAAAGTCTACCAACAAAATTAAGATGCTATCTCAGTCAGTTACTCAAATTGGGTGCTTCAGCTCTGATAGCAGCAACAGTTAACTGTGGGTTGATGTGAATCAATGTAAATACATCAGAGGTTGAAGGGTTTCACTGTAAAAAGCTTTAGAGACCACTTTCCAAAATGTTTTTTTAATGGTGGTTACAAGCTGATGGGAGTGTGCTTTACATGTGTAAAAAATATCAGTGCTATATTATGATTGCATGATGTATGTTTCACTATACATAAGCTATTATTTTAACCAAACTTTCAAAAGCTTGTTATATCCAAAATGGTTACAAATGGATTTACAGTGTTTTGGAATGAAATGTTTCACTTAGTTAGCCTCCAATTTAAATGCAAGTTGAAACATTTGACTGTTCATTTATCTTTATGGTCAGTTTTGTAAAACATTGTACACTGCAGAATTAATGCCATTCCTGCTGTTTCTTAATCTTGCTTCCAGCAACCCATGGAAAAGCATGCTATTCCTTGACTCATCAAACCTGATCCAGCTCATCTAAAAGAGCCCTTTGGGGGTGTTGGGCTGGGCAGTGGTTGAAATTTACAGTGCTGTGGGTTGCCATGAGAAGGATTAAGAAATTTTGCCCAATGTTTTAAGAAGATTTCTTGAACCCTTGGAAATAACATGGCCACAGCATCACAAGTCCACCACATCTCACATAGAGGAACAGGTTACTTTCTGGTGAGCATGACTTTCTCTGCCAGTACATCTGGTATTTACCATAAAGTTCTGTTTTTAAGTTATCTTTCTATACAACCCAGTTCCACTCAATGATTTTTACTAAAACTCCAGGTGCTTACGTTTGTTTTCTTCTTGCAGTTGTTCCAAATAGTGTGGAATGGACGTGGCATCTAAGTGTAGTGTTGAGACTGATGGAAAGTCTGAATAATGATGCATCCATCTTCTGCAGTTGGCAAGTTAATAAAGATTCGCCTCTCCTTTGGTTTTTCTTTAAGGGTCAAAGAAGGAGATTTCCTTATATTTGTGGTGCAAAATCAAACTGATAAATAACAGAAGCCTTCTTTCTACCTGATTTTTAGCAAGGTTACCAAAGGTGTCATAATTGTAGAAGACACATTTGAAAACATCTTTAAAGATCCATCTACAGAAATGTGTAAGAAATATTTTGTGAAGTCTCCAACCCTGGACATTAGCGGTATGGTCAAAATCCTTTGCAGACCACTGTAGGGGTGTGTCCAATTACTGAGATCACAAATCAAGAATCATGAGAGTGGGGGGCAGATAGCAGTTAAAGACTCGCAGTTAATGGACATGGAAGAAGTATTGCATGGTTGGAGATACTAAGATCATTACTGAAATCCCGCTTCCAGATTCTAGTGGTGAATGACTTTATCCCTACAGCCAGAGTCCTGTTCATGCTAATTAACACTAACATCAGCCAGCTGAACATGCGAGTTTACTAAGTTTAAACAATCAACAACAGAGGCTCGCAGACTGCAAAAACAGTAAATAAGTACTTGTGTAATGACATTATGTAACACTGCAATAAAGATCCTGAGTAGTTATTTTAAGGTCAAATGTAATAAGATGTAGCAACACATATACAAGTACTGTATCTCACAATCTGTCAGTGGAATGAGAAGAATGACACTCATTGATATTAATCTCTCATGCCCTGCCCCAGTTAGTACTTCAGTTTTCCATTTCGTTAATGGAGAGCACCGAGTGGAAACTGAACCAATGTAGACAGAGACTTTCCTGTCTCACTCTCTTGGCTTCCTGTGAAACAGTGCTAGTGTGACAGAGAAAGATTTTGAGGCTCTCTCTGAACGGATACTGCATCCCACAGACAGTAATGTGGTATTGGGGATAATCAGTTGGCTAAAACCCTCTGGATTAGTCGTCTCTGAAGCCTCCTTACAAAACATAAGGACATCAATCCACTTAGCTTTCATCCAACTTCCGTCCCTGGACATATTAATTTGCCATAAATGAATTTAGAATAACTGAAATAGTCAATCCACTATTCCACAAGTCCCCACAAATTTATACATTTTACGCTACTCTCTTTAGAGGGGAATTCCTATTAAGATAGCTTTACTGAAAAGCGAGAGTTAGTCTCCATGACTCCGTGGCCTTCCCTCATTCTATGTTTGTTTACAAATTTCAGAGGGATTTTTTGTCAGCAGTGTAGTTTAGCGGAAATTGCGGCTTATTTGACATCATCAAGGCATTAAAGGATGGGACTGATAATTTGGTGGCTGCCGGTGCGGCAAAAACTACTGGGGCAACTGTTTTCCTTTTAGATAATATGGGAAATGGCCCCATCTTGGAAATGATACGTTTGTTCTGTAAATAGATTCAACCGATAAACATGACTCACGTTAAAAAAAAAAAAAAAGACAGGAAATCAAATCTGCGGCAGAATGAAATGTGCAAGCCCTCAGAGAGGTGATCAGAGTCTGAAGATGCATGGCAAAAGCTAGTGCAGGCGCACGCTAACACCCACACCAAATGAGAGTGCTTATAGCCCACACGTCTTGACCTTGTTTGTTTGATTAAAGAGATTTGGCTTTGGGTTGCTGGACGGGGGAAGTACCAAACAGGGTGGTCCCTAACACAGATGTTTGTTCTAGCAACCTTGGCCTACAGCTGAGTGTAACAGTTTAGCACTTCAGTTGCATTTCTCAGACCTCTCTCGAGCTGGATTGGTTGCATTCAATATAACCGTGGGCTGCCCACCTGTTGTGTACTGCTATGACACAACGCTTTGAACCAGAAGGCTTCCCTGTCATTGCTACCCTTTCCTTGAAACAGTGTGGTTTGTTGTGTTGCCGCTGTTATTGTTATGGGGTGGGAACTTACTTTTATGTATTATGTTTCCATTTGATCTGTCATTCACCATTTTAAAGGGCAAATAAATTCATTTTTCCCAGAAAGGACAAAATGTTCATCACAGATGGCCTTCGAATAGGAAGCCATGAGTTTGGCAAATGGTTAGTCTTCTTGATCTCCCTTATTACATGAGCTGAGGTTAGTTGGTCATATCTAAAACCAAGGTGACTAACATTTCACCTTTACAAAACTTGACGTTGTGCTTTTGAAATCTTAAAATCTCACATTTTATTACACAACACATTTCTAATTAGCTCATCAGTAGAAACTTCAACTACTTAAGTATGTGTTCTTTTTTTATATCCCTTACTTTTTATTATAGCGTAATAGTTTTGCTGTTGTTTCTTTTATTTCTATTTGTTTTGTTTGCCAACACACAAGGTCACTCGATATTCTTTTACAGTGGGTACACAGAATGAATTTACCACGGATTGTGATAAGACTGTACAGTCATTAGAATTCAGACATATCAAGACTGAGTTCTACTCTAGCTGTGTGTACAATGTGTGAGATTCATCTTTACACATTAAATCATACAAACTAAGTGAAAACTAAAAGCTAATACAGTAAAGCATTTATCCATGTGGGTCAAGAGGTAGCCACCCTGAGGAGCTGACCGGTTATATCTAGAGACACTGTTTTAGTTTTGTCATGTCAGAACATTGTTATAACAACACAATTCAGTGTTTTTCATTTTGCCCCTACCTATCACACACACTCAAAAAACGAGCCAACAGGGTCGTTTGATTTACTAACAAAAAATGTCAACATTAAATCAATCAATCGTGTTGACTAATTAAGTGGTTTACTTTAAATGGACAAAAATGAATAAAAGTGCATTTCAGTTCATGAAGTTTATGTTGAAGAGAATTTCTTTCCAATGAAACCAAATAAAACTGCACTGAAATGCTTCAGTTCAACAGCTGAACTCCATGTCTGTCTAACTGTGAGGCTTAAGTTCATACCGCAGTTTATTTTTTTAGTTGCATGCCTGCCACTATGTTCCAGCCTAGATCACTTTTCCCAATATCAGTTCAGGTGAGTCGAAGATTTTTCTTCTTTTTTTCTCTCTCTCGCTGTGTGTCATAGGCTTCCACCCCCACACGCACCTTACGGCGCGACCGCAGAAAGTGGAGGGGACCTGGATGCGTGGGAGCCCCGTTTTACAGTCGACTGACTATTTCATCGCCTATTCGACACACTTGCACTCGCAGTTCGAGCATCTCGCCGAGACCCGTGTTCGAGCATGGCGCACATAGCGCGAACGCAAGCCAGCTGGATATCTGCCCTGGTCGTCGTGGCCATCTCCGCCTCGTGTGTGACCTGGCTGTGCGTAACGAGGGTAAGAACTTGGTTAAGTTTAATAGACACGCACCCTCAAAGTGACCCTTCTCACTGTCGCTTCTGAGCTAACTTAGTTTTCAGCGCCTGCTTCGTGGTTTGAATTCCCGCTTTATTCCTGCATGACGCTGCGGGGTCGAAATGAAAATTCGAATTCAAATGAAGAGCATTTCGGTCCGTTGGAAGCGCGATTTTGACGTTTGCACCGTGTGCAGGGTGGGTCTGGGTGTCATAGCCGCTGCCACAACGTGCTGCTGTTTATACCAGCCTGGTCTGCAGACTCGTGTTAATGACCCACAAAGCGTACATTTCCTCGACTCCTACCTGTCTGGCTAACCGAGAAATCCTGAAGGTTTCACAAAGCAGTTCTCCGTTAACCGGATAACTCAAGGCTGTAAATGCAGGAGAAGAGCCGAGGGACATTCGTGCTGGACGGTTCTCACTTGGAGCAAAAGGTAACCAGTTTGCCCAGAGATCCTGCTTCAGGATTCCTCAGTTAGGAGGATAATTTAAGCCAAAGTCGAGCGTGTAAAGCAGGAAAAGAGCTGAGGGACATTAACTAACATTAGACAGCCCTCACTTTAAGATTTAGCTTAATGGAAATTCAGTTGCTTTCAGAAAACCTGCAGCTAGATAGTCAAAAACCAAAAGGAAAAGCGTCTCTTTTGGCTTAAAGGGGACCACCGCCGCTGTAGAATCCGATGGTTAAGATGTAAACAAGGTCCGAGTGCTTCAGTGTTCAGTGCTCCGTTCTAGAGACACAGAATCGTTCATAGTGGTGGTGATAGGAACCAGACGTCCACTTCTGAAAACTCCCTCACATAACTCTTTTATAATTGTGTGATATGGTTTTAAGCATTCATAGCGGAGGGGTCCAAACAGGCAAAACAGTCCCGGAGAAAACGTTTTTTTCCCTTCAGATTTACGACTTCCCATCATCAGTGTTGCGCTGAAAGACACGTGTAGCTTGGCTGGTGGTTTTCGATAGTAACGTTAAACAAAATGGCTATACATGTTGTGCTGAAGATATTGTGAACCCTGATTCCTGCCATCGCCGTTGTAAAGAAGTGAGTCTGTAAGTTTCTCTACAGTGAGCCATTAGAACTGAATGATTCAGAAGGTTTTGAAAAATGGTGGAATCCCCCCGTAAAGTATTACATTGAAGGGGAAATAGTGCCCTTTGCAAAAACGCTTGCCACCTCTCGTAATGGTGCCTGGTATGATAGGGCCATTATTTACATGTTTGAGCTTGTTCTAGCTCACTTACTTTGAAGCGGACTCTCGCCCATCTCCTGAGTTGGGCTCTCCTGGAGATTCCGTCACATGTGAGTAGAGAGGAACGCCGTTTTTAAACGTTCTGGCTTCAACCCCTGAAACGAGTTCAACCTTTAAGATTCTAAACGGCTCTGTACTGGGCTGGGCGCGCGGGACGGTGAAGGGGCGTGTCCGCCGCTCCAGGTCTGATTTTATTGCCCTACCCGTTTTGCGACAGTCCTGCACTCCTGTGTTCGCAGTGGCTTAGTGCTTCACGCTATTCGCGAACGCCTTGTCAGTGTGTGCAACTAGCCAATCTTAGAGCAGGACGGGAGCCAATCCTCGCGCAAGAAGGCGGGCGTGACTGAATACGGGTGGAGGAAAAAAATAAAGCCTGACTTTGGAATAAACTCCAGCTGCGTCCAAAACCACATACTGCTATACTATACATACTACACTAATTAACGGACTTCTATTGGTGGTGTGCTATTTTTGACATAGTATTCGGTGTGGTAGTGTGCAGTTCTGCAAGACTGTGCTATGTCCTGTTCTTTATTTAGAATATTTTTGTCAATAATTGTTCATATATTTTGTCATGTCTGGCAATGGACAGAGTGTAATATCTACTTACTACCCCCCCCCCCCTCTCCTCCCCTCCCCCATTTCCTCAGACCTCCAGAGGACCAGTCATCAGTGGTATGTTTGCACTTTTTCCTGTATTTTATATCCTCAGAAAGGCACTTCAGGAATCTCTAATTCCTCCCCAGTCCACATAACATGTATAGTTTCCAGAGATGGGTAGAGCAGCTTAAAGTAAAACTCTAGCCATATTTAAAAAAAAAAAAAAAAAACGTGCAGAGATTAAAAAAATCTTCAAGTACTAAGCCCCCTAAAGAACCGCAGTGGAACATCTTAGTACATCCTCCGTCTGTCAGCACAGGAACTGATGTTTGGTGCTTTTTTTCCTTTTTGGGATCCCTTTGGTCTGAAATAATATGCTAAAGCTAGAAATTAAAAGATCTACAGCAAAGCAGTTCATAAACTGTCAACAACCAAACAGAATATATTGCACCTAAAAAAACACAGTGAAAATGTGTAACACAGTAAAAACGTAGATTTTCCCCTGACGTATTTACTTGAGTATACACCAGTGATCAAGTACATGAAACTGTAACATGAGTAAATGGAAGTAGTTACTACCCACCTCTGTTTGGATTTAAAGAGTGGACAAATTAAGATATTCCTTTACAGCTTCTTCATTTTTACCATGGCACTATCAGGTATAAAATACAAATAGACTAACATAGGTTTACTGATTTTTCAATATTTCAATATTTTTCAATTATTAAGAGGAGTGTTAGTCATTCAGAGTGGTTTGGTGTGAAACCTGCCATGTCACAGTTATTCACAATGATGGTTATAGGAACCAGATATCCAAATGTTTTTAAAATGCTTCTAAAAGCTGAAACAAAAAACTGTAAGTGGTTATGAATATGGTTCCTGATGCACATGTTCTTGAAATACACAGAGAGAAACATACTGTAGGGCAAAGTAATTGTAGTGTTTGTTAACATCATTGTATATGAATACTCACACCACTCTGAATGACTGTTTACGTCTCAACAGTTGAATTACACAGATCAACTGGTAAATCAGTGAAATTTCTTTAGAATTTTGATTTATTATGCAAGACATTTGTCAAAATCCTTGAATAAAATTAGTGTTCAGTCATTGAGTCTAAACAGTGCAACAGTGCTAAACAGTGCAGAGTCATGGAGGTCACTGACACTTCCTTTTCTCTGAGGCTCTCTGAAATATATAAGAATATAGATTTATTACAGGATGTAGTGTCTCATATACAGGAAGTTTTTTATCTTTGGGTCGTATGTGAGTGGTCTTTTTTTCTGCATGGAGATGTTATCAAGCATAGCTTTTTTCTTACTCGTAATGGAGCCTATCTGTAGAAGTTTTCCACCAGCAATACTACTCATAATTAAGCCTAAGGTTCATAAAGACAAGGCTGTTTGTGCCTGTGGTTGTGTTGCTAATATGTGTTCATGTGAGAAAGTGTGCTTTCTACTGTATGTTTCTCTTATTTATCATGCATGCTTGTGGTGAGCTATAGAGCTGTTTCCCGTAACTCTCTCCTTTGCCGTTTCTAGCACGCTGCCTGGCATGATGCAAGGGTTTCCTCTGCAGAGTCTTACAATTATTCTGTCAATATGTCACAGCAACTGTTTTGTTTTTTTTTCCTTTTTGTTGTTCCTCTTGGCCAACAGATATACTTGCAGCACGCCTGCTCAGAGTCTATCAAAATGCATCTAGCAAAGCACAGGGGATTTTTAAAGGTAAGAGGTTTGATTCAGCATTTCACTCATTTGAGCAATCAACAGAAACTTCCTTTAAAACAAATTGTTTAAAAAAAAAAAAAAAAAAAAGCCCAACATCAGGTATCATCAGTGAAGTCCGAAGATTGTTTTAATATTGTCAATTTCCTCCATGAAAAAAGCATTTCCACAAGTGGTGTGTTATGACTAAGGCTAGGTATCATTTAAAATGGTTCATTACAGATACTGATACCAATACGCCGACTTGATACCAGTACCATGAATGCCAAGAACATTTAGTTATAAATCAATACAATTATTATAATAAGAATTCTATAAATATATAAACTTAATTAGATCATTGTGAGCAACAGCTATAGGAACAGCTGTAAGAAGAGAATATGCAAGTTATACCAAAAGTGCTACTTAGTCATTTGGAGTGCTTATTAATCCAAAAGTATTATAGGGCTTGTCTAACAAAACATATTCATGTCATTTTTAAACAGTGTTCCTAAGTATAGGCTTCACAAAATTTAGCAAATGCATTTTGTAGTGGTGGTTAACAGCTTAGTTTATTAACCTAGGTCTAGATACTCGTATTAAACTCTATACACATGCAGCTGACAGTGTGACATTTATGTGTGCAAGTTATGTATTTATGTATGTAATATCAACAAGTCAACAAGAAATTTCCCAGCACTTGTTATAATGGCAAAGATAAACAGTCACTGTGCTTACAGTGTTTTTTGCTTCTCTAATTGCTTAATATTCTTGCTCTGTATTCTTTACATTTATATTTGCAGTGCAAGGTCTTTCTAATATTTGTTTACAGGTTTGGCTTTTTACTGAAAACGCTAAAAGGTCAGCCAAATGGCTGTTGAGTGGTTGAATTCTATCAGCCCAGTGAAGGTGCCATGTCGATGTTATTGGCACAAATTATACACTACTCTAAGACAGAAAATCCAGCTTCAGATCCATATAAAAAAGTGTTTATCTTCATCATCTTTTTCTTCTTATTCAGTGGATGGCTTTCAGGACAACTTTCTGACCTGGGAGGAGGAGTGCTGCGTCAGTCATATAATTTTGGATCAAAACAAAAAATGGATAACTGTGAAAGAGAAGGGCATTTACCTGATCTACGTTCATGTGACATACGGTCTCAAAGGAAATGGCACTGTAGAGCTTCGGCTTTTTGTGAACTTCAATTACACAGGGAATGGGGGAATGGCACGTCAAGAGACAGCTGCCGACTTTGATACTCGAGAGCTCACAGAGAAGGAACAAGATGCGAGCCTCAGTGCCTTCCTTCTACTGAACATGAGACCAATGGAACAGCTGTCTGTACATGTGTCCGCAAAGGATCTGATAAACTACAATGACATCCGACCATTCACCAACTACATCAGCATCATTAGGTACGCTGACTGGTAGACACTGAGCTGAAGAGGAACTATGCCGTCAACTTCAACTGAGTATCTCAAATCATTGTTTTAATATGCCCTTTTCATGTCAGCTGTTTTTTTTTTATTTAATTTTTTCGCTTGCTACTAGTCACAAAACACGTTTTTTTGGGGTTTTTTTTTTGTGATGGTGGCCAAATAGAGGACAACTGCACAAGCAGCTGCCATGAAATGAAGCCAGATGTTTAACCGCAAACGAAACTGTGACGAAACTCCATTTGACATTCGGGATGTTTGCGTAGGGCGCTGCGATACTTTCTTGGTGCGTTCTTTCTTCTTCATCTTCCCCTCTGTTGCATGACGCTCCCAACTCACGATTTTCTGAGAAACATGACACATTTTCCTACCATGAGAGACAAAAGTGATTTTCACTTTGTTTCAGGTTCGTTATGAGTCAGTTGAAAAAAAGAGCATCGAGGCTGCTTCCTCATTTATCAGCATGCAGTTTGAAGAAATGAGCACACAAAAGTTAACGTCACTTCCATAAGCAAACAATTCTTAGTTGAGGTGGTGATCAGGTGTCTTTAAGATGCTGGTTCCATTACAATCCCCCCCCCCTCCCCTAGTATGTATGATGTTTGCCAGTCAACTGACTGTAATCTCAAACGTCAAGCGTTACTGGTTATCTTTGAAGTTGCATGTTATTCTTTTATCTTATTTTTGATGACCAGGAGCTGAATTTTTTTGGGATTGTGCTTTGTAATTTGTGGGTCATAAGAGAGTGACTGGAATATGTAATAAGCAGTGTTTTCCAAAACAACTACATTACCAGCACTAAGAAGTACTAGACAGGTTTCCATCCACCTGCCAAATTACATTTGCGAATAACCATGATGTTACGAAAGAAAATAACAGCTTGAGCTGCAGCATCTTAGGTCTAATGTCACTGTTATGTTTTGTTTTTTGAGGAAGGTACATTTTAATTTCTTCATTAGTCTCGTGGTACCTGCTGCCTTCTGTCATGTTTTGTAGCTATGGCTGGGCAAAAAAAACAAAACACACAGACATGATTTTTATTCTATTTGCATTTTACATTATTTATTTGGAAAATGTCTTTATCTTAATTTATCACTTTTCTTTTTATCTGCAAAACAATGCATATGCTTGCACTTGAATATGTCTTGAATCTAGTTAGTATATCTAGTAATTCACATTGTGATTGTCGTAAAAATATTTTAAGATTATTGTACTTGATTTTTTTTTTTACTTGTTTAGTCATTTTATCTCAACATTTTATTCTACTGGCAGATAATTCTGCTTGTTTCAAGACAAAATTCAGAACAAGAAAAATGTTAAAACATTTAAAAAGATAAAAACAAGTGAATACAATAAATATAATTGTTTAAATCTCTATAATCTAATTGTTTAAATCATCTTATAATAATCATAAAACAATCTCTAAATGAAAGTATTATAGAAGATATATTGACTAAATTAAAAGCGGTTTCACTTGTAAAGCTGCACATTTTTGCAGTGTGTATCCACTTTACGTGCATGCACAAACATTTGTGAATTTTCGTGATTTCATTCAATATTTAATATACAGGGTGACTCAAAAGTCACAGGACACAGTTTAATCTTATTTTATTTTTTATTTTATTATTGACTTATCTCTGGGGTCATCGCAAACAAACTGTATGCTGAGAAAATTCGCAACAAACACCACCTTCAGCACTGCATCGTGGAGGCTTTTGACAGCATAAAAATAAAATAAGATAAAACGGTGTCCTGTGACTTTTGACTCACCATGCATTTTTTAAAACTTTATTTGATATGCCAGAATACACATAAAACTAAAAAAACAAGCTTGTGATGGAGAAGGTCACAGTTCAGTTTCCATCATTTTTCCCCATGTCCTATAGGACAACTTGCCCTGCTTAACTCCTTAGTTATCGTTGAAGCTAATAGTGATGGATGGTGGAAATAATGAAACTAGTTCTGAGTGATGTGTTCCTGTAAGTGTACAATTCTCCTCAGTTTTTTATGAGCAAAACTGCAGAGAATATAAAGTACAATTTCCCAGAACCACAGAGAGATCATTTAGCATATTATATGTGTAATATAGGCATAGTCTTATTATCAGTTCTATAGATGAAATCTCAGAGTTTCACTCCAATTCTTCTCATTGAAGGGGTTTTATGATAAGACACTTTGTCATGTGCCAAAAAGGATGCTTTAATGTATTAACAGGTTACAAAGCTAGTAATGTCCATGAGTATGTTAACAAGAAAGTCACACTAATTTAACTTGCCTAATAAACAGTCATGAACATGAAGAACATCAGTTACCTTGTTAGAGTAAAAGACAGGACTGATTATGTATTTTTGGTCTACAAATGGTAGAACACCCAATATGCTAGAGTCATTTCCCAGCATGAGTAGTACCTCTGGTTAACTTTCTTTGTTTTTCAAATACTTCTAAAGTCATACATACAAAATTATTTCAGTGATTTTTTCCTTTTATGAGCTACCATTGTTTCTATTTTTTTGCACCTCTATAATGTCATGGATATAGGGCTGCTGTTTCAAAGACGGGAAATGTGAGAAGGCTAAATATGCATCAGAACAGATCATTCTGCAGTGATGTCAACTGTACAACTACTCAGATTCAGACCCATTTGATTGTATATGGTTCAGTAGCAAGAACCAAATCACTCATGTTGAGTGATTGAAATGGACTACTATCATTGTTCTCAAATGGCTTAATAACATTGTATTTATCTGCTATTTTCAATGATTGTAATTATTTGTTATTTAAAATATTAATTAAAATATATAATTACTTTGCCTCTTTCATCAAGATTCAAGTATTTCCTTTGCTACTGCTCGAGTCATGCACTTAAAGGGGACTCCTAAACATCTGTCTAAATAGTTCAGGGGTAAACAAAGTCATTCAGAGTGGTGCGATGTGAAATGGTTTGCTGTAGAGTATTTGCTCATAGTGGTAGTGAACAATGTTAACATTTTTGCCAGTTTTTTTTTGTTTGTTTGTTTAAGAATACATATAGGCAGTAAATTCATGGTGTGCTCTGAAAACATTTTTGTAAGATTCACCACTAATTTACCATCAACATTACTCACAGAACTCTACGCTTGAGTTAAATAAATTTAAAATTAAATGGCTATACATTTATTCTGAACACAGCCATTCCTGGTTCATATCACAACCACTAAACACATAGGCAGGTTTCTCTACAATGAACCTTTTCACATCTTACACTCCGAATGGCTTTAAGTCGCCGGGATTCTGCAGAAAATTTGAAAAATCAATGGAATTCCCCTTGAAGTATGGCACCTCTTTCTCCTCCTCCCCATCATAGAGGTTTGAAAAGACCCAGACAGCTGAAAGTTTAACAAAGGCAGGTAAAGTTCAAAGCATTAAACTGACTCATAGTGGCCCAGAGAGTCATACCACAATGTTTATGAAGTAAACCAAAGATGAAAACAGCTTTAAGAGAGAGCACAAATGCATGGAAGAACAGAACATTAAAGGGGAATTCCATCATTTTTTCTGCATTTATGAAATGTATTCAATTCATGGTGGAGAGATACAAGCAGTTATAAGGCAAAATAGTTGCATAAAAAGCCCTTTTTGATTTATTCTTATTTTAATATTATGTACAAAAACATTTAGACAGTAATTTACTTTTTTGCATTGTAGACATTGCAACTCCAGGTTCCTATTACCACCATTCTTAAGATAATCTGAGCTGCTGAATTTCATTAAACCATTCTGAATTACTTTAACATTTCAATGATTACATTTTCGTACACATTTTGAAAAACTTGGAATTTCTGCTTCAGAGCAAGGTGTATGTGCATAAAGTTGATAACATTGATAAAGTTGAGACAACATTGGACTTGAAGGTCTCTTTTACAGAATAAAAGCTAAAATTTGTAACACTAAGACAGTAGGAGAAGAAAAGGAGCACAGTGGGCAGAGAATTGCACTTTTGATGTTCTAGTCAGATAACTAAGAGAAATTCATTACAAGCCTGTTGTCAAAGAAAAGTAAGACAGCAACCCACAGTGGTAATCAAATCAAAACTACCACACTGTAACAATATTGCAGTACAGAACCAAAATATGAACTAGTTCATGACTGCAGAGAATAAATATCTACAGATACACTTAATTTAAAAATGTATTATATTCTTAGCTGTTTGTGTGCCATAAATATATACACTAAAAAAACATTTCCTTTATAGAAGTATTTACAACCCATGCTATGGCTCTCCAAACTGAGCTCATCTGCAACCTGTTGTTATGATATCACTGGATATTTCATTTGACAAAGTTATTTGGAAAGGCCTATATGTACCCACAGTTTGTCAGTATATCTCAGAGCAAGCCTTACAGTCAAAACAACTATCTGCAGATCTCCAAGACAGAACTCCGTGGTGAACCGAGGTTGACAAGACTAGCCTTCACCCATACTTAATTAATGGCATGAATAACGGGGCGAAAGAATGACTCAAGTAAAAGGTAAAGCACCCTCTCAAAAAACAACTAGAGCAGAATAACAAAAGTATTGGGTCAAAACACTACTTAAGTTCCGAGTTACTTATAAAACTGCAGTGGAATTTCTCAGTAAATCCAGCGTCTATCAGCACCGAAACTAAACTAGGTTATTCTCTATTCTTTTCTTTGGAATTCTTTTGGTCTAAAATAAAATGCTAGAGCACTAAAGTCAGAGTGTGACCAATCACAAACCTGTACAAATGCTGTCAAAAAATAATAAAATAAATGAGCAACTCCACCATTTTTGAAAAATTACTTAAATCATTCATTGTTTAGATGTAAACAAATTCTTTGTGTGGTTTGGTGTGAAATGTACCTTTTTAGAGAAATGAGTGGGTCAACCATCCAGAGCAATGGACAGTGTAGAAAAGAGGTGAAGAAGAGGGTGCAGGCAGGATGGAGTGGGTGGAGACGGGTGTCAGGGCTGATGTGTGACAGAAGGATAGCAGCAAGAGTGAAAGGGAAGGTTTACAACACAGTAGTGCGTCCTGCTATGATGTATGGTTTGGAGACTGTGGCTCTGTCTAAAAGACAGGAGGCTGAGCTGGAGGTGGCGGAGATGAAGATGCTGAGATTTTCGTTGGGAGTGACAAGGATGGACAGGATTAGAAATGAGCAGATCAGAGGGACAGTGAAGGTGGAGCAGTTTGGAGATAAAGCCAGAGAGTCCAGGTTGAGATGGTTTGGACATGTGTTGAGGAGGAATAGTAGATATATTGGGCAAAGAATGTTGGAGATGGAGCTGCCGGGTAGAAGGAGAAGAGGTAGGCCTCAGAGAAGGTTTATGGATGTAGTGAAGGTGGACATGGAGATGGTTGGTGTAAAAGTAGAGGAGGCAATGGATAGGGCAAGATGGAGGCAGATGATCCGCTGTGGCGACCCCTAAAGGGAGCAGCCGAAAGAAGAAGAAGAAGAAGCAGAAGAAGCATAAAACTGTACTTTTTACTACTGTTTAGTATTACTTATATTTTCTAATTAATTTTTTTCTATTTCTTTATTCAACTGTGCCTGCTTCCTCAGTGGATTTTTTAATGGCCAAAAAATGTTTTGCCAAATGCTTATGATTTTTTTTTGAGTAGCCATTGACAGAAAACTGATTTTAAAAATTGCCACATCTGCATACAGATGATGTGTCTTCATAGTTTGTGTTAAGCATGGATCTAGGATGAGTTAAATTTACAGTAAAGTCAAGCAGCACTATATCCTCTCTTTTAGACAAGTTGCTGGTGATAAATGTTATTTAAACACACAGATTGCAGATTGGGACAGCCTGGTTTCTCAAACGAGTACATATGAAGGAAATAACATTTCTACACATTATGTATTTATTTTAACTGAAAGCATAAACAACTTACTCACCTTCTTCTTGATCAGCTTCAGACCTGCTCCTTTAATCTCCATAAGCTTCTTTCTTTCCTGCTCTTTGCCTGTGTTAAGTATCACATGATTTGCAAGAACTCAAGGATTAAAAAGAGATTAATCTGTTCAATTATTTGTCTGAACTGGCAATACCCATCACCTGACTGGCCTTCCACAAAGCTGCAGCCTCCCATGTCATTTCCCCGTCTACAGGATCAGAAATTAAAGGAAATAAAAGTGTGTTAGTCACTGTGTGTCATTTTCACTCACATTAAGTTATTATAAAAGCAATCTCTGATTAACATTGGCATGACTGTCTCATATTTCCATGAGTTCCATGGGTTTTGAAAACTATCTGTAATTTTTGTAAAATTCTGTAATATCTGTAAAATTGTTTACTTCTCTAGCTACATCCAACCTCTACAGAGTACGCAAAACCTGTTCAGTAAAATGTACACAGGAATTAATAAGTTACTGAAAAACTACTTGAGTTATTGAGTTGCTTTTTCGTATATCAACAATCTGAAAAAATAAGACTTAATACATCTCTGGAAAAAGATTTGTACAAACGAAACATTACATATAATGAATAAAAACGTGTCTAATGACTGATCACAATATGCTTTGCTATTGCAACAGGTTCTGCATTAAACCACATGCACTTCAGGACTAGACATGCTTCCTTGTTTGTCTGTTTCCAACAATGTTTAGAATTCCTGAAAACCTTTGCAGAGTTTGTTACTGTTCAATTAAGTCTACTTTTTGGGGCGGTTTTAAAATAAACAGATGACTTAAGTAAGTCAAAAAACTGAGTTTAATTAAATAAGTAAAAAAAAATTATATATATATATATATATATATATATATATATATATTTAGTGACAGTCCATTAAAATTCACTGATGCCTATATACAACAATTTTACCATTAACATCATTATCAACAACAGCAGTTTGTCCAGGTGTAGTCTGCTGCAGAGGTACAAATCAGGCCTGAGATGATCAGAGAATGCAGTGAGGAGAATTTCTGCTGAATAATGAATAATGCTGAATAATGGTTTGTGTCAAACGCTAGAGGGCGCTCCCGAGGCAGTTCAAAATGAATGGTTCAATACATGCGCAAAATCAGAGAACAGCATAAAATACTGTAAAACCACTCTTGTATTTTGAGCACTTTTGAACTCTGTTATAAGGCTTTATGGCACCTCATGTTACATTCATGACACCAGCAAACATGAACCACTTCAGTGAACTGCTCAGCTAACCAACCAATCAGCACTGAGTAGCAGTGCCCAAAACCCCTTTGCTGTAGCAAAATGGAAAGATACAGGTAGGTTTACTTTGCTTTCTTAGTGAAATACCTCCTTCTACTTTTCAAAGAGGTTAGAAATTATTTTTGCAGTCCTGTTTTAGATATAATGAGTGAAACAGGAATTGTCCAGGCTCCCTATAAAACGGCTCTGGTAATATCCATGTGCAGTAAGCTGGTGGCTAAATACCTTCATACTTCAACACCCGCAGTAATTTCATACTTCAACACCCCCACATTACTGTTTAGGCCAAAAAATCTTAAAAACAGAAAGTAAAGAAATACAAGTCTCAGCACGAACCAAGAATTACTGTACAGAGTTCAAGGGGAATCTGTACTAGATTAGATTACTTAAATCACCACCTTATGCAATGTGTACCTCCAAAACTGTGACAGAACTGTTGACACCTGTTAACTAAATTAGCTAGCTGACAAAAAAAAAAAAACATACGCTTCAGCTTTTTAATTAATAGCCAACGTCAGCGATCACAGTTAGTCTAGCCACTTCAGACTCCTCAGTCATGTGTGTGGCATATTAAGGCACTGGTGTTTATCAGAAACATTAGCAAAAAATAATATATAGACCATTGTACATTGGCCATTAGAACTACTAAAAACACCTACTAAACACTAATTAAATACAGGTTGCTAGGTTAAACACTGAGACAAAGTTTATATGCCGTGGACTTTTAATATTTACATTATTGAGTTACAAGTGAAAAGCTGACACAGCTCTTTCTTCTAATTGGTTTAAGAGCGGAAACATTTTCACTTTGCAACTGTTGCTAAAAATTAACGTAGTGAAGTGAAAGTACTTTATTACAAATAAACTCAATATACATTCAAAATAGGGGAAGTTTACTCAAGTACTGTAACTACAGTAAACATTCCACCTCTGGTGTTAAACAGCTACCCTCTCCTTTTTTCTTTACCTCACGTAAACCCTAATACATACTGCAGGCAAGTTTCTTCATTCTATAAGTACTTACTGTTTCACTCTGTATATGGTGTATTTTAAATAAAACCTAATGTTTAACATTATTTTATTAAGCTATTAGCCAAAATCCTGTCACACCTTCAGAAAATAAATCACAGAGGAGTAACAGCATAGACCCTCCCTCAGGTCTGATATGATCGGCTAACTACTTACAAGGTCCGACATGATTGGCTGAGCCGGATGTTATTCCCCCCCCCAACCAAACAGCAGGATTCTTCATTAATTCTTATATTAGAAAATAAGACAGGCAGCAGTTCTCAGTGCCCTGAAACTGCAGGATATTATGAATTTGATCACATGATGAAAGGAATAAATAGGAAAAATTACTTATTATTTGAACTAAAAAAACAGGAAATTCAGGAAATTCTTTCAGCAGGTTACACTGGAATTCCACAGATTTTTCTAAATTTCTGCATTAGATATAAACAAAGTCATTCATATCCATTTGTTGTGAAATGGTTCACTTGCAGAGAAACTTGGGCCCAATCCCATTCCTTCTTTTTACCTCTACCCCTTGTTTTCGAGTGTCATCCTAACCCCTTGGGACAGAGTTACAAAGGGTAGTGGTTGAAATCGGACCCTACAAAATGGGACACCTAAAATTTTAAATAAAAAAACAAACACGGCTCCATTAACAGGATCCTAGCGGTGCTCTGTACATGTAGAAAAAAAATAAAGTAGGAAACTGTAACTTGTGCTGTACCCATCTTGTCACTGGGACTTTTAACCTGGGAAACTGAACCTTAGAACCACTGCTGTACCTTTGAGGGAACATTTACAATGTTTGTACCTTGATGAATGAAAACGTGCCTGCGCAGAACCTTTATTTCTAACTGTGCAGGCGATCCAGTCCGTCTTCAGTGCTAGCAGAGAAGGGAAAAGTTCAGTAACCTCGCTGCTGGGATTTAGTCACATTTAGGGCATCATATGCTTTCAAAGAGGGGGTTTAAGAATTATTTATTATCACCCACTCCTAATTTGGTGATACGAAGCTGAAGCCAGCTTCTTGTTCGAATTTTTCCTGTTCCACCTTAAATGGGGAAGCAGTTACATTCTGGCGCTTCAGGCGTCAGGACTGCAGGACTATTTAAGGTGGACTGGGAAAGTTAATTTTTTTAAAGCCATTAATGATTTTTATGCTTATTATGAAGAAAATGACCATAATACATTGAAACGATATTAAACTAAGATAATAAAAACGTTATAATTTTGAATGCAAAAAATACATTTGTGGGTTTCTTTGATCGCTCACGCAGACATCTTGCCAGTTTTTTTTTTCTCCTCATTCTGCTTGGAGTGTGACTCTGAAAATACAGCCCTAACACTTCACCCTACCCCTCTCAACAAAAACTGTGACACCCTAACCCTAGACGTGAACGTGCAAAACAGAGGGCTAAGGGCTAAGTGGTAGGGGCAAGGGGTGAAATGGGATTAGGCCTTACTGACGATTTTAATAGCGGTTAGGGTAGGAAGAGTTCTGATGTCTACGTTGCCAATAAAGCCATTTTATTTTCTATCCAAGACCACCAGTGAAGCCGTGTCTTTTTGATCTTATTGTAACATTAGTGATGCTAAAATAATGGTCAATCTGAAATCCTTGGGGACTATTTTGCCTTTAAACACTCTTCAACCTAAGCAGTGCTGTCCTTTCAGATTAACTAACGGTAAAACTAACAAAACACGTCTTAACATGGTTCTGTTGTATCACTAAGTTAGACATGATTAGTAGTCGTATACAGTAGAAGTAGTATAGTAGTAAATAGTAGACATGAATAGTATATTAACATGAGCGTTTACAAACACAGATAAAGATTAGCCCACCTTTGAGCTGCCTGTTAACGAGCTAACGGTAATAGTTTTGTGAGCTGAGTGTGGTCTACACACATAAATCCTACATTTGTTTTCAAGGAATGAAATTAAATAAACACCACCTCTCTCCACACGACTGGGGTTCTGAACAGCGTTTCCCAGAAACACCTGTTAACCATCTTTAAGTCGAATCACTGACTGGCTTACCGCCATGTCCGTTCTCCGACGCCGGCTTGCTCTGAGGAGTTTTGATAGAGGTCGTTGGTAGGAGTGCTTTAAAAAAGGCTGTGATTGGCTGATTGACCTGCCAATCCTTATTCAAACGGTCATTTATATGTGGGAAGTGTGGAAAACGACAGAAATATTAATCTTGTGCCACTGAAAGACAGCACCTAGTCAAAGTCCTTACAGTAAAGTACTCGGCGATCTTTGCAGCCAGACTTCTTAGGTTAGCTAACCTAGTTAGCCAGTTAGCTACTCTCTGAATGGGGAGAGACCAAAAGACTCAAAACAGAAGGTTACATTAGCGTTTCAAAAACATATTTTAAATATTGGATAAAATCTGACAAAAAAACTCAAATAGTTTGTAGCACCGAGCTCAAATAACGCATAAAAATGTGTTTTTCTCAGGTTATTCAGGCTACTGAGGGCAGTTTTTGACCGATTCTTGTGTTTTGCCTGACGTCAAAAAAGGCTGAAGTACCCGGATGTGCTTTTTAGTTTTTTGTATAAAAGTGTTTTTTTCCCTCTATAACTCGAGTTTAAAAGATCTTAAACAAATTTTAATGTTTAAATGTTTTATGGTCGCCCGAAGACTGCTGGGATTGGCTCCAGCATCCCTCCGCGACCCTGAAGGAGAAGCGGCTTCGACAATGGATGTTTGGATGGATGGATGGATGGATGTTTTATGGTGTTGAGTTTTCAGGAAGCGCCCTCTAGCGTTTGTGAAACCTGGACATCACAGAGCGGTAATTCTCCTCTCCAAGTTCTGTTGACATGTCCCACATGAATAGTAATGTTTCCTATGTTGTTTCTGAGAAGTTAATGTATAAAAATATACTGGTTTGGAGAGGAAAAAATAAACAAAACGTCAGCAAATTTACCATCTCCACTTTCCCGCTTAAGATTTTAGCACTACAAAACATCCTAAATATTTTATAGTAGGAAAACAATGTGTTGAATGTTACAGTTGTATGCAAAAATTTGAATGCCCAGTCAAATGAAGTGAAAATAAGCCAGCACACCCTTTACAGGAAACGTAAATATGCCATTTGTCTGCAGATTTTACAGCTAATTTCTACTAATATATTAAATGTGCATTAAATGGGCGAAAGTGTGTTGTCTATAGTGGACATTTAACTTATTTTTGCTTAATTATTATTTTGTGTTAATGCGTCAACCTCTGTGATGGCGTTTGTGTCTTCAGAAAAAAGGATGATATCGCCTCCTTGTGGCTCTATGCTCACTGCACGAAGAAAAAAGTGCTTAACATACTGCTCATCACAACTTCTTAAAGCCACTTAAAATCACTATAGTGCAGGCTTGGATTGGTTCAGAAACAAAAATGAACGCAGTGAGATTTAGTCCACAAGATAGGGTCCCTCATGCACATCTCAATGACGTCATCAAGTGTTATTCTTAGTCAGGCCCAAGGCGTTGAAGTCTCCTTAAGTACTTTTTTGTGTATCTGTACTTTACTGAACTTTTTACTTTCACTCCACTATATTTCTAAGCCAGATATCTTACTTTTTACTCAACTACATTATGCTAAATTTTAGTGTTCCTTTTGGTTTATGTGTGCAAAAAATGTGACATCGAAACGAAAGAAGTGCAAAGCAAGAGCACCAATCAGGGCACAGCGGTCACTTTGTTCTGAGCTTGTTTTCACCCACTGGTCATACCAACCCAGTGCAGCACACGGTTCAATGTCAGTACATCAGCGTAAAAATTTGGGAGAGTCTGTTCAAAATAAATGATGAACTAACCTAACTTTGTGTAAATAGACCACAATATAGAAATATGTCCACATATGCAGTCATGCCTGACGCGGCTTTTTTCTGAATTTATACAAACACCATTTCATTTTATAGTAAATTAGTTTGGGCTGGTTTATGTTTATGAACAGAGGCCTACAGATCAACATAGTAAAGGAGCTCATTTGTGATCCTGAGTTTAAAGCCAGTTTTTATTCAACTTAAACTTGGCACTAAGTTGTAAATGAATCTTAAACTGAACCTTTGCTTGTTTGTAAAAGTGATTTCAGAGCCACTCGGTTCTCCCTGATGGAAACTGTTTACCTTCAGTGTTTTGTGCTTATGATCATTTTAATAGACGTCAGTGTCACTAATTAATGACCTTCTATTAAAAGACTGGTTTACCAAGAGAGACGCTGGAGGATTTTCACCTAAAAAGAGTTCATGAAGCGAGTCTCGTTATTAAAATGATAACAGGACATCAGAGCCATAATTACTCTTTTAGTACTTTTACTTTCGATACTTAAGTACATTTGAAGGCAAATACTTTTGTACTTTTACTCAAGCTGAGGTCTAAAGGGAGGAACTTCTACTTTTACTGGAGTAATATTTTACCTTGTGTAACTCAAGTACATGATTGGTGTATTTGGTCCACCACTGGTTATTACTCATATCACCAAAGTTAGCTGGCTAGCTTGTTGCTAAAAATATTCGCTTTTTTTATGGGGTTTGTTTTGTGCCAAAAGTTTCAAATAAAGTAATGCAATCCACAGGCAAATTGTTAAGTATAAAAATATGAAATATTTCTGTTGCTTCTGACTTTTGGCACATGTTCATGGTAGGCGGGTCTTAGAAGAGGGCATTCACCTGCACTCTATTGGTCAACTTATTTGGAATGACAGGTCTTATAAACACATAGCTACTCAGTGTGAACCGCCATAACATGGCAGAACACGTCATACCCTCTTAAAAAAAGAGTTAAGAAAATGGTTCTATATAGAACAATGACACTCAAAGAACTTTGCATGATGAAAGGGTTCTTTGCTTCATGAAAGAGTTCTTGAGACTGACAGAGAATGTGAAAAGTAAGATATTTGACTTTGAAATGTAGTGCAGTGAAAGTAAAAGGTTGCTCAAAATAGAATAACTTCAATAAACTACAGACACATGAAAAAACTACTTAAGTACAGTAACAGATTACATTACTTAGTATCTGTCCACCACTGGCTACAAGCCAAAGAACGCTTTTTTGGTATTATATAGAACCTTTCTTGCTAAGAGAGTACTACTAGCCATACATTTTGTGGACTTTTGCTGACAGTTGTGGTCTGAAATACTAATAAAGTGGTACAAATAACTCTGTTTATTTGTTTTATTCTGTACAGCTCTGGCTACTTGCTCATTGTAATTGAATGTTAGCCAGCTAGCCAGTGTGGGCAACCCACATTCTGGTCATTTACACCTTTACAGCCAGGAAATGCAGTGAATGAAACAGCTCTTCACCAGTAACACTTTAAAGAATTTAAAGATAGTAGTCTCTTTAGATGCAGAGAAAGCATTCGACAGGGTAAATTGGAAATTTTTGTTAGCAGTTCTACATAAATTTGGATTTGGCCCATCCTTTGTAAACTGGATCGAAACATTATACAGTTCTCCAAATGCACGGGTTAGGACAAATGATCTTATTTCACAAAGCTTCAGTCTGCAGAGGGGAACTAGACAAGGTTGCCCCCTCTCTCCCTCAATGTTTATCGTCTTCATTGAGCCACTAGCAGCAAAAATCAGACAGAATGTAAACATCAAAGGAATCCAAACAGAAAATACAGACCATAAAATAAGCCTTTATGCTGATGATGTATTACTTTTCATCGGGAACTCACAAACCGCTCTTCTAAAGACAATCACACTTATAGATAAGTTCTCATCTGTATCAGATTACTCCATTAATTGGAGTAAATCAACAGTTTTGCCTCTGAATTGTAAATTTCAGAACATCATACCTACATCACTACAGTCGGGCAACATTAGATATCTAGGTATAAATTTTTCTCCCAGGCTGTTAGATCTGGTACGACTGAACCATATTCCTCTACTAAAAACAATAGAGGACGATCTCACACGTTGGAACCCTCTACCTATATCTCTCATGGGGAGAGTTGCTACAATAAAAATGATGATTCTGCCTAAAGTAAATTATCTGTTCTTAATGATCCCTAATAAACCTTCTATTGCTTGGTTTAAGTCGCTAGACTCAAATATATCTAAATTTTTATGGAAAAGTAAAACATCTAGAATAAGCTTGAAGACTTTACAAAAGCTAAAATGCAGCGGTGGTCTAGAACTACCAAATTTTTATCACTATTTTTTAGCCAATAGACTACAGTATGTTTCAAGGTGGATGAAATCAAACCGCTCAGACAGTCCATGGCTGGATCTGGAACAAACACTCTGTGGGAAATTGAAAATATCTGACTTACCTCTCATTAGCTCCAGCATTAAACATTACAATTGCTTTAAAAGCCTTACAATAAGCACCACCCTGATAGCCTGGTGGGAATTCTTAAAGATGGCTAAGTCTTCACTAATCCCTTGTAAATTAACACCCATTTGGAACAATCCCGATATATGTCGGAAAAAGACAGTACTGAATTTTTCAGAATGGCAAGAAAAAGGAATAAATAATTTAGAACATGTTATTCATGATGGGACCTTTATTTCATTTGAAGATCTTATTTTAAAATATGAAATTAGCAGTAGCAAATTTCTGGAATATCACCAATTGAGGTCCATCATACAGGCAAGATTTAATCTAAGTAATCTAAATCTAGAAATCCCTGTGTGGATAACAGACTTTCTAAACCTCTATACCCCTAAACTGTTATCAAAAATATACAAATTATTATTAAAAATTAATGATTCAATATCCCTTCCAATTACAAAATGGGAGAGAGATCTTTCCATCATCCCGGATGAAAATTTCTGGACACAGATATGTCTAAATACTTTTAAAATGACTAAAAATCCAAATTTACAACTTATACAATACAAAACTCTCCATAGAATACATTACATATTTTTGGGTGTCTGATGGCTCTTGGACTGGAGATGGGGGCTGACGCTCTGCGGTTTCTGTGTGCGGGCCCTGTTGTTGATGGTGGGGGGCCTGGATGTGTGCGCTCACGGTCTTGGGGTGGGGACCTGGGGACCCGTGGGGGTGGGTGCTGGCCCCGTCCGGGGGGCTGGCCTCCTCTGTGTGGGCCGGGGTGCGGGGTCTGGGGCCTTGGCGCCTGGGGTCGCCCGTCCCCCGTTTGGGCTCCTCCCTGCGCTGGAGGGGTCTGTGCCCCCCTGGGCGCACCGCCGGGTGGTGGGGGGTCTGGGGCGCGCCGGGGTGTCTGTCTGGCATTCCAGGATTCTGGATGCCTCCCGGGAGGAGGGGTGGGGCACTCAAGTAGGGGGACAACCACATAGGGCCGGTTGGTGCCCTGTGGGTCCCTGGGTGCATGGCTGGACCTCTTGGCGTGGTCCCTGCCCTGCTCCCTTGGCGGTTGTGTCCTGAGGGTGGTTTGGGCCTCTCTGGCATGGGGAGGGGGGGGGTGTCCTGGCGGGGGGTCGGCCGGTCTCGGGCGCCTGGGCCCTCGGGGGCCGCATGCTCAGCTCATGCCGGGGGGGTGGGCTGCTCATTGCCTCTGGCTCTCCGGTCACTTGCCCTTTGTCTGTGGGCGCTCTGTCTGGGGCCTCCATTCTTCGTCCTCTGGGGTGTGCACGCGGTGGCCGTCGGAGCATGTGGCCTCAGGTCTCCTGAGTTCCTAATGGGCTGTGGATGGTCCGGGTCCCCCGGGTCCTTCCCTATCTGTCTCTGGACCACGGGGGCATGGTTGCTGCTTCTTGCCCTCATTGCTGAGCACATTCCATGACACATGACATGTGAACGCATATACACACATATACACATTGCTGCAAACAGTAGAATTGTGTGTGGTGGGTGGGTGTATATGTATAGAGGCATATGTATAGATATGTAAACATGTGTATGTATGTAGCAGCAAATAGTAGAATTATGTCTGGGTGTATATATGTATATGTATATGTGAATATGTATATGTATGTATATCTGTATAATTGTTTTTTTCCCCTCCCTTTTTTTTTTTTTTTTTTTTTTTTTTTTTAAACTTACTTATTTATCTATTTATTTTTATTTAGTTGTCTGTTTATTTACTTATTTTATTTGTTTTTTCTCTTTTTTTTAATTTTTTTATTTTTTTATTATTATTATTTTTTTTCTATTTATTTATTTACTTACTTAATTATCATTATTATGATTTATTATTATTTTTTTTTTTTTTTTCTCTCTCCTCCCTTCTTCTCTTTCTTTCCTGTCCTCTTTTTTATTGCCTGTCAGGCCTGGCCAAACAAATAAAATAAAAACTTTAACAAGAATAGGCTTTAGTAACCTATAGAGCTTTTTCTTGTGAAAACAAATATGTTTGGTACATCAGTACATTCGGATTACCATTCCGATTGCAAAAATGGCCAGACATGACAGGTTAAAAAAATAAATAAATAAATAAAAAAATAATAAAAAAATAAAGAATTTAAAGATGAGATTGAATGCTTAGCAGTTACATTTGCCATAATAAAGGCTTTTAATATGTGATCAATCAAACGAGTAGCCTTAACAGTGATATATTCCCCTGCCAACACAGATATTAACTGACATTGCTTTGTTCCACTGCATTTTAATTTTATGTACTTAATCTGGCCAGTAATAAGGATTCAATTATTTCGCCAGGTTTATATAGGTGACATTGGGGATAGTCATGGGCTGGAGGTTAGGGAGCTAGCCTTGCAACTGAAAGGTCACCAGTTCAATCCCCTGAGCCCACAGTACGTAACTGAAGTGCCCTTGAGCAAGGCACCTATTCCCCAGTTGCTCCCCGGGTGCTGTGGACAGGGCTGCCCACCACTCTGGGCAAGTGTGCTCACTGCCCCCTATTGTGCGTGTTCACTAGTGTGCTTGTACAGTATGTGGGTGTTTCACTGCACAGATAGGTTAAATGCAGATGTGTAATTCCTCTTTATTTACAATTTACAATCACCAAAAGAACAATATAAGGACACAGGCCCACATCTGAATAAAATATACAATCATTTATAAACAGTAATGTTAAGTATGCACAGGCAATAAATACAGATTGAATACAATAAAAAGCAAAAAGAGTTTGTTTTTCCTTCTATGATTGTTAAATCACTTGTGAGATGGTGTAATTGCTACCACACGAAATGACAGCTTTGTTTGGCTCAACTCAGCTCTGACTGTTCGAGCAATGTGTTGTGGGCATGTATGCCCAGCTGGTGTGTCTTCGCCGTACTAAGTGCTGCCAGTTGTATTCCTATTAAATTATCAATGTAACACATGTTTAGGTTTCTGTCCCAAGCAATATAACTGTTATGCACTGAAGAATATGCTATACTACTTTCCAGGTTTGCAGATGCCAGACCTAAGGAGTGTCCTCTGGGGCTAACTAGCTTAGAAGTATCATCTGGAGCTAACAAGCCTGGTAGTGTTCTCTGAGGCTAACATAGCTTAGAAGTGTCCTCTAGAGTAACTAGGTGAGCAATACTGGTAATGCAGTTCAACTGCTTAATACAGTTCACTGTATCAATGTGAAGACCAGGAGCAGCGGCATTCTGTAAACTGACATGTTAAAATAGGAAGCCTGTTTAAGTGACTGACACAGAGGTACTCTAGAGGGTAGAAACAAATAAAGACTGAAACAACAGCTTTCATAACCCCTAGAATGTGATGACCAAACGTTTGCTCCCTTTTGTAATGGATTTTAGCATTACTTTCTGTCAACAACCTAACGGCAGCGGTAACTCATGTCTGGCAGTAATCAGCAATGTATCCCACTCTTTACTGTGTTTTTGCCGATTCTACATTACTTCCCTGATTACCTGATTCATGTCATGAAGGTCTTGACAGTCACCTGATGATCTGAATCTAGTGTTTTGAGGTAAAGAGTAGGGGAAACTGTGTGGAGCTGCAGGTCATCAGAATCAGGGTAACCAATGATTTAATCAGCTGCAAAGATCACCTAGATAGCCCTTTAGTGGACACTGCTTGGCTAGTCAGTGCTAGTATCTGAAAACCTGAAAGATGGTCCAGCTTCATTTAACAGCTATGCTTACCTAATACACTCACCTAATTACAATTTCAAAAATACATATATTATAAAAGGTCCCAGAAAAGGTATTAAATCAATAAATATGACAAACATTGCTCATAATGTCAGACATGCTAGCACAATCCATTTTGACAATTCTATATTCTATACCGAGTACAACCAGTCATATTATAAAGGAAGAGACTATAAATAATATACATTTCAAATATTATGACTATTATAAATATTATTTAAATATTATATTTTTATGTATAAATGGCTTCTGTTTACAGAGTCCCGCTCTTCAATAAGCTAAGCGATACGTTTTTAATCCCACAACCGGGGAAATTCCACTTCTGCATTTAACCCATCCGTGAAGTGAAACACCACATACACTGTCACTCCCAACCAGCTGACCAATAGAGAGTGCAGCTGTAATCTTCTAAGACATGTGCTCCCTGAGAAAATGTGCCAAAAATTTAAAGCTAATGAATGATTTCAGCAACAAAAAACACAAATCAGCAAACAAGTGAGCAGTAATCATTTCAAAAAAACTTTAGAACTTAACCTTTTGCTTGTGAACTTTATTTTATTTGAAACTTTTGGCACAAAATTAACTCCGTAGGTTTTTCCCAGTGTGTTGATTGAGCATTGAGGTTGAAAAGACCTAATTGTAAACTTGAACTTCACACTACAGAGTGACAAGATAAACCAATGATCAGCTTGCAAAGCAGTCATCCTTTAGCAGTATGCGACGGTCCTACTGCCCAGAGCCTGCTTGCTGTAGAAAAACAGAAAGATACAGCTAATGTCTTACTGATTTGTTTATGTAATACATGCTTCTACTTACCCAAAAATGACAGGTAAAAACTAAATTATGGTTTTTATGCCATTTATCCTCTATTTACTTCCATTCACTGAGAACTCACACCAGGTTCCTTCTTAACTGGTTCTCAATACATCACTGTTAGCTTGGCACTAAGATAACACAACGGAATAGAGATGCTGGTGGATATGAGCATTATTGTGATGTAAAGATCGGATGTTATGCTTTTCAGAAAACCAAAATACTTTTGATTCTTTTACATATACACACACACACAATATATATATATATATATATATATATATATATATATATATATATATATATATATATATATATATTGTGTGTGTGTGTATGTGTGTGTGTGTGTGTATATGTAAAAGGATCAAAAGTATATACAACCTTTTAAAATCTGTGAAAATCTGAAAATTGCCAGTGCAGTAGAGTCAAGTGTCCCCTGTCAGCTGTCAGTATGGATTTGATGGATCAGACCATTCAGGTTTCATTCACCAAGACAACTATAAACATCAAAAGTACAAAAGATCATAGTTAGTCATGGAAACATTTAGCCATTTTAATAAAAGACTTCTTTGTGTTATAAATAAATGCACATGTGAACTGATGCTGGTCAAGCATGAAACAAAGAGACCACAAGTATTTTTGTGCTTTCACTTGTGAGTAGCCACTTTCAGTTAATCACTAAAATAAAAATGAAAATGGCCTTGCAAACATAACTTCAATAGGAAACTTCTCAGTACCTATTAGTGTCTATTAGCTTAGCCTGTTAGCTGCTATTTTCCTTTCTGGTCTAAATGAAAATGCTTAATCTACAGATTGAGATGTGTGGCAGTCCAGATTCTGAATAACAAGAACAGAAAGAGACAAAAAAAGGAATAAGGAAGTCAATGTGAATGGCTGAAGAAGAGCTGAGGAAAAAAGGCTTATTCCTTCACAAATATATTTGAATAGAAGTTAAGTTCCTGTGACATGAGCTTGCATGTGTTGTATTTGTAAAATTTATTGACCGTATGATACCATCCTTTACTGCCCCTAAGACTTTATCATAGCCATAACCCTTCCCAGTACTGAAACTCCTAGTCATGCAGTATGTCACCAAGTGTGTCATCAGTGTTATATATGAAGATATTCATGGAGGGCACACAGAGGAGTGGTTGGGGACCGCTGTCGCTGACAAACCAGGGCCAAGGCTAGGCAGCAGACAAACAGACTAAACAAATCGTCTGCAAGCTGCCTTGAGACACCACATACGTTCTATCCATTTGAAACTGTGTCAGTTCCCTGAATAAAACAAAGGATCAAAAATCCTCAAAAAGATCAGTTATACCAGTTTGCATTGACCGCATCTTTGGTCTAAAACTAGGACTGCTTAACATAAGATCTCTTACATTTGTCTCATACAACCGTCATTGTCAATGAAATTATTAACAATCATGATTTTGATGTGCATTACATCTGATGAATACTTTAGTCTAAATGATGCCACCCCCAGAGGCTACAGTTATGGGCATAGCCCTCATTTAACAGCTGGGGTAGAAGTATAGCAACCATCCATACTAAAGCTTTAGGCCTAAGCCAGAAAGTAGGCTACAAATTTTCTTCTTTTGAAGTTCTTTCAGTTCTTAACAGTCTATAGGCCACCAGGGTTTTTAAGAATTATCAATTCTTACAGGAATTCTCTGACTTTTTATTGAGTTTAATAATGTTTTCAATGTTTTCAATTTTCAAAATAAAGTAATAATTGTTGGAGATTTTAATTTCCGCTTTGATGAACCACAAGATCCACTAGATCTATCAAGTCAGGTCAAGTAAAGTCAAGAGGCTTTTATTGTCATTCCATCTATGTACAAGTACACAGTGGAGTAATTGCATTCCTCCAGGAACAACACGGTGCAAAAAGTACAAAGTGCAAACATAGACATAGACATAGTGTGCAAGCAAAAAAGTAAGTTAGAAACAATAAATATGATAAATTAAACAGACATTAGACACAGTAAACAGACAGGACAGTGCAGCACAGACACAGCACTCATTTCTGGACATGAGGTGAGAATAAGGTGCAAAGTTTTCACACATGCTGTGATCTGTGAGTTTTACGAAATCAGATAACATATATAAACACAGCAGTTACTGAGGTAGTAAAACTTGAGTAAACAGTGTAAACACAGTGTTAGCAGCAATGTTCCAGACAGTGCAAGTAGAGCATCAAGTGTGTGTGTGTGTGTGTGTGTGAGTGTGAGAGACACAGAGAGAGAGTGTAGAGTATGCATATGAGTGTAAGGGTGGCTCAAATCAGTCCCTGTGAGTTTAAAAACTTGATCGCTTGAGGAACAAAGCTGTTGCAGAGTCTGGCAGTGATGGCACGGATGCTCTAGAACTTTCTGCCAGAGAGCAGCAGTGAAAAAAGTCTGTGTGAGGGATGGATGGGGTCCTCCACAATGCTGGTGGCTTTGCAGATGTAGCGTGAGGTGTAAATGTCCATGATGGAGGGGAGAGAGACCCCAATGATCTTCTCAGCTGTCCTCACTATACACTGTAGGGTCTTGCAGTCAGAGGCAGTGCAATTCTCAAACCAGGCGATGATGCAGCTGCTCAGGATGCTCTCCACAGTCCCTCTGTAGAACATGGTGAGGATGGGAGAGGGGTGATGAGCCTTCTTCAGTCTCTGCAGGAAGTAGAGGCGCTGCTGGGCTCTCTTGGCTATGGAGTTGGTGTTGAGGGACCAGGTGAGGTTCTCTGTGATGTGGACACAGAGGAACTTGGTGCTCCTGGCGATTTCCACAGCAGAGCCAGTGATGTTAAGTGGGGGGTGGTCACCTCGCACTCTTTGGAAGTCAACAACCATCTCCTTAGTTTTGTCTAATTCAGAGACAGGTTGTTGGTTCTGCACCAGCCTGTTAGCCGCTGCACCTCCTCTCTGTACGCTGACTCAATATTCTTGCTGATCAGACCCACCACAGTTGTGTAATCAACAAACTTGATGATGTGGTTTGAGCTGTACTTTGCAGTCCAGTCAGCAGAGTAAACAACAGCGGACTAAGCACACAGCCCTGAGGGGCACCAGTGCTCAGTATGGTGGTGCTGATGATGTCATTACCTATCCCGACTAACTGAGGTCTCTCAGTCAGAAAGTCCAGAACCCAGTTACAGAGGGAGGTGTTCAGTCCCAGAAGGTTCCATTTACCAATCAGCTGCTGAGGGATGATGGTGTTGAATGCTGAACTGAAGTCTATGAACAGCATTCTGACATAGGTGTCTTTATTGTCCAGGTGGGTGAGAGCCAGTTGGAGTGTGATGGAGATGGCCTCGTCTGCTGAGCAGTTGGGGCGCTATGCAAATTGCAGTGAGTTCAGTGAAGGAGGAAGCTGGTCTTTAATGTGTGTTCATGATGATGGGAGTGAGTTCAATGGGACAGTAGTCATTGTGGCAGGACACTGGAGACTTCTATCTAAGACTCTGTAGGTTTCACTCAAAATATAAAGGGTCCCACTCATTATTGCAGCCACACTTTAGACTTAATTCTGACCTTTGGTGTAAACATAGATAAAATAGACAGCCATACATCTCCCCCAGAACACAACAGTCTCAGATCATTACGTAATCGCATATGAAATTTGCTTTAGTGGTAATATGTGTCCATCACCATGCTATCGTGCTAAGTGGACTATAACTTCCGATAGCTAGTAGCTTTATCAGAAAAAATCCCACAAATCTCAGCTGTACATCTATCCATCCATTTCCTAAGCCGCTTCTCCGTCAGGGTCGCGGGGGGGTGCTGGAGCCTATCCCAGCAGCCTTTGGGCGGAAGGCAGGATGCACCCTGGACAGGTCGCCAGTCCATCACAGGGCAGACAGACAGACACTCGCACACTCACACCTAGGGGCAAATTAGCATGTCCAATTGGCCTGACTGCATGTCTTTGGACTGTGGGAAGAAACCGGAGAACCCAGAGGAAACCCACACAGACACGGGGAGAACATGCAAACTCCACACAGAGAGGACCCCGGTCACCCAGCCGGGAATCGAACCCAGGCCCTCCTTGCTGTGAGGCGACAGCGCTACCCACCACGCCACCGTGCCGCCCGCTGTACATCTAAACCTACCAAATTAGATAGTATGACCAAGTGCTTAGAGAATACTTTTCGATCTACTCTAGATAGTGTGGCTCCATTAAAAGTAAAATAGTAAGACAGAAAAACCTTGCCACATGGTATAATGATCATAATCAAGCTTTAAAACAGACTGAAGTGGTTTCAAACTGAGCGAAGTGGTATCTGACTAAACTAGAAGTATTGGATGCCTGGATGGAGAGCCTTATAGACTATAAAAGAGCACTTACTCCAGCACACTCAGCCTATCTCTCCTCTTTCATAGAGAACAATAAGAATAATCCTAGATTATTATTTAGCACAATTTCTGAATTAACTAAGAGCCAGTTACTGAAATCCAGGGCACTATAGCAGCAATAATTTTATGAATTTCTTTAGTGATAAAATTGAAAAAATTAGGCAGAGAATTTAGAATGTACAGTTAAACTCTACAAACCTGCTGCCTTATAATGCCAGTCTAAATCCTGAGAATTGTATAATTACTGCAGAGGCTGGAATCATTTACCTTACTTCAACAAAATGGACTCAAATCTTCTACTTGTATGTTAGATCCGATTCCTACAGGTTTACTCAAAGAAAAATTGCCTGAAATAACCAAGCCTATTGTGTCAATAATAAACTCCTCTCTTAGGCCCAATCCCATTCCACCCCTTGCCCCTAACACTTAGCTCTGCCCCTCCGTTTTGCACATTCACGTCTAGGGGTAGGGTTATCCCGATTGTTGTTGAGATGGATGGGTAGGGCTATTTCGCCCTTCAAAGGGAAATTTTCTGAGGCGCACTACAAACAGAGTGTTATCAGAAAATTCCCAGAATGTCCTGCAAATCATCAGCAAGACGATAAATAAATACAGAAAGAGACAAGTATTTCTCTGTTAAAAAGTCGCTGTATTGTAAAAACCATTGTAATAACATTTTATGGTCATTTCCTTCATAACACACATAAAAACCGCCAGTAATGCGCTGATGTCTCGGTCACTACCTGGCGAAATTTCCGATTCCCATTAAATGGTGCAGCAGTGAGGTGGAACGGGAAATCGAGCTGGCGATTAAAAAACTAAGTTCAGCTTCATATCACCGAAGAATTCTTGGTGGTGATAATAAATAATTGCCCCCCTCTTTTAAGGTGTATGATGCACTAAATGTAACGTTATTTAAGCAGTAAGGAGATGAATTTTACCCTCCTCTGCTGTCACTGCTGACGGGCCGGGTCGCCTACCGAGCAGCTAGTAGCTGTTAATGAAGTGATGTAGTTTTTTGTTTCCACTCTTTTTTATTCTGTGACTTGTTTAATTGATTGATGCATAAAACTGAAGTTGTGAATGAATCGTGAACGCCCGTGTTTTCCAGTCTCCTTCGGATAAATGGCAAATGTCAGTGCAATATACCATTATTGCTGTAGTATGGAGACAAAGCAGGAAAACATGTCCTGATCACTTTTTCAGGCTATTTTAAATATGATTTAAATATGACCTTTCCTGTCATGTGACACACAAGTGAGATCACCACAGCTGGAGGCGGCATATTGGAAATGGCCGGAAAATCTTGTCTCTTCTCTTTACGTAAAAGTCACTGACAACAACTGATGATGTATCCGGTTCTTGAAGGGTTGGCATTTAATATGATAGATCTCTCTATTTTACTAGATAGACTAGAAAATCTTGTAGGGGTAACAGGAATAGCTCTTTCCTAGTTCAGGTCTTACCTCAATGATCACTATCAGTTTGTAAAATGTCACGATTGGCCCTTCCCCGTTATCCATGTGCTTGTGTTTACCTCCCAGTCCTGTCCATGTCCTTGTGATTTGATTCCTTCCCGGTCCAGCCCCCTTGTTTCCAGACTCCGCCCTTGATTGTTCTCATCTGTGTTATCCACCTGTGCTTCATAAAATCAAACTATCTTATTAACCATTGCTCCACCTGTTTTTGTATTATAATATTATATACTAATACTGTTTGCTATCCGTTGTCGACCAAAGGAGGATGGGTTCCCCTTTTGAGTCTTGGTTCCTCTTCAGATTTCTTCCTCCTGCTCTTAGGGAGTTTTTCCTTCTCCTGCTCTTAGGGAGTTTTTCCTTGCCACTGTCGCCCTTGACTTGCTCCTGAGGGCTTGGACCTGGATTTTTCTGTAAAGCTGCTTTGTAAAAAAGTTCTATATAAATAAACGTTGACTTGACTTGGACCGGACAAAAAGAAATGCTTAATAGCAATATAAATTGACGCCACTGTTAATACAAACAGCAGACTTACAAGAACCGTGCAATATCAAACAAATGTCTAAGCAGCTCTTGGAAAACAGCTTCTAAAGAACATGACTGCAGTGAAGTGAGTCTGAATGGGTAAACAGTTGACTTGTCCGTAATAAGCAGATTCGTGTATTCCATGTCACAAAGCAATTGGATTTCAGTCCAGCTAAACGGATGTGCATTTGACTACCAAGTGTAAATGCATGGGACTAAAATCTTATCAGGACACAATATAGATACTGTCACATGAAGTGACCAGGTACAAGTGTGCTCATTGATTTCAAATTTCAAAAATTCCAGAAGGACAGATAGGAATGTTATTAAGCTATGGTTTATATTCATTTGACTTCAGGTGGTGACTTCTAAATAAGTTTTAATAAGGAAGGGGTAGAGAATAGCCTCACATAATTTTCTTCCTAAAGTTCAAGTGTAAAGTCAGGCTAAGAGTGTTATATTGGAAAGTCATGGTGCTTTATTTTCCTGCTGTTATTGACCACACCTACGCTGCACAGAAGCAAAGGTTTTTTCCAAGAGCTCTTTCACTTCCCAAATTATGTCTTTTCACCTATCTACTTCTTAGCTAGTCTATAGCAAAATTAATGAGAATAAATACTGAAGAACACACTACCTAAAACTAACAATGTAATAATAAGTAATAGTAATTTAGGCAATATATTACATATTGTTATATAGTATAATATACATATATACATATATATTAAAAGTACTGAATGATATTGAATGAAGATTCAATGTGTTCGGGTCTTAATTCGGACTCACCTCTAATGGTCTTATCTACAACACTAAATTCAATATAATTTAAATAAAATAAAAACAAAAAATGACGATTAGAGAATTTAGTTTGATCTATATGAAACTGAAAACATGGAAAAAGATGGTATTTCATATTTTACAATTTAATTGTCTTTTGCAACCCTTCCAAATGTATTACCTGCAACACATTCCAAATTTTGGGACAGTAGTAGACAGTATTTTATCACTGTGTTACATCACCTTAATTAATATTTCCACTCTTCCATTCTTTTTTGCCATTTTTTTAGCTATATATCCGAATGTGCCAGTGGTAGACTGGCCTGTCAGTACTCCTGACCTGGCACATTCAGATTGTGCAACCATGCATTTGTAGCACACGCTTGGCTGGGCATTGTTATTTTGGCATTGTTCTTTATGCTCTAAAGAAAAACTTGAATCATGATTTCTTCTTTTGCTCTTTTAAGCCAAACTGAGATATAATGCAAAAGCAAAAGTTGCCCAACACAACATACCATACACTACATAAAAAAGCTCTTTTGAATGTCAACCACAAAATCCCATTGAGTTAAGTATAATGTAAAACTTGAGAGGCCTGGGGACTAAAAATGGCTAAAATGGCTGCATAACTTGAGCCTTGCAGAGACACTTTTTTTGCACAATAACAGCTAACAAATTTGTTAATTTTCCCTCCTAAGTGGTTGATGAATGCTTTGAAACTGTTAGAGAAGAGGTCTGCAGAAGACATGTGCCCTACAACCCCTTCTCCTCAATCTAAATCAACAAAGAAAAAAGCAAAGAAGCAACTGTTCACTGCTAATGAATCCTTTGTTTCACTTCCTGTTGTTGTTAGAAAGCTTGTCGAGAATTCCCGATTTAGAACGCTGATTCAGGAGCTGAGGGGAAACAAGAGATATGTGTGGATGTAGAGGAGATATGTCACATGGACATTGACTCTTTTCAGCAGAGACTGGTTGGAATGGAGATGGAGCTAAATGCAGTTAGCTCTTAAGTTGCTTTGCTGGCTGCACTATGGCTGGATACATCTGCTATCACTAAGCTGCAAGCATGCATAGCTGGAGGACCATAATTGTAAAAGTAAACTAGTCTGGTAAATTTACCTGAATTGGAGAGGGTGGTACTGGGATGTCCTCTCTTCTGTATCAGTTGTTTATTTGGTTTTACATTTACATTTACAGCATTTAGCAGACACTCTTATCCACAGCGATTGACAAAGGTGATTTGGTGTCAACTCAGAGAATGTCTTAGCTTGTAGAAATAGGTTAGTAAAAGCTAATCCTAGATAACCGTATTTAGACAATACTTTTCAATACATACTTATATTAGTGCTTAAGTGCTATATAAAGAGAGAGGCTGCTGTTTGGACAGCCAGTGGGAATTCGGGTGCCAGGACAGAGAAAGTCTTGATGCTTGTCTTCCATGCTTGTCTTTAAAGATGGCGGATCGAGCAGAGCTGTAGTTAAAGCTTGAAGGGCTCGAGGTACAGTTCGAGTTTTGACCCCTGTCATTAGGTAGGGAGGGGTTGGTCAATTTTTGGCTGTGAAGGCATCAAGGTTTTAAATCTGATGCAGGAAGTCAGTGAAGGGAGCACAGCAGTGAAACGGCATGAGTGAGCTAGGAAAGACTGAAGACAAGCCATGTGGCTGCATTCGGGATGAGTTGCAGGGGCTTGATGGCCTACAAAAACCAGGCAAGAGTGAGTTGCCTTTCACTGGTGCAGACAGGGGTCATTGAAATTCAAAGAGCTTTAGTCTACAACAGTTGTGAGAGTTCATCAGCTGAAACAATCTCACTTGTGAAACAACACTCATCTTGAACCTCTTGAGGTATTAAAATTAGCTTGGGAACCTTGAAGGCCTACAGACAACCAGGCACCAGGATTCTTCATGATCAGGCTCATCTCCTTCACGCTGTACAACCTTCATGAATTGACAATCTTCATGAAGATTGAGGACTGTATAAAAGATATAAAAGACTGGGTTGAGTAACTTCTTCTACTTAACACAGATAAAACAGAAGTTTTGCTTCTTGGCCCAAAAGCAGCTAGATATAAACTGTATAATTTTACACTTAAACTTAATAGTTTCCCATTTGTGAGTTGTGAGAGTTCATCAGCTGAAACAATCTCACTTGTGAAACAACACTCATCTTGAAACTCTTGAGGTATAAAGATCTGCTTGGGAAACTTGAAGGCCTACAGACAACCAGGCACCAGGATTCTTCATGATCAGATCAGGCTCATCTCCTGTTCTTCACAGATTACTCTGGTTTCACAATGCTTTCTCACCCTGCATAATCACACTCAAGCAGAAAGATATTCTGAACCATCTCCTCTACCCTGCCAGTCTGAAGGTGATGGTCCACTCCAAGACACATCTTCTTTTCTCGTGTGATTTGATTCTTTCCCGGTCCAGCCCCCTTGTTTCCAGACTCCAGACTTTAATTGTTCTCATCTGTGTTATCCACCTGTGTATGTTTAACCCTTGTTGTTTCCTGGTATTTAAGTTCTGTGTTTTCCCCTGTTAGTTTAATTGTTTATTGGTCATTGTTTTATATTCTCATGTTTTGTATTTGTGTGATGTATTATCATGTGGTCTTAGTTATATCCTGTGGTGTTTTGCTTATTTCCGGCCTCCTTGGTGTTTCCAGTCTGTGTTTAGTTATGTCTGTCCCTCGGTACCCCCATGTTGGCTCCTTGAACCTGGACTGTTTTGACCCCGAGTATGGATTTGCCCTTAATAAATCTCGTTTGTCTTTGCACATGCGTCCGCCTCCTCATCGCTCCCATATGTTACAGTAAATGTAAACAGTGAATCATCTGTCCTCACAAAAGTAAAGTATGGTGTTCCACAAGGCTCATATATCATTCACATTATATATACTACCACTGGGCACCATTATTAGTAAACATGGCATCAATTTCCACTGTTATGCTGATGACACACAGTTATATTTATCAAGCAAAACAGATGATAAAATTCAACTTAGCAAGATTAAGGAATGTATAAAATATATAAAAGACTGGGTTGAGTAACTTTCTTCTACTTAACACAGATAAAACAGAAGTTTAACTTCTTGGTCCAAAAGCAGCTAGATATAAACTGTATAATTTTACACTTAATAGTTTCTCATTTGCCCCAGGTTCATCTGTAAAAAACCATGGTGTCATGATAGATCCCTGATCTAGATAGATCTGTCCTTCGATGCACATATGATGAATATTAGTAGAATAGCCTTCTTGCATCTTTGAAATATTGCTAAATTAAGAAATTTGTTATCTTTACAGGAGGCTGAAAAGCAAGTTCATGCATTTATTAATTCAGTGCTAGATTACTGTAATGCCCTGTTGTCTGGATGTTCCAGCAAAAGCCTCAACAAGCTTCAGCTAGTCCAGAATGCTGCAGCCAGAGTCCTCACAAGAACCAGAAAGTTTGACCATATCAGCTCTGTTTTATCAAACCTGCACTGGTTGCCTGTTAAATTGTGTATCAATTACAAAATTTTTTTTCTGACCTTTAAAGCTCTAAATGGACTCTCCCCTCAGTACCTGAGTGCATTTCTCTTGTACTATGAACCATCGTGCCTACTTAAATCACAAGGTACTGGCTTACTATTAGTACCTACAATTAATGAAGTTACATCAGGGGGGGAGAGCCTTCTCATACAAAGCCCCCCAGCTTTGGAATAATCTTCCACTCAGTGTTTGGGACTCAGAAACAGCCTCAGTCTTTAAGTCTAGGCTAAAAACTTACTTGTTTAGTCTAGCCTTTGGTAATTAGTTTTCCCTGTCAGATAAAAGGTGCAGATCTGGGGGTTCATGGTCATAGAGCATTATGGTAAACTGGGATTGTTGGTGCTGTTGTGCCGCTGGTCTCATGCGTTCACTCAGGTTTGCTGACGGTGGAGCGGAAGGGCGCTGACATCTCAGGGACCTTTTTGGTTTCTCCCTTTTAGTTAGGCTGTAATAACTAGACTTGCCGGAGTCTCTGCTGCTCTGTAAATACTGTAATCTGTGATCAGCCACTCTTTACAGAACTGACTCTCTGTGTGTTTTCCTTTTCTTTAACGAGTTGAACAGCTGTGCCCACTGCTTAACAGCCTTATGGACCGTCTCAGCTTTCTGGACAGTTTTGACCACCATTGAACTTCACGCTGTACAACCTTCATCAATTGACAATCTTCATGAAGATTGAGGACTGTATAAAAGATATAAAAGACTGGGTTGAGTAACTTCTTCTACTTAACACAGATAAAACAGAAGTTTTGCTTCTTGGCCCAAAAGCAGCTAGATATAAACTGTATAATTTTACACTTAAACTTAATAGTTTCTCATTTGTGAGTTGTGAGAGTTCATCAGCTGAAACAATCTCACTTGTGAAACAACACTCATCTTGAAACTCTTGAGGTATAAAGATCTGCTTGGGAAACTTGAAGGCCTACAGACAACCAGGCACCAGGATTCTTCATGATCAGGCTCATCTCCTGTTCTTCACAGGTTACTCTGGTTTCACAATGCTTTCTCACCCTGCATAATCACACTCAAGCAGAAAGACATTCTGAACTATCTCCTCTACCCTGCCAGTCTGAAGGTGATGTTCCACTCCAAGACACATTATCCTGAGTGCATTAAGCCAGCTAGACCATGTCTTAGCTAGGCTCTGCTTGCTCACCTTGGTGCAATTCACCTTTAATGTTGCATGGAACCTTCAATGAGTTTGTTTACATGCACTCAGTAGTAATAACTGTAGATAAACAGATTTTGTCAGTAATGCAATGAATACATTTACATGCACATAATCAGAAAATGGGAAGCTCCAGGTCTACAAGAGTCAGGCTTTCTGCTTTGCAACCAGCCAGTAAACTCTTAGAAGATAGAAGAAGATGTGATGTAAATGTAACATAAAACATTAGATGAGGAATATTTAAACTTTATCAAACATGTAGTTAGTTACAGCATTTCTCTGAATGTGTTTTGCTGCCATCTCATGCATGCTGAGTGAAATGCTGCTTGCTTATTCCTGGTACTGTGTTCTGTTTTCACACAGGCACAGTGAGAATACTGAAAGAAATCGGATTAAGATTATACATGTGCCGAGATATTCAATTACTGACCTAAAACCCAGTTCTCTCTTTTGTGGCAGACTTTAATGTTACAGATGCTTTGCATATTTTGAATCCGAAAGTGAGGAACCATACTTTCTTTCCTTCACATCATGGAAGCAAAATAATTTTTCAGGATTGATTTTATCCATCTTTCTCCTGATTTTCTCCTGATTCTCCTGATCTATTAAGGTTACTGAAATCATGCTGATACTCATTTTGGATCACTGTCCTGTCAAACTTACTATACTTTCTACACCTATCTCAGTCTATTCTAAACAATGGCACAAAATTAGGGATAATTCGCAATTTAGAGATAATGCAGAATCAACATTATGACTGGGGCAGTGCTAATGTTCTTAATTCCTTATAAGGCAGAATTTAAGGACTTAACTTGTACAGGGGTATAGTTCTTATTACTTAGAACTAGGCAGCTCTATTAAAAGCAATCTAACAGACCTAGTAAACTTCTCAGCTGTAAGAGTCAAACAGTCAGAGCATCTTGCATGCTAAGGACATCTCTGGGATTGTCCATACTCACCCCTTGCAGGTTAATAAAGTTTTCTGTGTATTTTACTCTGAACTGTACAAATCTGAAGCACCAAGTGATTTAATAGATATGAGTATGTTTATAGATTCTTTTAACTGCATTCTCAAGTTACATTAGAGAAGCTGAAACATGCTGCTGCCTCTGTGAAGAAGCAAAAGTCCCCAGGATTAGATAGTATACCTCCAGAATTCTTTTTGGAATGTGGGATTTGTTATTGATTTTTATTCAATACTATCTTAAATTTGATCATTTTCACAGAGATCAGATGGTCGCCTTGATCTCGTTGTTGTTGAAATGTGGTCAGGTCCCTTTGGACTGTGGAAGTGACAGGCCCTCATCTTTGTTAAAAGCTGACAAAAAAGGCATCTTGCATAGGTTCTTTCAAAGAGATTGGAGTCATTCAGATCTAGTACATCCTGATCAGACCAGTTTTATTTAAGGCAGGCTAGCCTCAGACAATGTGAAATGTCTATCGCTTATATTTGATGCTGGCAGTGGAATTATTAGTAGCCTCAGGCCAATTCCTCACATGCACAGGTATTTTTTTTAAAATGGGGTGTAAACATGTAATAAGTCTCATTAACAGGGTTAAAACCAGCACCATTTTGGTGTACTATTGCATAAAATCACCTCATCTGATCAAAGGAGATTATGGTGCACACTCTGAAGTGAAATAAAGGAGATAACAGCACACAACCTTGACATTACAAGCCAAAAACAAATTTTTTCCTGTCTACATGACAACTCAGTTTCATTAAAACTGAGTTTCTGTATATTTTCAACCTGGAAGGGATTTTGCAAAAGGTCTGTTTTTAGTAACCTAAAATGCAGTTTGCATGTGGATGAAAATGTACGTTTGCATGTACTACATTAAAAAAAAAACGTACGTTTGGACAAGGCCTCAGTGCAGTGTTGAGTTTAGATGCATCAAAAGCTTTTGAGCTTTTGATGGATTTGGGTGATCTTATTTGTTTGCTGCATGAAAATTATTTGGATTTGTGGCTTCTTTCATTAATTTGATCCAAACTTTGCATAGTAATCCAATAGCAGGTGTTTCCACATGTTATATGATGTCTCTGCAGTTCTTGCTCGAGAGGGGAATGGCAAAAATGCTTTTTTATGCTTTCACTAGATCTTTTGGCTCAAGCAGCTGTGCAAAGTTCACTAATTTCACCCATAAATATAAACAACTCTGCTAATCACATTACATTTTATGCTCACAACATTATTTTTGTTCTTTCAGATATTAAAAAGTCAATACCACATGCCCTGTCTGAAGTTGATCCTTATGCCTTTTGGTGCTGTATCTGGTAAACTTCACCTTCCAATTTCTTTACTAAGTTCTTTTCTTAGAATATCATCACTTGTTGTCTTGATTTATGGAAACAATCATGCAGGTTTTTTTGGCTATGAAATGAAATTTCATAGATCTTCTCCTATTTGGCTTAATAATCTTTTTTTTTTTTTTTTAATAATCTTAATAATCTTTTGACAGACTCAAGACCTTTTCTTTACTCTCTTTGTACTCTCTCTACTTGAACATCTGAATAACTTCAATTCAAATCAAGGATGGCTTGCTTATTAATACCAAAAACCCCGTAATAGGTTCAGTTTCTGTTTGGAACAGGGAGCTCAGGGTTCTCAATGTAATTCCAGATTGGGATGTGATATGGCATAATATCTCCACTTCATCGAAAAACTTGTCTCATCAATTACTACATTTCAAGTCAGTTCACAGAGTCTATGTGACACCATGCTGTGAATTTTGAAAAAAATTTTGAATCATGAAAAAAGCTTTAAAAGATGTCATTCAGACTTTTGGCGATTATATTCATACATTCTGGCAGTGCCGCATATTTGCGTCCTTTTAGAGCCATGTTGAACATGTTGATATTTCATTATGTCCAAATTTGCTTTTATTAGGAGATGATTCTAACAAAACTCTTAATTTGCAGAATAAACATTTTAATGGCGGCTTTAAAAGCTTCCATAAAACCCCCATTTTTAAGGATTGGTTTATACCTGATTTCAGTTCATCTTGGGCAGGCCACAGCTAGATTTCATAAAATGAAAGCTGCCACAATGCACAGCTCAAATGCTATTTCTTTGATATGCTGCATATCAAGGATATGGTGCAGATAATCGTAACACCCCCCTCCCATTTGTTTGTGTTACCATGTGTCACAGAGACTCTAAACGTGTTATTAAAGAGCCTTCTCTGACATTCTGACTGAAGGGACCCTGAGTATTTTCGCCCCCTCTGACCTTTTGACTGAAGGGGCCTGAAGTCACCAGAGCCCTAGCCCCTTTGGCCCAGTCAGAAAGCGATCCTTAGTGCCAGTTCTTCTTATTCAAAAACAATGCATACTGTGTAGACCTCTCCATAGCAAGACTCACATCATATATTTTAGTTATTCTTAAAATTAGCCTATTATACATTTCTAAAGAGTGCTGGGTACCCCACTAGGCCAAAGCAATTTAAGATTTTCAATCAAAGATTGACTGGGCACATGTAACGATGAGTTACATCACTTTTCTGCCATGTGCATGGAGGCTAACTCGAGTGGATGTATGTAAATATGTACATAAGTATAAGCCCTGTTGATCCCTTCTTTTCAGCCATGGCTCAAATACACATTTTCTTTCTTCTGCTTAGCTTTTTCTGAGCAGAAAGTACACACCACCAGCATAACAACTGCCTCGTCATCCTCCATGTTTGTTTAGATCTAAAGTCAGGATAGTATACTCTATAGACTCACATCTACAGCCTCGCAACAACTGAATTCTGTATGACTGCTACTGGTTCATAAAGTGCATAAACAATATTATCATTAATAGGCTTGAATGAAATGACTTACTATAATGATTGTGCACAACTGTACTTTTTACATTTCTTTATAGATTGTAAATTTCTTTATAGATTCAGCTATTACTCTGGAGTCCCAGGGTTCTACTTTTTTGGAAGAAATCTGAAATGATCTCATCATCACAGGCTTTGCACTTTGGAGTATACAGGTAAAATCACTTTTACATGGATTATATGGGAATTTATAAGGAGAACCATTTAGTACAAGGCTGACACAATTCTTTCTAAGGCCTAATCCACAGGCTTAAAAAAGATCACCTGCCACCAAAAAAGAGCACTGCTGTACAGACAAGGACCCCCTGAAAGAATTCTGACTGTGCTTTTGTTGACTGTGGTTTTATAATACAATTTGTTTGCACTGGCTCTTGATGGATCATCTTTCTTCCACGGCAGCTGTGCTTAGATAGAGGAAAAACAATTTTGACTCAAATGCGCAAGCAGTGGTATGTTGTTGATGCTGAATTTAATCTGAATGTTTTATTGGATTTATCTGTGTAAGGACCTACCACAATCAAGCTCCATCTTGCTGTGTTATCAAGTCTTGATAAGTGAGGAAGCCTGATTTCTTGGAAGCTGCAACATTGAGCTATGTCAAAAAATGCTAGCCATTTAAAAAATATCACTTTCAAATAAGGGAAACTCCCTTTCCCGTAAGAAATGTGAGGACAACGCTGGATACTTCCTGAGACTGAAACATGTTCCTGTTTTGAGAACGTTCAGAACATGTGGCTTACGTGAGTGTGGACTGTTGTGCAGAGTTGCATCACCACAGTGGCGTCACGTTCATCATTTGCGGAAGAACAACAAAGGGCACCACGTACTGCAAGCAGTCAGCAGAGTGTAAGCTATGTCATGACTTTTACTGCTGAAGAAACAGAAACTATTTGTGGAGATTTCTTTCTAGTTTTTGCTACAACAGCAGTTATCATCCTCTATGGCTTAAACTGCTGCTGGGGGATTTCCACTATACAAACAATGATGATCAGGTGACTGTAGCACTTTTATGTATCCACAGATGGGAATGGGAAATTTTATCCAATTCCAAATTAAAAGAAGGCTGCAATCCCAATACAGATACTATACAAGCCTTCTAGTGAACAAACAATGGAAAGTATTTATGAATATGTATCAACACTCATTGTCCGTTTTATTGGCTCTATTTACCATATAGGTGCACATTTTAGTTCTACAATTATAGAGTGTAGTTCATCTGTTTCACTTCATACTTTGTTAACGCTCTTTATCTCAATCATCATTGGTCTGGACCACCACTGTGCAGGTATTATTCAGGTGGTGAATCCTCAGCACTGCAGGGACATGGTAATGGAATGTTGATGGGGGCTTTTTGAAACGAAAACTTGCTTGTGTTGGTACAAGTAGTCCAAGTGCTCAGTTCCAGACTTGGAGAGTTGATGTCCAGCTGGTGACCACTTCATCAGTGTGCAATTTCTGGCCACATGATACTGGCTGGACATTTTTGATTCTCACTAACATATATTAACCATTCTCCCGAATTAGTTCAAACTATAATCTATTTAAACCTAAGATATTAATAGGAATAAGTAATAGTGATAGGATAAATAACAGTTGCATATATACAAAATCGTCATTTATAGCAGTCATGTCAAACTAGGGAACTAAAAGTGCTGCAGAGATTAGCATTTACCCACATCTAACGCTTTGAATTCAGTTTATGAAGGTCTTGCTAATTAGCTGATGAGTTGAATCAGGTGTGTTTAATGTGTTTAATGCAGTGTGCTGAAGTCTGCAGTGTTTTGGCCAAAGGGTATAGGGTCCCCTATACTGGCAAATATTTATTTATTTCAAAGTCACGTTAAGAGATTTAGATTTATCAATTATAGTTAAATTTTTATACAGAAATTTTTAAAATGCTGTTCAGGGTTTCACTTGACTAGCAGAACACAGAGTTTTATTTCATAGGTGGAGCCTTATTTTAGACATACCCCTACCTTTTAGAGCAGGAAGTGAGACTGCATCCCTGTCCCATGTAGTCACTTGGTGAGCAGTTACATCCCATTGTTTTGAAGTTATTGTGTTCCAAAGTCTGAAAATCAGAGTCAGTGTTAAGAATTGACACCACTGAACCACATATTTTAACTTTTTACATAAAAAATACCATGATCTTTTCTGTGCACAGCTGTTTAAGTGACAACTGTGACCATTCTAAAATTGTCAAGACAGAAAGAGGCATTATAATTGTATTGGTTGTGACAAAATGGAATGTTTTGTCATATATTTTAATGAAACAAACATAATTAATTCAACTCTGACTTTGAACTAATACAGAAGTATGATCCACATATATCATACAAACTGTCGGTCTCAGAATAAAAATAATACTAACTTCATCTTTGTGGGTTTTTTTTGTTTGTTTGTTTAAAGTGTTAGGAAATGCCTACTGCCATTTATACTGCCATGTTCATACTGACTGCAGCAATTGAAACGCTCTGTATAATTATAAAATGTAATGCTATACATAATTATACAACCCCAATTCCATAATAGTTGGGATGCTGTGTGGAATGTAAATAAACATACAATGCAATGCTATGCAAATCATATAAACCCAATTTTAAAGGAAAATACTAAAAACACAACATATCAAATGTTGAATCTGACCAATTTTATTGCTTTTTGAAAAATATATGCCCATTTTGAATTTGATTTGAACATGTTCCTAAACATGGGGGCATGTTTACCACTGTGTTTCATCACCTCTTCCTTTAACAACACTTTGTAAGCGTTTATGAACTGAAGAGACCAACTGCTGTAGTTTTGAAAGTGAAATGTTTTTACATTCTTGTTTGATATAGGATTTTAGCTGCTCAACAGCTCAGAGTATCCTTTGCCATATTTTGCATTCAAGGGGGTGTCAAATCTGGTTTATCACTTTAGCCCCTGGACTCTTTTAATACAGAACAATGCTGTTGTAATACATGCAGGATGTGGTTTGGCATTGTCTTTCTGAAATAAGTAAAGCCTCGCTGAAAAAGACGTCCTCTGGATGGCAGCATATGTTGCCAAACCATGTACAGTGTATCACAAAAGCGAGTACACCCCTCACTTTGTGAAATACTGAAGCATGATCCCCTCCCTCCGGAAACTGGGTCGCAGGGCAGTGTTTCAGCATGATCATGACCCCAAACACACCTCTAAGTTGACCACTGCTTTATTTAAGAGGCTGAGGGGAAAAGGTGATGGACTGGCCAATCATATCTCCAGACCAAAACCCAATAGAACATCATTGGGGCATCCTCTAGCGGAAGGTGGAGGAGCGCAAAGTCTTGAATATCCACCAGCTCCGTGATGTCATCATGGAGGAGTGGAAAAGCATTCCAGTGGCAACCTGTGAAGCTCTGGTAAACTCCATGCCCAGCAGAGTTAAGGCAGTTCTGGAAAATAATGGTGGCCACACAAAATATTGACGCTTCTGGAACTGTCTCTTAGGGGTGTACTCACTTTTGTTGCCGGTGGTTTAGACATTAGTGGCTGTATATTGAGTTATTTTGAGGGAAGAATAAATTTACACTGTTATATAAGCTGCTTTTCATTGTGTCAAAGTGTCATTTTGTCAGTGTTGTCCCATGAAAAGATATACTTAAATATCTGCAGAAATGTGAGGGGTGTACTCACTTTTCTGATACACTGTATATATTGTTAAGTATTAATGGTGCCTTCACAGATGTGCAGATCACACATGCCATGTGCACTAATACACTTCTATACCACCATGAATACTTGCTTTTGAACTGTGAACTGATAACAATAAAAATCCATGATTTCCAAAAAGAATTTCAAATGTTGATTTGTCGGACCACAGGACACTTTTCCACTTCCCCTCAGTCCATTTTAAATGAGCTTGGGCCCAGAGAAGGTGGCAGTGTTTCTGGATCATGTTTATGTAGTTTCTTCTTTGTGTTTTAGAGTTTAACCTGCATTTGTGGATGTGGACTCTTTTTATGAATGAATAATTACAAACATTTAAACAAGAACTTTCTTTTCAGAGCTGTAGATATTTAGTAAATGGAAGTTTGGGCCATGTAGCTGCTGAGTCTCTGCATAAGTTTAATTATCTTTCTATTAATAAACATTAAAAAAATCTATACATTGAATGCCACAGAAATGTTTCTATTCATTTATTTATTTATTTTTGCTGGCTTTTTAGGGTTTGAAGTGTCAAGGAATATACATATTTTCCATAATTGCATACAGAAAATGTACCAATTAATATAGAAATTATATATATATATATATATATATATATATATATATATATATATATATATATATATATATATAATTAGTTATTATACATCATGAATTGCCTCCATTACAAACTATATAATACAAATTTTCGTTGCTAGTTTAAGAAGTTTACCTTTTTCTGTGTCTGTAATGGTTAAGAATGACAGTTAGCATGTTGACACTTTGCAGTAACGTGTTTTGTGTCCAGATCGTACCCGGATAAACTCTGGCAGGAATCCATTTACATTTTTCACTAAAATGCAATGAGTTCTGTACTTTTCCCACATAAAATCACATCCATACATGTTGTTTCCATTTGACTTTCAATGACTTGCTCAGATATATCTTCATCCTCCTTAAGTAGCTTTTTGTTCTTGCTAATATAGTAAGCATAAAAAATTGAACTTTTTAAAGTAAGCATAATAAATGGAACATTAATAATAAAAATACATACAAATACAATAGAAAATATAAAACAATAATTAAAACTTAGCTAAAATGGAAAAGTTAAATCAAAATTTTAAAAAAGGAGGATAAGATCAAAAAGTAAGCAAAAACTTCATTAAAAAGACTAAAATAGTAAAATAATCCTAATTAGAATAAAAATGTGATAATAAATAAACAAATAACTACATAATAAAATAATGAAAATAAGTGTGTCCTGTAGTGAGTTCCAGCTTACTGATGTTCTGTAACTAATGACACATTTTCGCAGTAAAAGCCCGCGGTACCTGGCATGTGATCCATCCACTGGAGTGAGTCTAATAAATGCCATTATTTACAGACATCATTGAAGATATATATGTTAGCATCTGGCCTGAGAGTGTTTTATAAATAAAAATAAACCAATATATTTCCTACTGTGCTGCTAGTGAAGGTCAACCAACTTTTTCATACAGTCTGCAGTGATGACTGTTATAAGGGTCTCCAGTAACAGACCTTAGTGCAGAGTAATAGTCTGAGTCCAGTGGTTTGAGGGAACTGGCAGATGCATGTTTATACATCTTCGCAGTCCATGACAGATAGTAAGGTTAAGGTTGCCTCAACAATTAATTTTTTTGCATACATGGGAAAACAGGATTTATTTGTATATAGGTAGTTGTGCTTCTGCATATATACAATACAGAAGCATATGTGTGTGTGTATATATATATATATGGGATTTAAAAGTGACTTTATCATCCAGCCATATACCAAATAATCTTTCAATGTTGGATGCACTTTTGTGGATCATACTTTGCTTGTATGCAGATGACATGGTTTTATACAGGTGTAGGTGGAGGCAAGTTCTTTAATATATATTAAATAAAACTGGGCCCAAAAATGGAACCTTGTGGTACTCCTTTAGATACAGTCAAAAAATCTGACTCCAAACTTCCTAGTATTATCCCGGTTGTCACCTCCTTTAAATATCTTTGGAATAAAAATTTTCCTGTCTTTAACTGACGTTGCGGCGAAAAATTTTAATGGCATCTTATCTAAGATAGACACCGATCTCTCTAATTGGTCTCATTTTCCTAATTCCCTGCATGCACGTGTCTCTGCAGTTAAGATGAATGTCCTTCCTCGCATTAATTTTTATTCATATATGATCCCTATTTCTCCGCCAGTTGGGTTCTGGGATAAACTTAAATCCAAATTGTCTCATTATATCTGGAATGGGAAACGTCCACGCATCAAACAGTCAACTCTTCAGCGTAGTAAACTGGAGGGAGGCCTCTCTTTACCAAATTTTAAACTATACGCCCAAGCCTTTGTTCTACGTCCACTGGCAGTGTGGTTTAACTCAAATCTCTGTACCTCATGGCGACCCATAGAAGAAACGCTTGTTGCACCACACACCCTTGAGGACTTGTTATTTAGTGGCATATCTATTAGACAATGTAAGCTACGCTTTGGCCCCATAATATCATATTTGATATCCACATGGAGAGCCGTTGAGAAAATGACTGGATCAGTTGTTAAATGGCATCGGCATTCCCCGCTTTTCCGCAATTATAATCTTCTCTCTGCTAATGCTCCCTTATGCTGCCCGCAGTGGTCTCAGAAGCACATTAAAAAAATTTGGGATTTATACAATGATGAAGGCCTAAAATCTTTTCAGGACCTTCAATCTCAATTTAACATACCAGCTACTTCTTTTTTTATGTATTTACGCATTAGATCAGTACTCCACGCAAATGGGATTCTAGTTAACGCCAATCTACCCATACACCCTTTGCGTAAACTAATTTTGCAGAGTGACCTTACCCCGAATTCAGTATCTAACATTTATTCCTTTCTACTAAAATCTACTTATACTGCTCTGGGTATTATCCCAATATGGGAAAAAGACCTAGACACAGATTTACAAGACATCCCGACTGAACATATCTGGGGTCTAACATTTATATCCTCTAAAAACCCGAATCATCAAGTAATTCATTGGAAATTTATACATAGAGCATACTTAACTCCTTTAAAGCGATATCATATGCACCTGACCAGCTCTCCCCTGTGTGATTCATGTTCCCTAGGGGAATTAGGGACTTTTATGCACTATTTTTGGTCCTGTCCATCATTATCAGCATTCTGGAATCAGTTTACATCTGACACATCAGAGTTGATTGAGAAAGACTTATTTTTAACTCCGAACTTATTCTTTCTAAATAACATCTCAAGCCTCAACTTGTCACTATGGCAGAGAAATCTACTGCTTGCAGCTCTTACCGCGGCAAAACTTCTACTGACCAAACACTGGAACCCTACATGTAAGCTACACAGAACTGCTTGGATTCAAACCCTATTGGACATAATATCTATGGAACTTTCTACAGCTCGTATACACGGGGCTAAGGCCAGGACTCTGGGAAGATGGCATGACGCCTTTGAGAGGGTGAAACTGCTTCTCTTGCACAAGTGAACTCTCAAGACTCTGGAGATTGATGGCAGCAATGTTCTCTTATATGTGACTGTATATTGATTTGTTCGGGGGGGGTCTGTCAGTAGGGGGGGCGGGAACCAGGAGGGTTGGGGAAAAAAAGGAAAAGAAACAATAAAACAGTTGTTCACAAAAAAAAAAAAAATCTGACTCCGTGCTGCGCATTGTTGTCTGTCTGAAAGGTCATTTTGGGGCCATTTAAGTGCATTTGTATCAAAAACGATCATTTGTAAGTTCCTTAAAGTTCCTTTAAGTGTGATCAACTGTATCAAAAGATTTTGATAAATTAATAAAAATGGCAGAACAATGCTTCTTCCTGTCTATGGCCATATAGAGACCATTTAAAACCACTGTGGTATCAGAAATGGTACTGGGTCTTTCTCTAAAGCCAGATTCATAATTAAACAGGATAGAATTTCCATGTAGAAATTATTTACTTATTTCATATAGAAATTATTATTTTAGAATGACCATTTAAAATTTTAGCTAAAGATGACAATTTTGAGATTGGCCTGTAGTTATTTACATCTGCTGCCTCACCTCCTTTATGCAGAGGAATTACATGAGCTATTGTCTAGATCCTGGGAATTCTGCATGATAAAACAGAGAGATTAAAAATATATGTTATGTTTTCTAAAATGTGGCTGCTAAACCTGCTCTTCACCTGTAGTTTTTCATGGATTAATAGTAAGAGAGTAGCTACTATGACTGGAGAGAAGGGCTGGATTCTGAAGAGACCATGGCTCTGGGTAACAGTAGAGTTGATATCAGTTTGACCTAACGGCAGATTTGAGTCAGTATTTTCAAAAATGTGACCAGCTGCAGCAAAATGTGTGTTAAAAGCTCTACAGACTTCCTTCTGATCTGATTCCTTCAGATATCAGCTGACCATCAACAATAACACTGGTTGGAAGGGTAGAGGAATTATTTGAAGGTATTTTAAAGTTTTCCAAAAGTTTTGAGTGCAGAGTTTCTAACTGCAGAGGTACATTTATTTCTTAGTTGTCTGAACATAAGCCACTGATGTCTCTCCCCCATGTATCTGACAAGGCTTTAAAAAATGACAAAACTTCACCAGTAAACCAGAGACTTGATGTGTCTCTTATTCTTTGCTTTTTTTTGGTTCTTTGTTTACCACCATTACAAGTCAATATTTGGAATTTTAGTGTAAGGCAACTTTTACTCATTGCTAAGTCAGGTAGAAAGGTTTGTTCATAAAAATGTTTAAAATTTCCATTCAAGAGTTCGTTTTGTTCTTTAAACTGTTTCTAATGCATCCAATGGGGCAGTGGTCACTAATGCCAAGGCCAAAGACTCCTGAGGCAGTAATTTTGTCCATTTTATTGGACAGAATTAAGTGTATTAGGGTAGATTTTGTGGGATCATTCACATTTGGCCACATTGATTGTGTGAGTACTTGTGTGAGGGTAAAATTTCCACATATTTCCTTTAAGTAATCGTAAGTGTTAAAAAGCCAGTTAAGATTAAAATCCCAGAGGACCAGCATTTCAGCAGTGGTATATTGTGATAAAAGAGTGGCTATTTCATCAAGTGCAGAAGACCAAGCAGAGGGAAGTCTGTATATCCCACCTAAAATAAGAGTTATTTTTCCCAAGGGACACTTTCAGAGCTATGAACTCAAAGTATTTTTTCTTTGGAGACTGCAATTAATGAATTGGCTTGTAAATTTACTGTCACGCATTCAGGACCTCCTATGGAGGAAGTGGACTCAATCTCCCAGGATACTCTGGGGGATCACGTGATGAAGCGCTCACAGGAGACCCCACAACGCTCCTATCAGAGATCTCAGTCTCCTGATTACTGACTGGGTTCACCTGTCTTGCTGATCAGGTGACTCATAGCATAGAGTACTTAAGCCTGGGCTTTTAGTTTGTCCATATGAAGTATTGTTCTTAGAGACTTACTGAGCGTTCTTTGTTTGATGGTATATATGGTTTTTCGACTTAGTGATTTGTGTTTGACTTCTGACTTCTGCATCGCCCATTGTGTACCTTTGCCTGTATTATTGGATTCATGTTTTTTTAACTTTGCCTGGACTTGGATTACGTGTATGTTTTGCCCCTTATGTGCCGACTCGGGATTTAACTTTATTAAATCACTTTCGTCTTTCATCTGCGTTCGTCTGCAACTCCGTGACCCTTACATTTACTCTTATATACGCTGCCTCCTCTTGATTCGCTGTCATTCTATAAAGGTTAAAATCATTTAAGGCCATGCCAAACTGTCTAAGCCAGGTCTCTGTTAGTATTAAAATATCTGGCTCAGATTGTCAGATTGTACAAGTTTTTCCATTTTATCCTTCTGCAGTATGCTTTGGATGTTAAGATTAATTATGTCTAAACCTTTTCTGTTTTTAAAGCTCTCAAGATCTGTTATAGGGTTAACTGCAGGGTTTTCTTGGGAGTGTAAAGTAATAGGAGTTGGTTCAATAAAAATCAGCTTGTCTGGATTAATAAAACCATTAAAAATGTTCACTTCTTTGATATTTCTTATGGATTTTGATAAAGAGCTGGTTTGGGCCTTCTACTGAAAATTACAGAAATACTTGAGTTTGAGTTTGAGGTGTGTAATAGTCATCAGGAGTTGAAAACAGTAAAATATATTATGACCCAATATATGTTAACCCAGCCTATTGGGATGAATCCCATCAACTCTGTAAAAAGAAGGGCTGTTTCCGAAAAGGTTAAAATTGTCAATAAAGGACCATCAGGAGTTGGATCTCTGTATGCCGGGTGATGGGTGGAAGTGGCTGCTCTTGTGTACATTTCAAATAAATTGCAATCCACACCAAAATACATTCCAAACATAAAAATACATTTCAGGATATATGGCTGTTAATAATATGAGTAAATGCATTTTAAAATATATTTGTGTTCAAATTTATGGGGAAATATTACACATAGAAATGTACTTAAGAAAAATACATAAATGTGTTTATGAAGTACATTTGAAAATGTATGAAAAACAGGACAAAAGCAAGTGTTGTAGATATTGATGCATTGAAAATGTTGTTTGATGATGTGATATCTTTATTTGACATTTATGTTGTGTGAAGGTCTTACATAATACAAAGTACAATGCAGTTAGTATCATTCATTCAGTTAATGTATATTTAGTTACATCTCTGAGCATTTTCATATATTACAAAATAATACATGTCATATATATTTCAAATATTTTCTCTTATGGGAGACTATTCTTAATATTGCTGTAACTCCCTGATTGGCTGATGTCTGTTTCTGTTTAACACTACTCTCACTCTGTGCTGAACTAGACCACACATTTTGTTAAACTTGACAGGCAAGGAAAATTAAACATTGATATACATTGTTTTGTAGGCTTATTGCAAATCAGTAGGTATGTTGTATTTAAATAATAATCCATCCATCCATCCATCCATTATCTTCCGCTTGTCAGGGGTTCGGGTCGCGGGGGCAGCATCCTAAGCAATGAAGCCCAGACCTCCCTTTCCCCAGCCACTTCCACCAGCTCTCCAAGGGGGATTCCGAGGCGCTCCCAGGCCAGCTGGGCGATATAGTCGCGCCAGCGTGTCCTGGGTCTTCCCCGGGGTCTCCTCCCAGGTGGACTCGCCTGTGACACCTCCCGAGGGAGGCGTCCAGGAGGCATCCTAACCAGATGCCCGAACCACCTCAGCTGGCTCCTGGACGTGAAGAAGCAGCGGCTCTGCTCCGAGTCCCTCCCGGATGACTGAACTTCTCACCCTATCTCTAAGGGAGAGTCCAGACACCCTGCGGAGGAAACTCATTTCGGCCGCTTGTATTCGCGATCTTATTCTTTCGGTCATTACCCAAAGCTCATGACCATAGGTGAGGGTGGGAACGTAGATCGACCGGTAAATCGAGAGCCTTGCCTTATGGCTCAGCTCTTTCTTTACCACAACAGACCGGTAAAGAGCCCGCATCACTGCTGACCCAGCACCAATCCGCCTGTCAATCTCCCGCTCCCTTGTACCATCACTCGTGAACAAGACCCCGAGATACTTGAACTCCTCCACTTGAGGCAAGAGCCTATCCCCGACCCAGAGAGGGCTCTCCACCCTTTTCCGCCTGAGAACCATGGTCTCGGATTTAGAGGTACTGATTCTCATCCCAGCCGCTTCACACTCGGCTGCAAACCGATCCAGCGAAAGCTGAAGTTCGCGACCTGATGTCCCCAATAGGACCACATCATCTGCAAACAGCAGTGATGTGACCCTGAGGTCACCAAACCGGATACCCTCCATCCCTTGACTGCGCCTAGAAATTCTATCCATAAACATTATGAATAGAATCGTTGACAAAGGGCAGCCCTGACGGAGTCCAACTCTCACTGGGAACGAGTCTGACTTACTGCCGGCTATGCGAACCAAACTCCAGCTTTGTTTGTACAGGGCCTGAATGGCTCGTAGCAAAGAGCCATGTACCCCATACTCCCAAAGCACCTCCCACAGAATACCCCGGGGAACACAGTCGAATGCCTTCTCCAGATCCACAAAGCACATGTGGACTGGTTGGGCAAACTCTCATGAACCCTCCAGAATCCTGGAGAGGGTGAAGAGTTGGTCCAGTGTTCCACGACCAGGGCGGAACCCGCACTGTTCCTCCTGGATCCGAGGTTCGACTATAAGCCGGACTCTCCTCTCCAGTACCCCTGCATAGACCTTGCCAGGGAGGCTGAGGAGTGTGATTCCCCTGTAGTTGGAACACACCCTCCGGTCCCCTTTTTTTAAAAAGAGGCACCACCACCCCAGTCTGCCAATCCAGTGGCACCGCCCCCGATGTCCACGCAATGTTGAAAAGGCGTGTCAGCCAAGACAGCCCCACAACATCCAGAGCCTTGAGGAACTCAGGGCGGATCTCATCCACCCCTGGAGCCTTGCCACCAAGGAGCTTCTTAACTACCTTAGCGACTTCGGCCTCAGTAATGGACAAGCCTATTCCCATGTCCCCAGACTCAGCCTCCTCACTGGAGAACGTGTCGGTGGGATTGAGAAGGTCCTCAAAGTATTCCTTCCACCGCCCAATGACATCTTCAGTCGAAGTCAGCAGCACACCATCTCCACTATATACAGTGCTAGTGGCACACTGCTTTCCCCTTCTGAGTCGCCTGACGGTTTGCCAGAATCTTTTCGGAGCCGACTTAAAGTCAGTTTCCAAGGCCTCACCAAACTCCTCCCATACACGGGTTTTTGCCTTGGCAACAACTGAAGCCGCAGATCACTTGGCCTGTCGATACCTGCCAGCTGCCTCTGGTGTCCCACAGGCCAACCATGCCCGGTAGGACTCCTTCTTCAGCTTGACGGCATCTCTCACCTGGGGTGTCCACCACCTGGTTCGAGGATTACCGCCCCGACAGGCACCAACTACCTTACGGCCACAGCTACAGTCAGCCGCTTCAGCAATGGAGGAACGGAACATGGCCCATTCTGAGTCAATGTCCCCCACCTCCCCCGATATCTGGTCAAAGTTCTGACGGAGGTGTGAGTTGAAGATCAATCTGACAGGTTCTTCTGCTAGACGTTCCCAGCAAACCCTCACTATGCGTTTGGGCTTGCCTGGTCTGACCGGCATCTTCCCCCACCACCTGATCCAACTCACCACCAGGTGGTGATCAGTTGACAGCTCAGCTCCTCTCTTTACCCGAGTGTCCAAAACACATGGCCGCAAGTCCGATGACACGACTACAAAGTCAATCATTGAACTGCGGCCTAGGGTGTCCTGGTGCCATGTGCACTTATGGACATCCTTGTGTTCAAACATGGTGTTCGTGATGGACAAACTGTGGTTTGCGCAGAAGTCCAAAAACTGAACACCACTCGGGTTCAGATCAGAGAGGCCATTCCTCCCAATCACACCCCTCCAGGTCTCACTGTCATTGCCCACATGAGTGTTGAAGTCCCCCAGTAGGACAATAGAGTCTCCAGGAGGAGCACTTTCAAGCACCCTTCCCAAGGACTCTAGGAAGGCTGGGTACTCTGAACTGCTGTTCGGTGCATAAGCACAGACAACAGTCAGGACCCGTTCCCCAACCCGAAGGCGTAGGGAAGCTACCCTCTCGTCCACCGGAGAAAACCCCAACATACAGGCACCGAGTCGAGGGGCTATGAGAAAGCCCACACCTGCCCGCCGCCTCTCACCATGGGCAACTCCAGAAAATAATAAAGTCCAGCCCCTCTCAAGGAGATTGGACCCAGAGCCCAAGCTGTGTGTTGAGGTGAGCCCGACTATATCTAGCCGGTATCTCTCAACCTCGCGCACCAACTCAGGCTCCTTCCCCGCCAGTGAGGTAACGTTCCAAGTTCCAAAAGCCAGTTTCAGCAACCGAGGATCAGAACGCCAAGGCCCACGCCTTCGGACACTGCCCGATCCACAACGCACCGAACCCCTACTACTGCCCCTCCCATTGGTGGTGGGTCGATGGGAGGGGGGACTCATGTAACTCCTTCGGGCTGGGCCCGGCCGGGCACCATGAGTAAATGCCCGGCCACCAGACGCTCGCTGGCGAGCCCCTCCCCCAGGCCTGGCTCCAGGGTGGGGCCCCGGTAACCCTGTTCCGGGCAGGGTACACAAGTCCTGTTTTTGTGTCTTCATAGGGGTTATTATGGATCACACTTTGTCTGACCTGTCACCTAGGACCAGTTTGCCATGGGAGACCCTACCAGGAGCTTTTGCTCCAGACAACATAGCTCCTAAGATCATTCAAGCACGCAAACCCCTCCACCACGATAAGGTGGTGATCCAAGGAGAGGTTAAATAATAATAAAGGACAAATTAAAATGTGTTTGGAAATAATTGGGAAAGCAGTTCAATTTTATTGTAGAAATGAAAAGATTAAATGTTTAATTGTGTAATCTTCTAGATGCTTCCGGTTTACCACATTCATTAACAGAAATAAATCATGAACATCAGAATTGTTAAGACATAAATAATGTTTACAAATTGTTTAACACTTGTATTAAATTATATTTGTTAGTGCCAATTAAATAAAAACACATAAATCATATCAAATCATTCTATTACTATCTATTACTATTAATATTTAGCCATACTTTTTCTTGTTGAAATCTTTGGATTTATTTATTTGTCAACCACTCAAGACATTAACTGCATATAGTTAATATTTACTATTTCATTTCATAATCAGTGTTCAGCTTTTTCAGAATGGGGCTTTTGACTTTAAAGATTATGTTTTTGACTCACAATAAAAATAGAAAATAGAAATAAACTTTCTGTGGAAAAGCACTGGATTTCCAAAATAAGATTGACAGTGCTCCAGAAGCTTTGCATTATCTTATTAATGTGTATTTCCTTTTTTATAGAAATTCTTCGAGAGTGGACAGGTCCTAGCAAGGTTGATGTGGAACCAAAATGAAATATGCACAACAATTCCAGAGTGGGATAAAGCCCACATTGGTCACTATTAAAATCTGTTATGTTCTTGGTGGTTCCAGTAAATTTTTGTTGATATCTGATGGTCATTTTAACAAGTCATATTAACATGAGTGCACATGATACAATGAAAGACCAACATGAATGTTTTTATTCCTTAAACAAAGTGTAGACTCACAAAACCCTTGATTCGTTTTGAAAACGTTTTTTAAAGAGCAAAGTAGTGATTTTTTTAAACAACACTCCTGGAAACATTACTGCTTTATAATGATATATAATTACTGCTTTATTTGATATATACAAATCAAAAGAGCACAAACATTTCTTTTAACCAGCTCAATAGCAGCACAAACATGAGACTAATTTTGGTGCCTTGGGGCGGTTGTGTTACATCATGCATCAACTGTTTTTGCTTAATAACTTGAAAATTAAAATTACATAAAGGTTAGTGGCACAAACACAGCACTAATGAGAGCCTTTTTGTGTGATTTTGAAGTTGATTGGAGGGCTGAAGGATGTCATTTATTTAAAAATATATTTTTAGCCTATAACTTGATAATTAAAAGAGCACAGACAATTTTTTAACTGCACAAATACAGCACAAACCAATGAGACCCTTTTGGTGTGATTTGGACATTAATTGATGGCTTTATAACTGGAGGATTAAAATAGTGTGAACGATTATTTTAAGGCAAGGCAAGGTTTATTATATAACTATAAACTTTATTATATAAAGTTTATTTATATAGCACCTTTCATACACAACGGTCATTCAAAGTGCTTTACAAATGAAAAAATACAGAAAAATGTAATTAATGTAAATAAAATAAAATGTATGTAAATTAAAAAAATTAAAAAACATAATTAAAACAATAGATTTAAAAGAAGTTAATCAAATTTAAAAGAAGGAGATAAAAAATTAGAATAAAAATAAGAAACATGATTAAAACAATAGATATAAAAGAAGTTAAATGAATGAGGATAAGAGTGCCATTACAGGATAAAAGTGGATTAAACTGACCTAAAGGTTCAAACATGAAGGTTTTCATTCTGGATTTAAAAGTGTCTAGTGTTGGGGCTCTTCTGATGCTCTCTGTCAACTGGTTCCATTTCAGAGCAGCGTAGTAGCTAAATGCCACCTCTCCATGTTTAGTTTTTACCTTAGGCTGCACTAACTGACCAGTTCCTGATGATCTGAGAGTTCTGCCCGGCTCATATTGCTGGAGCACATCTAATAAATATACTGGTCCTGCACCACTAAGACATTTATAGACCAGTAATAGTACCTTAAAGTCTATCCTGTAACATACTGGTATCCAGTGTAGGGATTTAAGGATAGGAGTGATGTGCTCCCTTCTTTTACTCCTAGTGAGAACTCTGGCAGCTGCGTTTTGAATCAGCTGAAGCTGTTTGATTGTCTTTTTTGGGAGTCCAGTTAGGAGCCCATTACAGTAATCAATCCTACTAGAAACAAAGGCGTATATGAGTATCTCCAGGTCTGCTTTAGCCAGAAAATCTCTGATTTTATTGATGTTTTTGAGGTGATAGAAAGCTGATTTGGTGACAGCTTTGACATGACTGTTAAAAGTGAGATCAGAGTCCATTTGTACACTAAGGTTACGTACTAGTTCTTTAGATTTTAGGCCTCTTGAATCTAGATAGGCAGCTAGTCTGTGTCTTTCATTGCTATTCCCAAATAAAATAATCTCTGTTTTATCTTTATTCAACTGCAGAAAGTTGTGTTTCATCCATTTGTTTATGTGCTCAAGGCATTTGAACAGTGAGTCTAGGGGACCGTAGTCATTTGGGCAGAGAGCCATGTAGATCTGAGTGTCATCTGCATAGCTGTGGTAAGATATCCCATAAGTATGCATGATTTCACCTAGAGGAATCATATATAAATTAAATAAGAGTGGCCCAAGAATTGAACCCTGGGGTACACCACAGGTCACTGGCACAGTCTCAGAAACTGCACAAACTGCACAAACCAGCACAGACGCAGCACAAAGGAATGAGACCATTTTGGCGCAATTTGGATGTTGATGGGGGGCTGAGTGACGTCATAGACAATAAAATGTTAAATGTGTTAGTTTCTTAAAAACGGTGCCAGCACAAACAATGATTTCTTTGGCACAAACCAACACAAACAAATCGCTTTTATTTTATTTTTTACTTTTATTTTATTAGCGGTTGCTAGCCCATGGCTCAACCTGGCATGCACACCTCTCTGGCCTTGGGTTTAGGTCCTAACTGAGGCCAGTGATCCTCATCCTGGACAGCCATAGCAGCCGCTCAAGGAAGAGTGCTGTCTTGCCTGGTGCTGATCGCCTGTGTTGCAGCCAACAAGGAGTCGAGGACATCCTCACCGTCTTTGATCTAGTAGAGCACAGAAATTCTTCCTTCAAGTTTACAAATCTTCTGGCTCACAGTCATCACGTCCAGCTGGAGAGCTAAGGGGAGGCATAGCCCAAAAACTACTCATAGATTAAAATAAAATATTTTTAGCATTTAAAACAAGGCTTACAAAAGGTAAAAACAACAGCTGGGATGCCCAGTTGGGCTAAAAACAAGCTAAAGGATAGGCTAAAAACAAAACAGCTTAGCAGCGATGACGCTCTGCTCTGATACATATTTATTTTGGCTCAGAACGCAAAGGAAACAAATATTTCACATTAAAACAAACATTTTTGAGGTAAGTGGGCTTACCCCATTACATTTCAAGTATATTGGCAACAAGAAGTCACTATTAATTTATAAACGATAAATAATTATCTATTTATAGGATTTTTTGTCTGCCCCAAGAAGGCATTAAGGATATCAATTCAATTATAATTTCATTTAGTCATTTTGTAATCCTCCTCAGCTAATCTAACATTTCTACTTTTTTAGAGCTTTCTGTTAATTATATGTAATTATATAATGAAGTCAGACAGAACTAGTATATTAGAATAATTTAATACTTTTATCTGCCACTATACTGCTTTTATATTTTGGAAAATGGTGACTCTAAACTTTTGAACAGTAGTGTACCTCACATAGTAAATCACATCACAGTCCAAAGAGTACTACATAAACCACAAATGTTCAAAACAAAACCAAAATCACAGCTTTATTGCATACACAGATGTCATCATATGACTGCAGTCACATTTCAGTTTTGCCAGACAGCTTTTGAGGTTTGGTTTAAGAATGATGATTCTGAGAAAAATACTCATCAAAAACTGTAGTCAACGGTACAGATGACAAATATTTACATCCCATTATTAGTCAACAGCCACATTTCAGAACCTTTTGTATTTAGTAGGTTTCACATTCAGTCATCTGAAAGGGAACTTTTGATGGCTGGAATTTACTGTTAGAGCCTATTTCACTTTGGCTCCCAAGTAAGCCATTAAGCTAAATTCATAAAGTTACCAACCTCAGTAAACACTGTAAACACTGTGTCCAGAATGATGAACACATTGCAATGACGGAGAAAGCTGTGTAGCATATAGAATTACGTTAAAATTAAGTTAACATCCAAAGTGCCTATTTAAGTATACATTGTATTGAACATATCAGTATACACTGTACTGAAGGCATCAGTAAACACTGTACAGACTGTATTAGTATACAATGTATTGAATGTATCAGTAAACACTGTATTGAATGTATCAGTACATGCTGTATGAAATGTATCATTATACACTATACTGAATGTACCAGTATATGATGCATTGTATGTATCAGTGAAAACTATACTGAATGCATCAGTTAACACTGTATTGAATGTATCAGCATACACTGTATTCAATGTACCAGTATACATTGTATTGAATGTATCAGTATACACTGTATTGAATGCATCAGCATACTCTGTATTGAATGTATCAGTATACACTATATTGAATGTATCAGTAAATACTGTACTGAATGTATCAGTATACATGGTATTCAATTAATCAATAAGCACTGTACTGAATGTATCAGTATACACTATATTGAATATATCAGTACACAATGCACTGCAAGAATCACTATACACTGTATTAAATGTATCAGTAAAGACTGTACTGAATGTGTCAGTATACACTGTATTCAATGAATCACTAAAAACTGCACTGAATGTATCAGTATACACTATATTAAATATATCAGTTCACACTGCACTGGATGAATCATTGTACACTGCATTGAATGTATCAGTAAACAATGTATTGAATGTGTGAGTATCCACTGTATTGAATGTATCAGTCCACACTGTATTGAATGTATCAGTATAAACTGCTTTGAATGTATCAGTAAACACTGTAGCTACTGAATATATCTTTATACACTGTATTGAATGTATCAGTATACACTGTCTTGAATGTATCAGTAAACATTATATTGAATGTATCAGTAAACACTGTATTGAATGCATCAGTAAACATTATATTCAATATATCAGTATACACTGTACTGATTGTGTCAGTATCCACTGTATTGAATGTATCAGTGCACACTGTATTGAATGTATCAGTATAAACTATACTGAATGTATCAGTATACACTGCTTTGAATGTATCAGTAAACACTTTAGCTACTGAATATATCTGTATACACTGTATTGAATGTGTCAGTATACACTGTATTGAATGTGTCAGTATACACTGTACTGAATGTATCAGTAAACACTGTCTTGAACATATCAGTAAACATTATATTGAATGTATCAGTAAACACAGTACTGAATGCATCAGTAAACACTATATTCAATATATCAGTATACACTGCACTGGATGTATCAGTATACACTGTACTTAATGTATCACTGAAAACTGTACTGAATATATCATTATACACGGTACTGAATGTATCAGTATACACTGTACTGACTGTATCAGTAAACATTGTATTGTATGTAGCAGTATACACTGTTCTGAATGTGTGAGTAAACACTGTACTGAATGTATCAGTATACAGTGTATTGAATGTGTCAGTATACAGTGTATTGAATGTGTCAGTATACACTGTATTGAATGTGTCAGTATACACTCTACTGAATGTATCAGAAAACACTGTACTGACTGTATCAGTAAACATTGTATTGTATGTAGCAGTATACACTGTTCTGAATGTGTGAGTAAACACTGTACTGAATGTATCAGTATACAGTGTATTGAATGTGTCAGTATACAGTGTATTGAATGTATCATTATACACTGTACTGAATGTATCAGTGAACACTGCACTGAATGTATCAGTATACACTCTATTGAATGTATCACTAAACACTGTACGAAATGTAACAGTGAACACCACTGAATGTATCAGCATACACGGTACTGAATGTATCAGTATACACAGTACTGAATGTATCAGTATACACGGTACTGAATGTATCAGAATCCACTGTATTGAATGTATGAGTATACACTGTACTAAATGTGTCAGTATACACTGTGTTGAATGTAACAATACACACTGCATTGAATGTATCAGCTGCCCTGTGATGGACTGGTGACCTGTCCAGGTTGTATCCTGCCTTCTGCCCAATGAATGCTGGGATAGGCTCCAGCAACCTCCCGTGACCCTGAGAGAGCAGCAGCTAAGAAAACGGACGGACGGATGAATGTATCAGTATACACTCCATTGAATGTATGAGTAAACACTTTACTGAACATAATTTTTCCCCCAGTCCAATAACTCCTTTCATTGTGAATGGTGGGCTAATCTGCTGTAAACTAACCTGCATAAACAAAGATGGCTATTGATACAGATCCTGATGGAGAAAGAAAGAAAGAAAGAAAGAAAGAAAGGAAGGAAGAAAGGAAGGAAGAAAGGAAGGAAGGAAGGAAGGAAGGAAGGAATGAATGAAGGAAGGAAGGAAGGAAGAATAGAGCAGCTATACCTGCACCTCCAGACGCATGAAATATTTTAGTTGGGGACCAGGAAAACAGAAATGACTAATAGTAATATGGGCAGACACTACTGTGCTCAACAAACCGCAGATAAAGCAATTGAAGGGATAGTTGAAGGGAACAGTTGAAACTGGTTGCCACCCGATGAGCGGATTTGCATATTCTGTCCCTCTCAGCAACTGGATTTCAGTCAGACTAACTCGAGAGGCATTTGAGTACCAAGTGTAAATGCATGTGGCTAAAATCTTATCTGGATACACTCCAGTTACTAGTCACCTGCTCTCAGTAGGAGTTTTAGCATTAGCACTAGCATTAGCAGAATGGGAAGTTCTAGGAGAGGTGAAAGGTGAGACTACAGAGCTACATGTAGTGCGTCATTTGGATTTAGCTTCAATGCGGACCCATTGCTCGTATCTGCCAGCTGTAGTCACAGTAGTGGTTCCATCCACACTTTACACTGGCCTGGCTCTGTGTCTTTTCACTGCCCTCTGTTCCATTAAAACCCCCGCCCACTGTTTGCTGGAATGCCAGCTCTTACACTCACCCAGAGGTGGACGAAGTACACAAATCATGTACTTGAGTTAAAGTAGAGATACCCAAGGTAAAATATTACTCCAGTAAAAGTAGAAGTCCTTACTCTAGACCTCAACTTGAGTAAAAGTACAAAAGTATTTGCCTTCAAATGTACTTAAGTATCGAAAGTAAAAGTACTAAAAGATTAATTATGGCTCTGATGTCCTGTTATCATTTTTGTAACAAGACTCGCTTCATGAACTCATTTCAGGTGAAAATCCTCCAGTGTCTCTCTTGGTAAACCAGTCTTTTAATAGAATGTCATTAATTAGTGAAGCTGATGTCTATTAAAATGATCATAAGCACAAAACACTGAAGGCAAACAGTTTCCATCAGGGAGAACCGAGTGGCTCTGAAATCACTTTTTACAAACAAGCAAAGTTTCAGTTTAAAATTACTTTGTAAATTAGTTACAAGTTGAATAAAAACTGGCTTTAAACTCAGGATCACAAATAAGTTTTCCTTTACTATATTGATCTGTAGGTCTCTGTTCATAAACATCAACTAACCGAAACTAATTTACTATAAAATGAAAGTGTTTGTATGAATTCAGAAAAAAAGAAACATCAGTCACGACTGCATATGTATACATATTTCTATATTGTGCTCTATTTACACAAAGTTAGGTTAGTTCATCATTTAGGTGACGTATGTGCTCCCAAATTTTTACGCTGCTGCACTGACGTTGAACCGTGTGCTGCACTGGGTTGGTATGACCAACAGGTCAAAACACGCTCAGAACAAAGTGACAACAGTGAAAGTGGACTAAAATACACAGGTGGGTGTTTATTGGTCAGAAATGTTGCAGGAATGCTATTACTCTTACATTTGCCACCATAAAAAAACAGAAAATAGATATGCTTATCATCTGTATCACAAACAAAGTGGTAATAATCATAATAATATACCTTAATCTCTGCTACTTGATGATTTGTTTACCAGTTTAACCAGGTCGCTGATGCTTGGTCAAAAACACACCTCACAATCCACATGGCAAAATTTAGTGCCTGTCTTTGTATCTTTGCCATAATTTTATTGCTCTGACGTTACTAGCAGTAGCTTGTGTGGCAAGAACAATATGAGCGTTTGTAAAGAGTAAACTGTTGAACAGGTAGATTATGTGGACAGTAGCCTTAGAAACAATTTCATTTCTTTAAATATAATATATAAATTACCTTAAAATAGAAATGTTTTTAAAACATACATAGATTCTTACCCTGCCATTCAAACATTTGGAGTCATAATAATATAAATGATATTATTCTGTATATAACAGTAGCTTACCCAATGTAGATTTAGATATTAAAAACTACAAACCAAAAGGTATCTTTAGATGTTGTACTGAATATTTTGAGTATTTTGGGACAACAAGGATTTATTCAATGATAAATGATATGCTGTAAATCTCTGTTTACAGTTTCTGCAACCTAAAAATCAAAATGTATGTTACTGAAAACACTGAATGCAACAGGTTTTTGATTTTGAACAGGCAGGTCAAAATTGTCATTTGGACTTGTCAGTTAATGGCAGTTACACAGTGTAATAAGTTGTTCTGACACTCAGCAACCATGGACTCCTCTAATCAGCTGGCTGAGGATTTGAAAATTAAGCTAATTGATGTGTACAAAGCAGGGGAAGCCTATAAAAAGATGTCAAAGAAATTCCAGATTAGTTTCCACTATACAAAATGTCATTAAGAAATGGCAGTTCCATCATTCCACTGGGATTTTTTGCTTTCACAAACATGATCTACTTTTCACGACAGGTCACAACAAGCTCAGAACAAAGTGACCGCTGTGCCCTGATTGGTGCTCTTGCTTTGCACTTCTTTTGTTTTGACGTTACGTTTTTAAACGCACAGAAACCAAAAGGAACAACAGATTCCTCAAAATGTAGTGGAGTAAAAAGTCAGATATTTGACTTTGAAATGTAGTGGAGTGAAAGTAAAAAGTCGACCAAAATTGAAATACTTAAGTACAGATACACGAAAAAACTACTTAAGTACAGTAACTAATTACATTTACTTAGTTACTGTCCACCACTGCACTCATTGGACCTTCCATTGCTCCAAAGTCCAATTCGGATACTCAGGTATTTGTCAGGCGATTCTGACAGTGGGCACTGGACACGGGACTGGGCGGAATAACCTATATGTTCATGCATCAGTGAACCTTGGGTGCACTACAAACCTGTGACTGGTTTGTGCTTTGTTCTTCCTAAAGACAACTGTTGGTAGGTGCTCACCACTGCTGACCAGAAGTACCCCACCTTGGGAGCCACAACATTTTCTGTTCTTGATTGGTCCTCACCTGTTTCTTGTTAACCCTCTTGTTAACCACCTGTGTCTCATTAACCTGTGCCTGTATTTAAGCCCTGTGTTTTCCCCTGTGAGTTTGCAGGTCTTTGTATGTATTATATTGTTTAGTCTTGTTCCTTCTGACTTCCATTGTGTGTTTACTCTGTGTTTCTGTGTAGTCTATTCCCCGATCTATCCGTGTTGGCTGTCTGACCCTGGACCGTTTTGACCCTGAATCTGTATTTGCTACAGATAAATCTCGCTTCCATTCACATAGGTGTCTACCTCATCATCGAGCGATCATCCACACGTTACACTCTGCTTTATCCTTTAGCTCAGCTGTAGCTGCTTTTCTTGCATCTTTGAGAACTTCTCCATGAGTTTCTTGTAAAATGTCTCTTAATGTTTGAATTGTTATGAGGTTGAAGTCACTTCTCATCCTCCAGCTTCTCATTCGATTTCTCCCATTCCACCTTAAATGGTGCCTGAGGCACCAGATTGTCCTGCTGCTCCATTTAAGGTGGAACAGGAGAATTTGAATGAGAAGTAGGAGAAAGAGAAGCTGACTTAAGTTAAGCAAGTTGCTGCAGATTAGATGTTTCAGCAAAGCAGAGTGATTTATAAATGTAACTAAGACCATTCCTCTTCAAATTATTGATGTTCGTCTTCTTTCTCTTTGCATTATCTTTTCTCTTTTGTTCTCTGTGTTGTGTGTCCAACAGTCTGCACGTCAGTCTTCAGCGTTAAAGGTTGGTGAATTAGCAATTATGCTTTAACTCCAGTGTTTAAGACTATTTATTGTGAAAACTGTGTTAGAACTGTGTGTTATAACAATTTTACAGTAAAGGAGGGTTATGTTATTTTACCTAGAAATCTAGTTCTGCTGTGGAGCTGCAGCAGCTCTGCAGCAGTGGAGTGATTATTCAGGCCTGATTCTCACCCCACACAGTCACTGATGAGGAGTTTGTGGCTAAAGTGTTGCTGAAGTTTAATAAAGACTCGGAATGTTACGTCTGTTCATAAACCAATCAGACATAACATTATGAGCACCTCTTTATTTCTACACTTATTGTCCATTTTATCAGCTCCACTTACTATATAGGTGTATTTTGTAGTTCTACAATTACAGACTGTAGTCCATCTGATACTTTGTTAGCCCCCTTTTAACCCATTCTTCAGTGGTCAGGACCCCCATGGACCCTCACAGACCAGGTACTATTTGTGTGGTGGATCATTTTCAGCACTGCAGTAACACTGTGGTGGTGGTGTGTTGTGCTGGTATGAGTGGATTGGACACAGCAGTGCTGCTGAAGTTTTAAACACTGTGTCCACTCACTGTCCACTTTATTAGACGCACCTGTGTTTTTGGGTCACCCTGTAGTGGCAAGGCCAGAGACGACAGCTCATCTCTTGCTGTGCAGTATCCCACAACTGGGGAAATTCCACCTCCACATTTAACCCATCCATGAAGTGAAACACCACATACACACTAGCGAATACACACACACTAGGGGGCAGTGAGCATACTTGCCCGGAGTGGTGAGCAGTCCTATCCATGGCACCCAGGGAGCAATTAGGGGTTAGGTGTCTTGCTCTAGGACACCTCAGTCTGTCAGTGCTGGGGATTGAACTGGCAACCTTCCGGTCACAGGGCCAGTTCCCATGACTGCCCCCTAGTCCTTCATCAGTGGTCACAGGATGCTGTTGGCTGGATATTTTTGGTTGGTGTACTATGATCAGTGTTTAAAAACTCCAGCAGCACTGCTGTGACTGATCCATTTAGACCAGCACAACACACACTAACACACCACCACCACATCAGTGTTACTGGGGTGCTGAGATTGATCTACCACCCAAATAATACCTTTTCTCCATTGTGGTTCTGACCACTGAAAAACAGAGTAAACGGGGGCTAACAAAGTATGCAGAGTAACAGATGTACTACAGTCTGTAATTGTAGAACAATTATAGAGTAAGTCGAGCTGATAAAATGGACAATGAGCATCAAAACAAGGATGGTAATCGGTGTATCTTGCGGAAATGTTTAAATTGGAGCAGTTTTATTTCAACAGTTGACAACAATTTTGCACATTTTGCATCAAATTCTCTGGTTTGTATTCAGTTATTTTTGTTGATTTCTGGAATGATTGACTTTGCCTTTAGTCTTAATTTTTGTTGGATATTACGCCTTTGGGTGTGTAAGTTTGATTGTTGGTTACACTTTTTGGTAATCTGTTTGTATATAGCAGGCCCTGATGGCATTCCAGGGCAGGTCCTGAAAACGTGTGCCAATCAGCTGCCACCTTCACGGACATTTTCAACATCTCCCTGGCACAGTCTGTTGTTCCTGCCTGCTTCAAAGCCACAACCATCATCCCCATCCTAAGGAAAACCACCATTTCAAGCATGAACGACTACCACCCCATTGCTCTCACACCATAGTCATAAAGTGCTTCGAGAGACTGATCCTCACTCACACAAAGAGGAGTCTTCCCAGCACCCTGGACTCTCACCAGTTTGCCTAACGGGCAAACAGATCTACTGAGGACGCAGTCTCTCTGGCAATACACACTGCAATCAACCACCTGGAAGGAACAAACACCTATGTAAGAATGCTGTTCATCGACTTCAGCTCCGCTTTTAATACCATCATCCCCTCCAGACTCGTCTCCAAGATCAACACACTTGGAGTAAGTCACACTATGTGCAGCTGGATTATGGACTTCTTCACCTGCAGACCCCAGTGTGTTAGGATGGGTGAACACACCTCCCCCTTCCTCACACTCAGCACAGGTTGTTCACAAGGTTGTGTCCTCTCACCAATGCTCTACACACTGTACACCTACGACTGCACTCCAAAATACAGCTCCAATACTTTTATTAAATTTGCAGATGACACCACAATTATAGGCAATATCACCAACAATGATGAAGGGCCGTACAGATAGGAAGTCAAGCTCCTCACAGAGTGGTGTGCCGCCAACAACCTGTCCCTCAACGTCAGCAATACCAAAGAACTGATTGTTGACTTTAGGAGGGAAAGTAGAGAGCATGCACCACTGAGCATTGAGGGGGTGATGGTGGAAAGGGTGAACAGCTTCTTGGTGTCTACATATCCAATGATCTCACCTGGTCACTCAACACATCCCACATAATCAGGAAAAGCCAACAACCCCTTCACTTCCTCAGAAGGTTAAAAAAAGTCAACCTACCACAACAGCTCCTCATTAACGTCTACAGAGCCACAGTGGAGAGCATCTTGACCAGCTGCAGCACCGTCTGGTACGGCAGCAAGACTGCTGCTGAATGCAAGGCCTTGCAGAGGATGGTCAAAACTGCTCAACACATCACCGCAGCTGTCCTCCCACCCATAGAGGACATATGACAAGCGATGTGAAAGGAAAGCCATCAACATATCCTCAGACCCCACACATCCCAGCCACCCTTTGTTCCAACCTCTGCCATCTGGAAAGAGGTACTGGAACATCCGAGCCAGAACCATCAAGTTCAAGAACAGTTTCTATCTCCAAGCTGTCAAACTTGTCACATCGGCAGCATCAACCTGAGCTTAACAACACTACAGTTTGTTACTGATCAGCCTGATCACCCAGCACAGTACACACTGAGCTCCACCAACTTAGAGGACTGTATGCTGTGCACTTCATCTCTGAGTGAGCCTTATTTGTAGTATATTTATATATTTATACTGTAACTGTTTATTTAATATGTTACCTGAACATTATGCTGCTACTCTCTACCTGCACTGTACACTTTATATACAGATCACTGTTTACATCTTTTTTGCACTACTAGTACTTCTGCATTTACTGTACTGTACTTCAATTCACCCTGCACATTTCTGTCTATATATCTGATACACTTGAGTATCTGACTATGCACATACTGTCTATACATCCAATATACCTGTTATAACCTTTGCCTATGCACATTTTGTCTACATTTGGAAAAGTAGCCCAATAGTGTTTAGTTATACTGTACTACCCTGTATTGTATAATGACAATAACGTTTAATTGAATTGAATTTGCAGCTTTTCAATTGTGTGTTTCTTTCTGGCACATGATTAAATGCAGCAGCCACGTTTACATGCAACCTAATAATCCATTAATAATCCAGCTAATAGCTCAATCGGAGCAGAATACAAAACACCTCAATCTGAATAGTCTAGTCTGATTGAGGCCATTCGAAATTCAATTTCTATCCAATTGAATGAGGTGGGTAATCCTGTAAATAATCTGTTAAATGGAAGAATAATAGCCATGTAAACGAATTATGATGAATCCGATTATATTCCAATCGGAACGTCTAAGTACGTTCTGTGCATGTGCGTTCATGTCAGCAAAAACAGAGAACTAGTAAACGGCTCTGGCAATGGCATGGCAGAGCAGAAACTGGGAAGTTTATGCACTGGGCTTTAAAAGACGGCAGTGGGACGGACGTCCATCTTATGTGTCTCGGAACATGACGTCTTCCTCTCGCCGCTTCTTTAATAAGTACATGTGAAGTACGTTTTTCTGAGTCTGACATCAGTTTAAAGCAAAACTCGGACTGGACATCACGTGATGTTCACTTTCATGGTAATGTTTACTCTAAGCAGTTCTCCACACATGCACGTTGTTTTGCATCGGCCCACTTGTAGTGAGCATGTAAACGAAGATTTTCCATCAGATTGTTGAATAGTGTGCATATAAACACCTCAGTCTGAATCTGTAATCGGAATGTATTTAAACGGATTGGCCAAAACGCAGCCAGTGTCTTGTTCACACCATCAGTTGGGCTTGTTTGGTGTATCAGGTTGAGATTCACAAACGTTCTGACAGTCACGCTTTGAAAGTAGCTACTACTCTTTCAGGAAAAGTAGCTAAATTGTAATCATAATCATAATCACAAAAAAAATTCTGATCAGTGTATGTACTATGGAGGTATATTACATAACAAAAACAATAGTGTCTGAATGGATTGCATTTGGGCCCACAGTGGAGGGGCCTCCCCCAGTTTTTTTTTTTATTGGCCTGATCCAGGCCCAGAACGCCCACTAGGAATACTGAGACTCTTTTGTCCGGTATTCTCACCTGTCAGTTGGACCATCCAGGCCAGATGCACTAGAGATGAACTAGACTGTAAGCGCAGCCACATCCACTAATATGTGATTAAATGTATCACTGAGCTGTAATTTCACATGTTCAAGTATAAATAACATATGAAGTGTAGCATTATTTATACTGGGATGTTTAATTGACTGAGCTTGTACTATCGTACCTCATGGATGGGGATCGTAGATAGGTGGGCTATTTGGTGTCATATGATACATTCACAGAGTTTAACTGTTTCAATCACTTCTTATTGTAAATAAACAATATTATTATATACATCCTACTGCACAAACCTGTCAGGCATCTGATAAAGCCATTTATCTGGGTTGTGTTTGTTTTTGTTCCAAAAATACCAACATTAGTATAAATATAAATAAATAAATCCAAGGGACTTACAAATAATGTATATAGAAATCCAAATAACGCAAGATCAACTTGTGTGAGATATAACAGCATTATAAATATGCAGAAAAACATTGTCATTTTTAAAATTACAATGGGATATATGTAGTGGGGTATACATTTCCAGAGCATGTAGCTCCAATGCAAACCTAAAGATGCAGACTCTTGACACCAAACATGCTTTAGTTGCTTGACCTAATTTGAGGTAAAGGGTTTTTTTATTCCATTAAATAGGCATTTAAACTGTAACTAGCATGTAATTGATAAGCAGCTGAAAATATATATCCAATTCATACAGTACAACTTGTTTACACACATCTACTGACAAGTAGACAACTGAGTTTCCCTTATTTTTGCTGCTTTCTGTAATAATTTACTTAATTACGCAATAAAATACACAAGGTTGTGTGCCATCACAAATAATATCATAGCTGTGGTTTGGTTGCAAGACATGATAACACCCTACCTCTTGTGTTCTTTTACTCTTATTCAAGTTTGGCAAAAAAGAAAAAAGTCAAGCCAGAAACATCCATTGTGTAAATTGAGCCATGTATTCATTTTCTGTTTTTGTATGTCCTAAAATAGAAACTTAGTAACCAGGACACCAAGCTTTAGACAGACATTACCTCAGCAGAATGATACCATTAATCAGGGGTGGTGCCACACCTCTAAAAGTGGTATGGCAAAAATATTGTTTAAAAAACTGTGTCTGGCTGCATAACGAAATGCTTTGTATAGAAATAGTCTTTAAACCTGTCTATAAACCTAGTCATGAAGAGTGTCAGGGTTTTTGGATTCAACATCAAGCTTTGATGGCTAACATCTCTGAAAACCCTCTGGCTGTTTTCATACCCAGTTCATGTTCTAAAGTCCACAAAAAAGTTTGGGTTTTTGTGAAATCGTATCTTTTTCATTTGCTTTGGTTGTCTTCACACTGCAACAGTGAAAGTGGACTAAAATACACAGGTGGGTGTTTATTGGTCAGAAATGTTGCAGGAATGCTATTACTCTTACATTTGCCACCATAAAAAAACAGAAAATAGATATGCTTATCATCTGTATCACAAACAAAGTGGTAATAATCATAATAATATACCTTAATCTCTGCTACTTGATGATTTGTTTACCAGTTTAACCAGGTCGCTGATGCTTGGTCAAAAACACACCTCACAATCCACATGGCAAAATTTAGTGCCTGTCTTTGTATCTTTGCCATAATTTTATTGCTCTGACGTTACTAGCAGTAGCTTGTGTGGCAAGAACAAGTAGATTATGTGGACAGTAGCCTTAGAAACAATTTCATTTCTTTAAATATAATATATAAATTACCTTAAAATAGAAATGTTTTTAAAACATACATAGATTCTTACCCTGCCATTCAAACATTTGGAGTCATAATAATATAAATGATATTATTCTGTATATAACAGTAGCTTACCCAATGTAGATTTAGATATTAAAAACTACAAACCAAAAGGTATCTTTAGCTGTTGTACTGAATATTTTGAGTATTTTGGGACAACAAGGATTTATTCAATGATAAATGATATGCTGTAAATCTCTGTTTACAGTTTCTGCAACCTAAAAATCAAAATGTATGTTACTGAAAACACTGAATGCAACAGGTTTTTGATTTTGAACAGGCAGGTCAAAATTGTCATTTGGACTTGTCAGTTAATGGCAGTTACACAGTGTAATAAATTGTTCTGACACTCAGCAACCATGGACTCCTCTAATCAGCTGGCTGAGGATTTGAAAATGAAGCTAATTGATGTGTACAAAGCAGGGGAAGCCTATAAAAAGATGTCAAAGAAATTCCAGATTACAGTTTCCACTATACAAAATGTCATTAAGAAATGGCAGTTAAGGGCAACTGAGGAAACCAAGGTAAGATCTCTAAGACTGTCACACATCCCACAAACTCTTTAATGGGGAAACAACTCCAAGCAGACTTCAGGAGAGCACATGATTACTCTGCTGCAATCTGAGTCTGACTCAGATTCCCCAGAGTTTTATCTCCATTCACCTGTGTACCATGTCATATGACTTTTAGAAATAATATTTAAGCCTGGGCTTAGATTAAAAACTTTGCGAAGTATTGTTTCCTGGTGAACTACTGAGCAGTTTTTGATGATTGTTTTTTCGTGCCTTTTGACCATTGCCTTGCTTCCCTGATTCTTGATTTTCTGCCTTGTCCCTGCCTTTACTACGATTCTGGTTTATCCCTTTGTTGACATTAAACATCTCATCTCATTTCTGCCTGCATCTGTTTCCTTGTCACAGAGACAAGGAAAACTCTCTAGTAGAACTGCTCATATGCTGGCCAGAAATCCTCAAATGACAGAAGTTCTGGTGCATCATTCCACTGGGATTTTTTGCTTTCACAAACATGATCTACTTTGATGAGTCACCAGAAAGAAACCTTACATATGATTTCACAACAGAAGTTACTGTCTGGCATTTTGTCATGCATTTTGGAATCAGCAAAGATATGTCTAGTGAAAAAGGGAGCAGCATTTAATGAAAAGAACACCTTATCACTGTTTAGCATAATATGTAAATCTATTATGCTGTATCTATTATACTGCAAAGAGGCTGGCTTCTACAACAGGGCAATTGTCCAAAACTACTCCAGGGCTAATAGAAACAAAATCTAGAAATAAGTGCAAAACACCTATTGGTAATTTTGGAAATGTGATATACTCAAAAAAGAGAAGACCATACATTGAATTTCAGGAAACTCTCAATACATTATCAGCAACACATCAACACCATGTCAGCAGTAGTGAAGCATCTGAATACTCTGAGGTAAATACATTGTAGATATTCTGTTGATACATTACTTACATAAAGTAGATGTATTGTTGATATGTTACTTCCATACCTTACCCAAAACCTAACCCTAGCCCTAATCCTAACCTTAACATTTACCCAAAACCTGTTTTTCACGTTACTGAGTGTTTGTTTCATATAAAAAGGACGACTCCAAATAAAGTATCATCAAATAATAGCCTCAGACAGAGAAGGCCATTGACTGTATAGAATGGGACTATTTATTTTTTGTTCTTAATGAATTTGACTTCAGAAATATATTGATTTCCTGGATTAAGCTGCTCTATACTGCACCATTACCTCATGTCCATACAAACTCTGTATATTCTGATTATTTTTCTTTACACAGAGGTACACACCAAGGATGCCCCTTATCGCCATTACTTTTCGCTATTGCCATAGAACCTCTCTCAATCACTCTTAAAACTGCTCCAGCAGTACAAGGAATCATGAGCTACAAAATTGAAAATAGAGTTTCCCTCTATGCGGATGATCTCTTGATATATATAACTCACCCCCTGTCTGCCATTCCTGTTATTAATTCCATTGTAATAGAATTTGGTTCATATTCAGGCTATAAGATAAATTTCTCCAAAAGCGTGTTTTACCCAATTAATGCTGCTGCCTGTACAATTACACAAATGGAAATCCCCTTTGGGCTGGCACCTGACAGACTTAAATATCTAGGTGTTAATGTTACTCGCAAAATATCACTTATTCAGGATGCTAATATTTCCCCTCTACTCTACTAAAATGTGCAGTGACCTGCAGAGGTGGAGTAGCCTTCCCCTCTCTTTAGCGGGTAGGGTACAGTGTATTAAGATGAATGTCCTTCCAAAATTCTCTTTTTTGTTTCAATGTCTTCCTATTTTTCTACCCAAATCCTTTTTTGTTTCTATAGATAAGGCTGTCACTGGGTTTATTTGGGGTGGTTGTGTCCCCCGTATCAGGAAAGGAATTCTTCAGTGTCCCCGTTCTTCTGGTGGCTTGGCCCTCCCTAATTTTATGTATTACTACTTTGCAGCCAACATACAAAAAATGGCATTTTGGTTTAAAAACCCAGGGGCTGCATGGTGTATTATGGAATCCCTTTCCTGTCACTCATCTTCTATACGCACCTTGGTTTATTCCTCTCTTCCCATACTTTCCTCTCATTTCTCCTTCAACCCGTTAGTTGTGTCTACAACTAAAGATCTGGTTTCGCAGAATGTTTCATTTTACTGAGGCGTCTGTTTTAAGTCCAATATGTAAAAATCATTTATTCAACCCTGAACTCTAGATATAAGCTGGGAGAGGAGAGGTATTACCACCTTTAAGGATCTCTTTGATGAAACGTTTCGTAGTTTATCTTCAGTAGTCTCTACATTTAGGCCTCCTAGAACAGACCTTTTTAGATTTTTCCAAGTTCGTCACTGTGCACAATCCCTTTTTCCCATGTTTCCGGAATGCCCCCAGCTCTCCCATGGGAGGACTTTGTAACTGGAAAAAGTGAGGGAAAGCTTAATTCTATTTTTTATCTCATAAAGCAAAGATTTCTGATGCCAAGACTAAAAGGGTAGTGGAGTTAGGATTTGAGTTGGAGGAGAGATGGTGGACTGAAGCTATGGCTAGAGTTAACTCCTCATCCTCTTGTGCAAGACTAAACATAATGCAACTGAAAGTTATTCATAGAGTTCATCTATGCAATGCTAAATTAGCACAAATTTATCTGGAGGTTAAGCTAACCTAAAAGCTTAAAGTCTATAAATAGCCAACATTTCACCCATTTCTGCAATGATGGAAATACCCAGTTCCAATTCATGGCCACCACCATTTCTGATAAGATAGCTGCAGATGGGCAAAAACAAATCCTTATCTCAGTTTACATCACCCTTCTCAAGAATGTACACCAAGCCTTACAGAGACATAAAGGCCAAAGAATTAGTAATTTAAAATTATTTAAATTTGATTACAGGAGATAATTTACATCCCTTCAACAAACCTCAAAATCTACAATGAACTATTTCAAGAATATTTGAATATTCCAAAAAACATTTGGAATGGCCTTCACGATCCGCTGACTTGAACATCACTGAAAATCTGTGAGTAAAATTATGGGGGGGGGGGATGCAAATTTAAAATGAATGAATGTGATTACTGTGTAGGTAAAGGTGGGGGCAGTGGCATAGATCTGGACCCATTAGTGAGATGACTATTTTAATCCAATTTCTTAACAATAAACATTTTTATATATTTTTTCCAAATATCTTAGGCTCTACATAAATTAACATAACTGCATTAGAATGTGCCAAAAAAAATTGGTTACTGTAGAGGATGTGTTAACACTATATGGACAGATGACCATCACATCTTCATGAACATGTTGGACATCCCATTCCAAAACTATAACAAAGTGTATCTGTGGGAATTTGTGCCCATTCAGTCTAAAGAGCATTTGTGAAGTCAGGCACTAATGTTGAATTAGAAGAATCAATGTTCCAAATGATCTCAAACCTGTGTTCATCTGTGTTGAGGTCAAAGCTCTGCATGGGCCACTAGAGAGTTTTACACCACTTCAGCTGCTTGGCTTTGTAGACAGTGATCTTAGGTTTGCATGCAGCTGCTTGATCTTGGAAACCCATTACCCAATGCATACTTCTTGTGCTGACATTGCTTTCTATTGCTTACATTGATGCAATAGACACGCTACACATGTCAGTATTTGGAGGCCCCTCTCTGTGAGCTGTTTTTGCTCCTCGATGCTTCTGTTTCACAATAACAGCACTTATGATTAACCAGGGCAGAAGTAGCAGGATGGATTTCACAAACTGATTTCTAGTTGATAGTCAAACAGTGCATCCTACAGTCAAACTATGCCACGTTTAAAGTCATTGAGCTCTTCAGTACAATCCATTTTACTGTCTATAGAGGCTGCATGGCTATGTGCTTGATTTTATCCATCTGTTAGCAATGCGTATGGCGCAAAACATGATTTGGAGGTGTAGGATTTAGGAGTTGTTAGTGTAGATGAGTGCAATGTATCTCAAATCATTCCAATCTGGTAAATTTGAAATAATGTGCATTAACTAGCTATGCTACATTAATTACCTTGAATTGGGAAGTGTTGCGGTGGAGAAGAGCAGATTTAGCTGTATGTCAGAAAAGCACTTCTGTGAAACTTAACTAACTAAACTCTTTATCTGTCTCTTTTAACAATAGTCTCTGTAGCACAGTGACAGCAGGAATCACACCTGAGGCCAAAACGACGACCTCACTTGTGAAATTGCATGTCTTGTTGGAGTTTGGCTGGTTGAGCTGTAGTTGATTGTTGTCTAAAGCCAGAATACACTGTGCGATTTTAGAAATCTCATTCTTCAGTAACTCACACTGTGCATTTGAATAGGCCATCACGCACGGACAAAGCCTATCATTTATAAGTGCACAATTTACATAAAGACTGGAGCCAATTGACATGCTACGTGAATTGCAGCCCCAACCTACGTGAATTGCAGCCACAAACAACTCTATATATGTACATTTACCAATAAAGCTGTTTGAGGAACTGTGCTATAGCAGGGCTACTAAATTATGCCACACTGCGCACTCACTAAAACCAAGTGGTGACGTACGTGGGAAGGAAAATACAATCTGTCTCACTTTAGCCTTTTTCACAAAGACAGGTCAAAAAAATCAAAGAATTATCGTTTAATCCTCTGAATTTTATTCAGTCAAACAGAGTAAATATACAAGGCATATACAGACTTTGGTACCACAAATGTCAACTTTCTCATTTTTGTTTTGGCGGCTCACATGTCTCCACCAGTGTTGGGGAAGTGGTTGTGATTCTGTTTGGATGTGTTTAAAACCAGGCTAAAAGCAGAGTGCTCGCCTGGGGGGAATTTGACAAGATGGAATGCTTAAGTGACAAGTTTTATTGACATGATTCAGCAAAGCGTACATGTCCCTTAGGTCAAATGAAATAAGGTGGTATAAGATATTGGTATTGATGCATTTTTATGAGTATGAGTAATTGGGCAAGACGTTGGGCCAGTATCTGAATCAATGCGTCCCTGGTTCAAACTTCAGCATATGATTATTATTTTCTTGTTCAGATGTTTCAGAGATATAAGCTGCGCTATAGCAGACTGTAAGTACTTATGACTACCTAGCTGGCCATCTGCAACAGCCAGATGATCAGTCAGGCAGCCTTCAGTGCTTGAACCAATAATAACGTTTAGGCACATTAAAGCAGAGAGAGTGTATTTCCTTTTTCTCAATCGAAACTTGCAGTAAACTTGCAAATCCCTCTTTTCTTGGAACGAGAGCAAAATTATTTTGTAATAGTTTCTCTCTGAAAATCATGGGGTGTAAGAGAAGTTAAATGCATTGTCATGGCATTGTTTCTGCCAGTGAAAAGGCCTCCTCCCATCGGCAACATGTTTCTCTTCAAAGAAACACTAATATTCACACAAACAACTACCCAAACTCACCTTAGCTTTCTTTAATTTTCTTTCTTATGTGAATCTAAAATGACTATTGGAGATCTTTCAGAAGACATTAGATATAAGATAATAAATGAGCACAAGGAAAGAAAAAGTCAAAGTGGAATTTCCAAAACTGTAGTTTTTCTCTGAGAGAGAGGAGAAAATCAAGCTCCACTTTTACTTCTGAAAGTGAGAGTTTCTCTCCATTCTTTCATTGTAAGAAGACAACTCAACACAATGAGACTGAAAGGATATAAAAACTGCCAAAACTGGACATGTGAGGCTTTATGGAGTAAGATTTTATACAATCAGTCTTAATTTGTCTCTGGGATTACTTGGGTTGTGAGAAGTAGAAAGCTCAATCAACTTCTAAGACTGAACTTTGAAGGTGTGGAAAAATGATCCCTTTAGATTTCTTTGATAAACTGAAAGCAAATCTCCTGAAAATAAGCCGATATAACAGCAAAGGTTGAAAAACTACATGCTGAAAAATTAAAGTTAGTTCAGTTATTTTAGCAGGCACTATTTGGGTGGTGGATCTCAGCACTGCAGTAACACTGACGTGTGTATGTATGTAGTGGTATGTTAGTGTGTGTTGTTCTGGTATGAATGGATCAGATACAGCAGTGTTGCTGGAGTTTTTAAACACTTTGTCCACTCACTGTCCACTCTATTAGACACTCCTACCTTGTCAGTCCACCTTGTGGATGTAAAGTCAGAGACAGTAGCTCATCTGCTGCTTGTTTTGGCCATCCTCTAGTCCTTTACATTTATGGCATTTGGCTGACGGTCTTATCCAGAGTGACTTAAAATTTGATAATTTTACACAGGTAGGCCAAGGTGATATTAGGAGTCTTGCCCAAGGACTCTTATTGGTATAGCGTAGGGTGCTTGCCCTAGTGGGGGATTGAACCCTAATCTAGAGTGTTAACCACTGGCAGAGGTGTTAACCACTACATCACTAACCACTTAGTCCTTCATCAGTGGTCACAGGACGCTGTTGACTGGATATTTTTGGTTGGTAGACTATTCTCAGTCCAGCAGTGACACTGAGATGTTTAAAAACTCCAGCAGCACTACTATGTCTGATCTACTCAGACCAGTGCAACACCACCACCATCAGTGTTACTGCAGTGCTGAGAATGATCTATGTATCATATATGATGTGTGTGTGTGTGTGTGTGTGTGTGTGTGTGTGTGTGTGTGTGTGTGTGTGTGTGTGTGTGTGTGTGTGTGTGTGTGTGTGTGATATATATATATATTATTGCAGTCGGAACAAAACTTTGTATCTCCATTTTTGTTGTTTTCCAGTTTTTGACATAATTTGACCTTTTACCCTTTACATTGTGTGTACATTTCATGATGAATGGACCAAAAGAAGCCCAAAAAAAAAGAAAGTCCAAAATGACTTGGAAAAAATTCTGGTTCCACTGACTTACATTAAAAGTAAAGTATGTTTTTCCTTCTCCGATAAAGTGACCATTTTGGAGATAGGAGGTTTTCTTCCGACAACAGCAATATATACACACACACACACACTACTGTATATTTCTGAAAGCATTCGCTCACCCATCCAAATCATTGAATTCAGGTGTTCTATTCACTTCCATGACCACAGGTGTATAAAAACAAGCACCTAGGCCTGCCGACTGCTTCTACAAACATTAGTGAAAGAATGGGTCGCTCTCAGGAGTTCAGTGAATTCCAGCATGGTACCGGCATAGGATGCCACCTGTGCAACAAGTCCAGTCGTGAAATTTCCTCGCTACTAAATATTCCTCAGTCAACTGTCAGAGGTATTATAACAAAGTGGAAGCGATTGAGAACAACAGCATCTCAGCCACGAAGTGGTCGGCCACGTAAAATGACAGAGCAGGGTTAGCAGATGCTGTGGCGCATAGTGCGCAGAGGTCTCCAACTTTCTGCAGAGTAACTACAGACCTCCAAACTTCATGTGGCCTTCAGATCAGCTCAAGAACAGAGTAGAGAGCTTCATGCAATGGGTTTCCATGGCCAAGTAGCTGTATCTAAGCCTTACATCACCAAGTGCAATGCAAAACGTTGAATGCAGTGGTGTAAAGCGCCACCACTGGACTCTAGAGCAGTGAAGACCTGTTCTCTGGAGTCATGAATCATGCTTCTACATCTGCCAATCCGATGGATTTGGCGATTCTCAGTCAGAGAATGGTACTTGTCTTGACTGCATTGTGCCAAGTCTAAAGTTTGGTGGAGGGGGGAATATGGTGTGGAGTTGTTTTTCAGGAGTTGGGCCTGGCCCCTTAGTTCCAGTGAAAGGAACTCTTAATGCTTCAGGAGACCAAGAGATTTTGGACAATTTCATGCTTCCAACTTTGTGGGAACAGTTTGGGGACGGCCCCTTCCTGTTCCAACATGACTGAATGCCAGTGCACAAAGCAAGGTCCATGAAGACATGGATGAGCGAGTTTGGTGTGGAAGAACTTGACTGGCCTGCATAGAGTCCTGACCTCAACCCAATAGAACATTTTTGGAATGAGTTAGAGTGGAGACTGTGAGCTAAGTCTTCTCGCCCAACATCAGAAATACACTTCTAGAAGAATGGTCAAAAATTCCCATAAACACACTCCTAAACCTTGTGGAAAGCCTTCCCAGAAGAGTTGAAGTTGTTATAGCTGCAAAGGGTGGGCCAACATAATAGTAAACCCTACGGATTAAGAATGGGATATCGCTCAACTACATATGCGTGTGAAGGCAGACAAGTGAATACTTTTGGCAATATATATATATATATATATATATATATATATATATATATATATATACACACACACACACACACACACACATCACTGGTGAATCTGAGTACCGGCACTTTAAGCAGCGTTTATACCAACTGTAAAGCTGCATGGTGGTGGTAATATTATGGTTTGGGGCTGATTTGCTGCCTCATGGCCTGACCAGTTTTCAGTCACAGAATCGACTATGAATTCTCATTCATACCAGAGAGTGCTTGAGGAGAATGTCTGTAAAAAAGTTACCAATGTTTCTAGTCCTATGGGCCTAACTGCTATTACATCAAAATGCTATTACCCTAACTTATCAGCCCCTTTCAAAAACGCAGAAAAGATTTTATAGCCATACAGTGTGTAAATCTTATCACAGTATTAGGTGGCATATCTAGACTCTCATCATGGCACTTACTTTGGGAAGTCTTGCCCTAGAGGGCACTGTAGGGCACTAAATCTCATTTCCTTCACTGGGATTTTTTTCTCTCCATTGCAAAAGCACTTCGTCATGTTTTCTCATTTGGAAGGGCATCTAAGGGCATCAGAAGGACACCTGTAGCTAATGCCATTGTAATGGCACATGTATGGCACCACATCACATTTTCTCCCCTGGAAGGGCATCCATTATGAAACTTGAACACATTCTCCTGCCTGTAGGGACACTGCATCACATTTAATCCACTAGAGTGGCACTTCTCCATTAGAGGAGCACCAAACTGGGCACTTCATCATGTTTTCTTACCTGTAGAAGGACCCTATACAGCACTGCATCACATTTTCTCTACCAGAACGGGTAGCCTTTGGGACACTGTCATGCAAGGGTGGAATTGAGGTCAATTCATAATGACACCCTTTTCCATTGGATGGGCACCCATAGCGAATGTCAAGTTTAAACCATTATAAGGGCTCCTTACAGAACATTATATGACGTTTTCTCCACGAGAAGGCCACTCATCAAGACATTTTATCAAATCATTTTGCTCTAGAGCAAATCATCATAATTTATTGCATACTGGGGAACCCTAGATAGTACGCAATCATTTATTTGCATGTGACGGGCAGCCAATAGGACACTCTCTCATTTTCATCCATTTCGCCACAGGGCACTTTAAAACACTTTTTTAACCACTAGGCCACCAGAGAGGAGTAAACACAGTCATTCAAATTGGTTTGGTGTGAAATGAAGACATACTGAGTCAGAATTGTTCACGGTGGTGGTGATAGGAACCAGACGTCTACCTCTGAAAGCTCCTTCACAGAAAGATCTTCTGTGGAATGGTTAGACTTGCGCTCCCTGATGTCTAAGATATTGTCTTATAATAGTTTTGTGTTAATTTTTTGTTTCAAAATGTATTTTAATCCATTCATCCATTTTTTTCAGATTTACTATTTTACCATCATCAACATTATATATAAAAACTTAGAAGGCACGTGTAGCTTCACTGGTGGTTTTGGATAGTAAATAAAATTGCTATATTTGTGTTGTAGACATGATGACCCCCTATCACCACCACTGTATAGAAAACTGAGTCAGTATGTTTCTCTACAATACTTTCAGCTTAGGCCACTCTAAATGACTTTGTTTACATTGCAAGGAAATTTGAAAAAATCGGCGTAGTTCCCCTTTAATGTTTGCGTTTTAACTTTGGCTTTACTTAAGTTTAGTTACTAGGATTTATGAGGTTTAGGATTTACGAGGTTACTACGTTATGAGTGTTAGTTATTGTCGTTATTGCTGGTTTTCTGAAGGGCATTAATAAATAAATGATGACAGTAATATTGTGTCATTAAAAAATATGAGAAATAGAAAAACCCTAAAGAGGGTCATCCACACACCCACAAGTGACGTGTCTGGGAGCGCAGCTGTGCGCGCTGAGAGAGGTAGGCTAAGGTCAGGCGGTGGGGGTGGGGGGGGGGGGGGGGGTTGCTTAGTCAAACTTAGTCAAAGTTTCAAATACAGCCTAATGAGGAAACGCCTGAAAACAATCAGGGAAGAAAGCGAAACTGCGATATCTGTACAGACCTGCGCTCCCAAAACTGCATCTGCACTCGGTGAGTTGTTCCAGCTTACGTCATCCCGTCAGGAATTTCCCTTTCGTTGTGAATCCCGTTGGGATGCATTCTTCTCTTCTGTGATGAAAAACCTGCTGGATATTTTGAAAAATGGTTCTGTGTGGCACAGGTACACAGGTACAAGGCACCGAACAGTCATGCTGTCATATATAAAGTTTTTTTACTTCATTTAGTACTTTTGTTTTGGATTGATGGTCCAGACAGTAGGAGTAAAAAAAAATACATGTAACATGTAGAATATAGACGACTTAAATGTCTTAGTGATAAAAATCGTTTTTTATTGTTATATATCTTGTTGGAAGACTTAATTTGTTTATTTATAGTTTTGATCACGTACCCGTCTTATGTATGTAAAGTGGGCGTGTTCTGGTGGAATTTGTGTGTATACTGTGCAGGCAAAAAAAAACTATCGTTGCGCAGGGGGCGGGCCAATCGTAGCGCGGGGGCGGGGCTTGTGGCAATACGCGTGGGAAGAAGGACGCTGCAGGGCGGGTCATTGATCCCGTGCATATAAATCTTTACAATGCAAGCCTGGGTCAGTAAAACACAGCTGGTTGACGGTAACCCAAGTTCAATCGACGAGTCTGTGCGATGGCGGCGACCGGTAACATCGAGACTGGCGTTCAGGGTGTGGAGCGAGCAGAAATGCTCCGCCTCGTCATGGAGCACTGCCGAGAGATGAAGCGACACGAGACGTGCTCGCGCTTTGCCACTGGATTCCTGCTCCTTACGCTCTTCGCCACTTTCCTCTTCGTCCAGGTCTTAGGACAGAGCAGTAAGGTAATAGTCTGAAACGTTTGTTCGAGGAAGCCTGGTGTATCGAGACTGGGGTCGGTTTCATATAGGAAGTTTCCGTTCCGCCTTAAATCGTGCAGCGTTCTATTCTGGCGCCTGTACAGGTGGCAGCGTGTAACTTGCACTGTTTAAGATGGAACGGAGAATTGGAATCCGTCCTCGTACTGGTGTATTGGAAACGACTGCATTTGCAAGTCCGAGTTTACCGTTTAGACCGGTGCTTTGTGTAAGTGTGCGTGGCTGTCAGTTATTTAACTGTTTTGTCTCCCATTCATGCCAGGATGCACCAAGTGAGCAACCGGTGACGAACACAGGTGAGTTTTACCTTCAAATACAAAGTACAGTGGTGGAGGTTGGAACCAGGGGTCGTTTAATGTACTATACAAAACAGCCGTGTCTTTATTTTTTTCTATGTTGGTAAAGGTAACATAGTGGTAAATAAGGGAAAAACTTTTCATTGTACTTATGAACATGTTGTAAACAGACCTTATCTTACAGTTATTCTAAAACAATGTCTTGGGCACATTCATGACCATTTTGTGTAATTGAACAGGCATCTAGTTCCTATCAGCACTACTGTAAACAATTCTGTAGGTTTCTGTAAAATGACATATCAGTAGATAAAATTACATCAAACCACTCTGAATTACTTTGTTTACATCTTAATGATGTGATCTTGATCTATCTATCTAAAAGGTTTGCCTTCTTTTATTCAGCAGGTCTGGTTCAGGCACAGACCAGTGGTAGACACCGTGTGCACTCTGTACATCTGCTGAGTAAGTAACTAACACTTACAAACACAGTACACTTTATGTCCAAACTTCTTAAGTTTGAAAGTTTGGAACAACTGAAAAAGCCACATTTAAAAACAGATGATCTCAATAGCTGAAAGGGTTCTTCAATTTGATAGATCGTGCCGGGGATGTGCTGGATGAAAAGAGCACCAAAAACGGTTCTTCTGTTGTAACAATTTTGACATCGTAACAATAGATGAACCCTTTTAGGTGCTATATAGAACACTTTTAAAAAGGTTCTATATAAAACCATCTACAGCTCATTATCTATCAATCTGAAGAGCCCTTTCACAATGCAAAGAATCCTTTCATCATGCAAGGATTCTTTGAGTGTTCAAGGTTCTACTTAGTATGTCCAAAAGTTTGACCTCTGAGATTTGATGGGTTGGAACAACTGAAAAAGCATCAGTAGTGCCACATTTAAAAACGGATGCACACAGTTTCTGTCTCAACAGTTGAATGTTTGGGGGGGCTTAATACCCTTCCAGTCTACACTTTGCATTGAGCATGGAGTCCTTGTGCTTTTCGTTGGCATTATATGAGTTTATGTGTAATGTAACGCAATGGATGAATTGGCTGAATTCATTAGATAGAAATTATATTCAAACACTTTTGGACTTATTGTGTATATACGTCTTGAAAAGTCAACATTTAACCGCTTAACAGGTAATGGATAAATGACTAAATGACTAAAAGTCATTGTGAGTGTAATATTGTACAATTGCTGCAACGTTCCTGTGTGTAATGCATGATGTGTACGCATTATGCCAAGTTAATGTGATCAGTAGGGCTAATTTTACCTTCCCTGATGTTTCAACAGGTTATCCTCCGGATCCAGTCACTGAGATGAAAAATGACACCCATGTCATCCGTTGGCGTGAATCCTCTAAGCTCAGAATGATAGAGAACAACACAGGTCTTGTTATCCCTAGAAACGGCTGGTACCTTGTTAACCTAAGAATATCCTACCGCGTGCCTGATGGGCCGTGTCCTTGTAAGCACTACTTAGGAGACGACGATGAAGGCAAGGAAGACCCTCTTTGCTTTTTGAGTATGACTGTTCAGCAGAAACATAGTGAGTACCCTGGTTGGAGGGACGTCGTACAGGCGAAGGAGACCATGTTTTGCACGCTCGGTTCTCGTCGGACTATTCATTTAAGCAGAGTGGTCAATCTGAAACAATCTACTGTGGTAATAGTTACCATAGCTTCAGACAACCATGGTCTTATTAGCAGGGAAACTCACGACTACTTTGAAATCACTCGTCTGTAACGTGATGCTATTGTCACCTTTAACTACACATTGGTATTACTGTGCATTTTTTTAATGAGTTATGAATGTATTTTCAGATTTATGTTATTCAGTGAACTCTTGAACTATGAGCTACTTACACTGGCTTTAAAATTAAGAGATCATTATATAAGAAGAAAAAGAGTTAGTTCTGCATAATATTAGCATGGTGGTTTATGTGAATAACTTTTTTCCTTATTTTTGTTTGCTTTTTGCCTGCTTGATCTGGTCAATGAAGTTCTTCTGAACTGCACTGTCCAAATTGTTATTAAATAACATGATTGCATGCATACTAAGTATCCATAAGGTATCATATGTTTTACTATGGTAAATAAGGTCTTTTCAGTCCTTGATGACAGTAGATTGGCCCTCGAGTTCGTTGGCACATTGTTGCCAGCTGGTAGGGCTGTTGACACGTTTTATGTTAAAACTTGTTTTGTACTCACATTTCATTGTTGCAAAATTGTGGAATTGTCCAAATTGTCTTTTGAAATAAAATCAGTAATTTCTGTAATTATCCTCCTGTGTTCATTATTGTGCCTAACAGAGTATCAAAAGAACATTATAACTGCAACATGCCTGTTGAAATGCAGCAAACATAAAGCAAGAATTGATGTGGAAGAGTAATAATAATAAAAATAATTTTATTTATATAGCCCTTTTCATGCTTGTGGCAGCTCAAAGTGCTTTACAGAGAGGTGATAAAATAGTTATAGAAGAGATCGTTAGTATTTAGATACTAAATGAAGAAGATTAAATTACAACATGAAGATAAATATCACAAGACATTCAGTTTTAATTAAATGCTGGTTTAAAGAGATACGTTTGTAGGTGCTTTTTAAAAGTGAGCACTGAGCTTGTAAGGGATGCATAATTTTATTAGAAAGTCCAGTAAGAAGAGATTTACAGTGATCAAGTCTGCTTGTAACAAATGCATGAACAAATTTCTGTGCGTCGCTCTGAAGTAGAAAAGACCGAACTTTAGCAATATTTCTTAAGGGATAAAAAGCTACTTTAGTGACCGTGTTTACATGCGGGGTAAAACAGAGCTCAGAGTCTAAGATCACATCCAGGTTTTGTACTTCAGGTTTGGTATAAGAAGCTAAAAAACTAAGTTTCACAAAAATAATTTTTCTCTGAGTATCTGCACCAACGATCAGTATTTCAGTTTTTCATGATTTAATTGTAGAAAATTTTTCGACATCCACTGAGAAATATCTGACACACAGCTGGTTAGTCTGTCTACAGAGTCTTGATCTTCAGAAGGAATAGAAATGTATAGCTGCGTGTTGTCAGCATAGCTGTGAAAATTTATACTATGCTTCCTAATGACATCACCTAGAGATAGCATGTACAAAGAGAACAGCAAAGGCCTTAAGACTGAACCTTGGGGGACTCCACAAGAAATGTCCAATCGTTTTGATTAATGATTTCCAAGTGAAGCCATGAGCTGTTACTTAAATATGATTTAAACCATTCTAAAACTGCCAGAGAGACCAACCCAGCATTCAAGACGCAGGGGTAAAATCTTGGGGTCAACGGTATTAAAGGCTGCACTGAGATCTAATAAAACCAAAATAGAACGATTTTGTGCATCAGCACTGAGCCTGAGGTCATTCATAAAGCTAATGATTGCTGTCCCTGTAATATGGTTGGAATGAAAACCTGACAGAAACTTTTCATATAAATAGTTTGATATTAGATATGTATTTAGCTGTTTGAAAGCAACTTTTTCTAAGACATTACTTAGAAAAGGTAGGTTTGAAAATGGTCTAAAATTGTTTAGTATGGAAGGATCCCTGCTACTGTTTTTTAGCAGAGGCTTCACCAAGGCAGGTTTAAAAGCATCTGGGAAAACACCTGTTGACAGAGAACAATTTACAATAGTTAAAACATCATTGTGAACAAAATCAAAAACTATCTTAAGGAATGAAGTAGGAGCAGGGTCAAGATCATGTGTGGATGAACTTAGTTTGTTTAAAATAGTTGTGAGACTCCTCATAGTTGACAACAGAAAAAGATGTCATTACTGATGTAGCTGGCTCATCAGGAACATTGTAGGAGCTTGTTTGAGTCTGCTGAGCTACATCCTGTCCTATCAGGTCTATTTTATTTTGGAAATGAATTGCAAACTCTTCACAAATTTTAGAAGATAAATCATCATTAAACGCACTAGCAGACAAGTTAGGGTTAATTAGTAGGTCTATGGTGTAAGAAGGATTTTGGTATTATTTTTGCGTCTATTGATTACACGGGAGAGATATTACTGGATATTTTCATAGCATTATTACAGACTGAGATCTGCTCTTTGAGAATATCATGTCTCTTTGAGAATGTACCTGCAGTTTACTTTTCCTCCTCTTAGGCTGGTGTATGTCCTCATTCATCCATGGATTTTTAAGAGTGTGTGAGCTTTTCTTCCTTCTTCCTTATTGGGGCAAGAAGGTGAAGGCTTTCTCATACTCTAGCACTTAGATTGGAGACTAGATCATTACAGGATGGAGTATCTGTAATGTATCTGTATTCGCTGAACTATTATAAGCAGTTTTAAACTTCTCAACTGTTTCTGAGTCAATGTAGCGTTTTTCAAAGTAACTTTCAGGTACTTTCTTCTTTACTTCTAAATTGATTCGAAAGAAAATACAGAAGGGGTCTGATATGAAAACATCCAAGATTTGAGACGCCTTTGTGTTTAAACCTTTAGTGATGACCAGATCCAGGATGTGACAGTACAGTAGCTTAAAAGGTAAATAAATAAAGCATTACATTAGAAATTTTGATAAAATTTCTAAAATTTGCTAAAGTGAACTTATGCTTATTATTTAGCCTAAAATCAGGTATTAGTTTGGGGGACAGTTTCTCAGATGGAGTTCTCTGGGTTAAGTACACTCAAATGTCCCATGGCCACAGCTTCCCAACTCTGGTCTTGGAATACCATGCACATTTTAGAGTTCTCCATCTCCCAGCACACCCACTTTAAATCATGAAGAGCTTGTTAATGAGCTGATTAAATGGATCAGGTGTGTTGGGAGCAGGGTAAACACTGTGATATATGGGGCAGGGGGTACTGGAGGACCAAGGTTGGAAACCACTATTCTAGACAGTTTAAGCCAAGAAAGGTTTGAAAATGTATGTAAAAGAATGTGCATAACTGTAGGCCAGTTGGTGAGAATTTTTTTTATTCTAATCCAAAATTACATTCCATTGGCTCCTTCACTGCTACAGTGCAGCATATCAGCTTCATGCATGTTTGAGAAATTACAAAACAGTCAGATTGCTGGGCTCTTATCAAGTATCAAAGGATAAATCTGACACGCTTTCGCCTGTCTTCATCATATGAGTTGGGAGACTTCCTCATATGAGTTGGGAGACATACATTAATGTCAGAGGCCACCCTTTCAGTTAATTTCCAGTCAAAATGGCCAAGAGACAGAACCTTTTCATTATTCAGCTTCAGAAAAAAAAGCAGAAAACATCAGCATTTAATCACAAATTTCAACCCATGAGTCGTTAAAATCTTACTCTGTGTCAGCCGTCCAGTCTCAATGTTTTAGTATAAACTCTTATTTTTTGTCTATTTTCTTTCCTCAGTAAGAGCTTCTCAACAGCTACACATCCTTTCAGACTCATAGTCTTAAGTTTAGTTGTATTGTCACAGTGAAAGGATGGAGAGAAACATGGATCTTTGAAGCTTGAAGTGCTGTTCATCTGATGGAGACTTGCATAGCTGTTGGAGGTCAATTTTATTTATATTTTTTACTACACACTTATGAAAATTTGTAAAAATGGTAAGGATTGTTTAGTAAAGAAAATGTTTAATAAATACTCAAAGAACCCTTTACATGATTAACGGTTTCTTTACATCACGAAAGGGTTCTTTAGACTGATACAGATTGTGCTGTAGGCAAAAAAGCTCTATTTTAGCAAGCTTATTAGGCTTATTTTGTTGCTATACAGATCCCTTTCTAAGAAAGGTCCTAATTGGAACCATCTGCAGCACATTCTCCATCAGTCTGAACATCTCTTTCACAATGCAAATAAACCTTCAGTCAAGCAAGGTGTTCTTTGAGTCCTTCCAATTCATGTTTCTAAATAGAATCATCTTTATTAAAGAACTGTTAAAGATCCATCATTTTTTAAGAGTGTAGTTAGTCCCCCCACAGGACCACCACAGAGCAGGTATGATTTGGAATGTGGATCATTCTCTGCACTGCACTGACACTGACATGGCAGTGGTGAGTTACTGTGTATTGTGCTGGTATGAGTGGATCAGACACAGCAGTGCTGATGGAGTTTTTAAATACTGCATCCACTCACTGTCCACTCTATTAGACACACTCATCTTGTTGGTCCATGTTGTAGATGTAAAGTCAGAGACAATAACGATCTGTTGCTGCAAAGTTTGTGGTGGTCATGCTCTAGTCCTTCATCACTGGTCACAGGACACTGTTGACTGAATATTTTTGGTTAGTGGACTATTCTCAGTCCAGTTGTCCATGTTGTCTTTATACTATTTTTGAATAGATATAGGGTTGGAATTATCTGCACATCATTGCATTCTTTTTTTATTTACACAATGTCCCAACTTTTTTGACAACAGGTCAGCACATCCTCAGTTTGTCCAGCACTGAGGTTTTGCAAAATGAGGATAAGGATGAATTTCACTTGCAAAATGTGACTAACATCACAAGTTGAAAAAGTTGCCAAATGTTTTTTTTTTTTTTGATGTTTATGGCTGGTTCATGAGACAGATGGAGTTTGGTCTGTGAACAGATATGAAATAAACAGGACATAAACTTATAAGATGCATGGTGACTATAGCCTTTGAGTGAACCCTGGGTCACCAGATGGTAGATCTGATCTTGATTATGAGATTGAGGAGTCTTTGGCTGGTTTGACTCAGCTCCTGAGCTATGGTTGTTTTAAATGGCATAGTGTAATGACTCATATATGAAACCCTTTAAAATGTCTAGCCTACATGTCTACACTGTCACAAGCTGTTTTTCCATTTGTTTGCTCCAACATTCTCCCTCTTCCCCATTCAGTGGTGGATGAAGTACACAAAACATGTACTTGAGTTAAAGTAGAGACACCCAAGGTAAAATATTACTCCAGTAAAAGTAGAAGTTCTTCCCTTTAGACCTTCGCTTGAGTAAAAGTACAAGAGTATTTGCTTTCAAATGTACTTAAGTATCAAAAGTACAAGTACTAAAAGATTCATTATGTTATATTACCATTTTTAAAACAAGACTCTGGCTTCATTAACTCATTTTAGATTAAAATACTCCAGTGTCTCTCTTGGTAAACCAGTTTTTTGATAGAATGCCATTAATTAATGAATGACTGAATTAATTAATGCTGTGCAGAATGGGGAGCTGGATCTAGAGGATTATACATCTGCTGTCCTCGGATACATCATCAAGTGTGCTGAGGATGTCACCACCACCAGGACTGTGACATGCTAGGCAAACCAGAAACCCTGGCTGAATGCAGAGGTCTAATCTCTGCTGAAAGTCAGGAATGCTGTCTTCAGGTCTGGCGATTCACAGAAACTCAGGGGAGCTAGACGAAAGCTGACGGCAGGCGTAAAGAGGGCCAAAGCTGCATACGCTCAGAAGATCCAGGGTCATTTTTCTTCCCAGGATCCACGGAGCATGTGGAAGGGCATAAAGTGCATCGCAGACTACAACACCAGAGATGCACAATGCACTAGGGACCCCTCACTGCCTGATGCTCTCAATAAGTTCTATGCCCGCTTTGAGAACCCAAACACACACCCCAGCACCAGACACACTCCAGCACCCAGAGAACAGCAAATCAGCGTGACCCAAACTGAGGTCAGGAGGATCCTAAAGAAGATTAATCCCCGTAAAGCTGCTGGCCTGGATAACATTCCGGGGTGTGTGCTGAAGTGCTGTGCAGACCAACTCTCCGAGGTGCTGACAGACATCTTCAACTCCTCTTTAATCCAGGCAGTTGTCCCCACCTGCCTGAAGACCGCCACCATCATCCCAGTCCCCAAGAACTCCACAATGACAAACCTGAATGACTATTGGCCAGTAGCCCTCACCCCGATAGTCACAAAGTGCTTTGAAAGACTGGTTATGACCCACATTAAAGACATCACTGGGCATCCACATCAGTACGCGTACCGGAAAAACCGATCCACAGAGGATGCCAGTCTACACTGCCCCTTCCCACCTGGAGAGTAAGGACTCTTACGTCCATATGGTCTTTGTGGATCTGCCTTTAACACCATGATTCCCCAGACCCTGGCTTACAAACTCCATACACTTGGACTGAGCACCTCTCTCTGTAATTGGGTCCTGGACTTCCTGACTAACAGGCCGCAGTCTGTGAGGATCCACAACATCTCCTCCTCCGGCTCCCCTCAGGGCTGTGTGCTGAGCCCCCTCCTGTTTACACTGCTCACATATGACTGCTCAGCTATCCATCCAGGCTATCATATTGTAAAGTTTGTGGACGATACGGCAGTGGTTGGATGCATCACAAATAGTGATGAGTCTGGCTAATGGCAGGAGGTGGAACACCTGGAGAGTTTGTGCAGTGAGAACAATCTGCATCAATGTGAAGAAGACAAAGGAGATGATTGTGGATTTCAGAAAGGGCAACACCCCCCCCCACTTTACATGTCGGCAGATCTGCAGTGGAAGTGGTCTCCAGTTATAGGTACTTGGGCATACACCTAAGTAACAATCTTACCTGGAGTAATAACACTTCCAGCCTGATCAGGAAGGCACATCAGCGCCTATACTTCCTCAGAAGGTTGAGGCGTGCTGGACTCGGGAACTCAGTCCTCACCTCATTCTACAGATGTGTGGTGGAGAGCGTTCTGTGCTCCAGCATCACCATGTGGCACGGAAGCTGCTCTGTGGCAGAAAGGAAAGCTCTGCAGAGGGTGGTGAAGGCTGCACAGAGGACTGTTGGAGTTAGCCTTCCCACCACCATGGACATTTACACCTCCAGATGCAGGAAAAGGGCCACTGGCATCATGAAGGACCCCACTCATCCAGCACACATACTTTTTGTTCAGCTCCCCTCAGGTAGGAGGTTGCGGAGCATTAAGAGCAAAACAACCAGACTTAGGAACAGCTTCTTCCCTGAAGTCTTCCCTGAAGCTGTAAGACTCTAAATTCCAATTAGACAATCACTGCAATGGCACTTCATGTCCACCTTATTTATTGCTGCTGTACTGAATCAGTGCCTCCACTATATCATCCCTACACATGTCACTTTATACATTACCAGTATTAAGATGTACACCTTCTACCTCGTACTCATACTGCTGTGGTCCATGCTGCTGTTATTTGTCCACCCCCATTATTTGCACCTTCTATTTATTGTTTATAACTTTGGGAAAGTAACTGGACCGTGAGTACAATGTTTCGTTCCACCTCATGTACTACATGTGATGTGAATGACAATAAAGCCTTATCTTATCTTATCTTATCTTATCTTATCTTATCTTATCTTATCTTATCTTATCTTATCTTATCTTATCTAATTAGTGATGCTGATGTCTATTAAAATCATCATAAGCACAAAACACTGAAGGCAAACAGTTTCCATCAGGTAGAACCAAGTGGCTCTGAAATCGCTTTTTTACAAACAAGCAAAGTATCAGTTTAAGATTTATTTGAAACTTAGTTACAAGTTTAAGTTTAATAAAAACTTAATTAAAAATTAATATAAAAAAACTTAACTAAATTCAGGATCACAGATGAGTTTCCTATACTGTATCTATCTGTAGGTCTTTGTTCATAAGCATAAACCAGCCCAAATTAATTTACTATAAAATTAAATAATGTTTGTAATGTTTGACACATCTCAGTCACAACTGCATATGTATACAAATTTCTATATTGTGGTCTATTTACACAAAGTTAGGTTAGTTCATCTTTTAAGTTGAAGAGACTGTCCCAAAATTTGGGAGACGTTGGGACATTGACCCATATGCTTGCACTGGGTGGGTTTATCCAACAGGTCAAAACAAACTCAAAACAATGTGCACGATGTACTGTGAATGGTGTGCTTACTTTACGCTTCTTTTGTTTTGACATTACGTATTTAGGCACACATAAACCAAAAGGAATGACAGATTTTGCAAAATGTAGGGAGTAAAAAGTCCCATATTTGGCTCTGAAATGTAGTGGAGTGAAAGTAAGTAGTCACCCAAAATGGAAATACTACAGTAAAGTACAGATACACAAAAAGCTGCTTAAGTACTGTAAAAAATTACATTTACTTAGTTAATATCCACCACTGGCCCTATTTATTCATTCATGCATTCAGGGCCACAAGGGAGTTCACCACCAAGCTACAACCATCCAGAACACTTTGTACAGTTCACTATAATAATCAGATCTACTATAATAATCAGCTTTCATGTTATTTTCATGAAATACTTAAGGTATTTCATTTCATGAACATAATAAGCTAGATCAGGTCTGGTAAATTATTGTTAAAATTAAACTAGTAAAAACATTGGGACTTACATGGCATTCAGTGGACACTCTTATCCAGAGCCACTTACAATTTGATTATGGTGCAGAGGTCAGCAAATATAGAGTTAGACATCTTGAAGGACTTTTATTGGTACAGCTCAGGCTGTCTAAACGGTTAGAACCCTTTATTCGTGGTCATGATTTCTTTACTTGTTCATATTATTAAAAATGTATTCTCTCGGTTTCTTTTTAATTGTGTACACATTATTTTTTTATTCCTGTGCAAACAAAATAAATGTAATGGGTATTAGCTGTTTTACTTGTCCTGCGCAGAAGTAGCTGACAGCTCTCGAAAATGGTCTAACAGGATGCGATAATAGACAGAGATATTTACAGGGCTTTGTTTTGCAAGCATTGCGGGCACACAATAGCTTCCCTTCACAGTAGGGCATCAACTAACGGCCTGCACATTCATGGGTGCAATTACACTTCTGGTCTGAAAGCCCCACTCCAATTCCAGTACATTTTCTAATTAATTCCAGACCAAATTAATGAAAAAGGTCAGCGGATACTTAACAGTGGGCCTCTTTTTAAGAAGAAATTTCATCTTGAAACTGACACTGTTTCCATGAAGATTCACATGTTTTCCTATTTGGAATTTGTTCTTAGGTTAGAACAGAATCTGCACACTCTCAAAAACACAAAGGTGTGAACAATTCTGTGGTTTAAGAACACATCATGAACCTGACGTAGACTTTTTCTCAGGGCTTTCTTCAAGAAGTAATTTAAGACAAAACTTGGGAAGATATTGGTGAATGAGGCCCAGTGGTCTTAAACTAAAATACCTGTGTAGGCTATGTCAACTTGACAAATCTAATGAAGATTATAGCTGTGTCCAAAACTGTGCCCTATTTAGTGCTCTTTTTAGGGGTTCTGCTATTTTGTATTGATGTATGAAAACTTAGCGTAGAAGATCCCCTGCACACATACAGTCCCACAATGCATTACAACAAGTGAGTAAACAACTAATGTTAGGGGATACCCATAATCCACCTTGTTGTTTGTAAGTAATGAGCAAACCCGTATAACGTTAGTGTCCAAAGTAGTTTACCACCACTTATTCTGTTCCTTCTAATAGTGTTTTATACAAATTAAGGTCCACTGGGATGATTCATGGTTTAGGTCCTGGTATTGTTTACATCACTGTGTATATTTCAGTTAGCTTACATCATATGTAAGCCTTATTGGTTGGTTAGGCCTGTGTTTTGGTCAATGTGTATGTACATAGTTTTGTTATTGTTTGGTCTGGAGTGGCTTGTTGCTTCATTCTTTTGCTTTCTACACGAGTGACTAGCCTTGTTTTGTCAGAGGAAAGTCAATTTACTGAACCTGCAATTCTACATTCATTATAATACACTAATGAAAAGAGTCATTAAACACAAAAAGTCAGCTTGACCTGACATTTTATACTTCATCCCTTAATTTACTTTGTTGTTTATTAGCCCTAATGAAAAAAGGCCATCAGAACTACTAGGAATGGGCACTGACTTGATGCTTATCATTAGAGACTACTGTTTTCATGTAAGACATCTTTAGATCCCTTTAGGAAACCATGAAATGCATCTGGAATCAGTCCCAGTACACCTGTGCTTGGAATTGTAGCAAAAGGTCATCAAACCTCCTCCGCCTCACCGATGCATCTCATCCAGCCAATCAAGGACTTCTGAAGAAGATAGTGAGCTGCAGCAGGGGCAGCAGACTGTAGATGGAACTAGACTCTGCAGGAAGATAGATCTCCAGGACCAGGGTTGGTGACTGCTGCTGTAGTGGTAGTGCAAGATTTAGGAGGCCTGTTCAGGAGTGTTCAATCTGCAGAGGGCAGGTTTTCATTCCAAACAAGCACACCTGGGCTGCGTTCAGCCCTGACAAAATGTAGCAAAATGCTGATTTAAACAGAAACAGTGGTACACTGAAAACTGTTGTGTCATGGATGCGTTGTGTATGGCAGCTGTTCCATTCTTGGCATCCTTTCCAAAGAATTTTCTGGGCCTGATTAAAAAGATCATAATAAAATACTTCAGATATCTTAAATGTAATTATTGTGTACACCACACTGCATGTGTAGAGGACCTTATTAGAATCCATTGTATGCACTGCCTGTTTAATGTGGCAGGGTGTATATACACGTCACTGCTGATTGGGTAACACCTCTGACACACTCATCAACCCAGTGTGAACCTCAAGGCCTGTTGCACACCGTTTCACACTATGAAACATGTCATTCAACCCAGAAACCATGGCAAAACATTACAGAACCTTTCAAGACTGAACATGCCCCTGATTACACTCAGTAATCAGTAATCAGTTGTTCTCAGCCTTCAAATAACTGATCCTATTTACTGGGATGAAAACCTGTGGCCACAATTTAACTTTGTTAAATTGGATTTTATATGGAGGTTTACAGAGCTGTCTGTCAGTGGACTAGATTGAGATTGCGCTCGCCACTTATATGTTCATTTTAGAAATTTGCCCATTGAAATGTTGATTTTAAGCCAACCTGAGCCTGCCGATAGGCCCAAGGCTTCATTACTCACTTCTATAACAATAGAATAGCTCAACCAGTTTTCGTTGGAGTCCCTTTAGTTTCTGAATAATCAGCCTTAGTATGTAATAAGCCTGGGATATTAGGGGTTAATCTGTGTTTGTGGAAGAGACATGTTTTATTTATTAGCATTTTGGGGCAGTCAATCCAGCCTCGTGACCGGAAGCCGACAGAGCCGACAGCACGTGACTGAGGTGTCCTTCAGCAATACACCTAACCCCCAACTGCTCCCAGGGCGCTGCGGATTGGGCTGCCCACCGCTCCGGGCAAGTGTGCTCACTGCCCCCTAGTGTGTGTGTGCTCACTAGTGTGTATGTGGTGGTTCACTTCATGGATGGGTTAAACGAGGAGGTGAAATTTCCCTGTTGTGGGACTAATAAGGGTCTCTTAATCTAATCTTAATCTTAATTTCCCTCTCCTGCATGATCTGAATGACGTTCTTCACTGCTGGCACATCCTGCTTGCTCTTTATTATCCTGATGTAATTCAGACAGTGTAAATGGTGAACTCAATCGACTTGAAAATGAGAACAAGAGGTCAGATAACTGCAGAAATCAAAGTGAAATATTGTTCCTGTTCTTTGTGTGTTTAATGGAATTTGTTATGTCTACCCTCTGACAACAATGAGTTTTTCCTGTATTAGGCAGGCAGGTGTGTCACCGTGCTGTCCCTAAAACAACAATACCCCAGCAACCCATTACACATGTCTATTGTGTAACGCTAAATTTCTAGTGAAATTTGTCTCCACAATAATTACTCCTCCTTGGTAGGTTCATTCCAGCTGGCTACAAACAGATGACCTGCGATTAAGCAGGCGGGAGAAGCTGGCTGACTGATGACTAAAGAGTTGGAGAATCTGAGAATTCTATTTTTGTATGAGCAGCAATGTAGAAATCCTACTTGAGTCACCGCATATAGTGAGAAACAGTAATGAATGGAAAGACATGCCAAAAATGAGTCGATGACACATTTTGACATGATGATTAGGCCTTTTACAATTATTGCATATTTAAGATGATTCCAATTATTAAAGGTGAAGAAGTGCACATATTTTCCACAGTAGTTAACTGTCAAAAGCTGTCAACATGTTTATATTGCAACAATTTAATTTATGAATTTAATTATGTGTGTTTTCATCAATTGGGTTAAGGCAAATGCGTGTATCAAAAAGAAGCAGAAAAAAGAGACGTCATGTGACCTACAACTAACAAATGAAAAACCTCCCATGAAAATCCATATGTTAACCATTCCATATTTTTGGATTATTATGTAGTATTGTATTATTATTTTTGTAACATCTTGTTTATGTTATGTTTATAAGCTAAAAAGTTTGCTATTAGGTTATGACAAACATACACTTTAGAGTCAACACTGAAAGTGAAAAACAATCCGTGGATGTTCCACAAAGGAATAAAAGTTTCATTCAGTTTAAGGCTTCCATGCCTATTTCTTAATCCTAGAGCCAAGCCATCTTCAGGTGTCATAACTGTAGACAATCTAGTTGTAATATTTACCAAAACAAAAACACCAATACAAATAAAATGAACAGCAAATAACAAAAAATGTTCACCAATGTGTCACAGGTCACATTCAGCCAAGTTTAGAAAGTGACAGTAACTCTAAATAACCACTACAGCCTTTACAACCTTTAATTTGTTAAAATGTAAACCTTCACAGTCGTACAGGTTGTGCGCTTTTTAGATGCTCCCTTAAAGAGTAAAGCTTTAGTGTTTTGCTGTTTGATTGTTTCGAGCCCACGGAATGGAGTGTACTGCAGGAGCCATATGGGGAGGGCATTGAGGGGATTACACACTGCATGACGGACTACATGAACTTTTGCATGGACATTGTTGTTCCAGTGAAAACTGCACGCTGCTTTGCTAACAACAAGCCCTGGATAACCAGCGATGGCAACGGTCTGCTGAATAATAAGAAGAGAGCCTTTAAAGGCAACAACCAGGAGGAGCTTAGGAGCATACAGAGGGAGCTCAAAATCCAATTGCAAGAGGCCAAGGAGTCCTACAGGATGAAGGTGGAGCAGAAGTTAAGGGAGAATAACATGAGAGAGGTATGGAATGGTATGAAGACCATTACAGGCTGTAAGCAGAGGATGGACAATGCGTTAGACGGTGACGCAGTGAGAGCCAATGAGTACAACATCTTCTATAACCGGTTTGACTGCCCTGTTCAGATCTCCACACTGCCTGTATGTCCAGTAGTCATCTCCACACCCTCCCCTTTCTCAGCTCCTGGCGCTTCAGACACTGTCTGCCTGGACATCAACACCTCATCTGCTCCTACTGATATTCATGCCACCCTCCCAGACGCTGATGGCACAGACATCATGACCCCCTCTACCCCATCTTCACACATCAAGGCATCTGATCTGATCTGCAGCGGCGCTATAGCCCCCCCTCTGCATATCTTCACTGCAGATCAAATTAGAAGTGAGCTGAGGAAGCACAAGGAAGGCAGCTGGTCCGGACAAAGTATGTCCTAGACTACTTAGGTCCTGTGCTGCTGAGCTGAGGGCACCCCTACAGCACATCTTCAATCTGAGTCTGGAGGGGAGGGGTCCCACACTGTGAATCTTGGGGAGGGTTCCCACACTGTGGAAAACATCATGCATCATTCCAATACCCAAGAGGGGGTGACCCAGCGAACTCAATGACTTCAGGCCTGTTGCTCTAACATCCCATGTCATGAAGACACTGGAGCACCTTCTTCTACAGGGTGGTTGTGCTGTAAGAGTCATGTTCTTTGATTTTTTCCAGTGCCTTTAATACAATTCATCCCCTCCAACTGAAAGACAAGCTGGTTAACATGCAAGTGGATCCACACCTGGTCTCCTGGATTACTGACTACCTCACTGGCAGATCTCAGTATGTCAGGCTGAAGGACTGTACATCAGAGACTGTGGTCAGCAGCACAGGAGCACCACAAGGGACTGTACTTTCCTCCTTTCTGTTCACAATGTACACTTCAGACTTTCAGTACAACTCTGTTTTCAGACAACACTGCCATTGTGGCTTGTGTAAGGGGGGCAGGAGGAGGAGTACAAGACCCTGGTGAAGGACTTTGTGGAGTGCTGCCGTGGGAACAACCTGCTTCTAAACACTGCCAAGACCAAGGAGATGGTAGTGAACTTTTGCAGGGTTAGGCCACTTACACAGCCAATCTCTATTGAGGGTGTTGAAGTGGAGAGATTAATGACTTACAGGTATCTTGGGCTGCAACTGGATGATAGGTTGGACTGGTCAGCCAACACAGACATCCTGTACTGGAAGGGTCAAAGCAGGCTCTACTTCCTAAGGAGGCTGAGGTCTTTTAACAGCTGTAGGAAACTCCTGCAGATGTTGTATCATGGTTGCCAGCTGTCTATTTTATGCTGTGGTGTGCTGGCTGGGGAGCAAGCATTAAAAGGAGAGACGAGGTGCGACTGGACAAGCTGGTCAGGCGATCGGGGTCAGTGTTCGGTGTGGAACTGGACTCTGTGGTCAAGGTGGCCAAGACAAGGACATTAAACAAACTGCTCTCCATTATGGAGGATGATGGCCACCCACTGCATACCAGCATTATGGACAGGAGGAGCATGTTTAGTGGCAGGTTGCTGTCACAGAGCTGCTCAACCGACAGATTCAGGAGATCTTTCAATTCTTCCCAGGGCAGCCAGCAGAGAAGGGTGGAGAGAGAGGAGGACTGAATCTGAATCTCATGCTTATCTTGTGTTTCTCTATTCATCTGCACATATAGACAGCGTGCTGCACATAGAGCACTTTCTGCATACCTCATTGCGCATCTTGCACATCTGGACACTAGACACTTTAATTGGTACAATATATGCACATATTTATTTATTCATTCAGTGTGGTCATTATATGCATTAACTGTAAATTCTTGTACAGTCTTTTTGCACTGCATCTTTCATCTCAGGTTATAGATATTATCACAGACTGTTGTATTTTTTTCTATTTGTATATATGCCTGTAGATAGGATCTGGTATATTTATTCTTGTTATATGTCTACACCCTTATTATGGTTACTGTACAGTGTTGTGTGTCTGCTACTGGCTGCTAAATTTCCTTTGGGATCTATCTATCTATCTATCTATCTATCTATCTATCTATCTATCTATCTATCTATCCATCCATCAATCCATCCATCCATCTGTTTGGGCTTTTGTTGAGCAAAATTGATCCATTTTGAAATATCTTTGGTTGTAGTTTGTTCTCTGTGTTCTCATCTGTGAGAAAATGTAGGTCTGATCATGTTTATTTCATGAGAAATCAAAGCGAGAATGTTGAATATCCAGTGAATGTCTACTATAAAACCAGATGTACTGCACTCGTTTAGTTAAAGAGCCCTACAGCTCAACCAGCACTAACACAACACAAATGCAAACAGCTGAGTGCTAATCACAACAGCTCCAATCTAATCCCACTCTCCAGCTGCAGACTGAGCCGCTTCTGTGAAAATTAAATAAACTCACAAACACAGCAAAGAAAAATATTTGATTCTCCAGGACGCTTGACGCAAAGGAACTGGAGTGAAATGCCTTCTTGTCCATTCCAGCCTTTATGCAAATAATATAAAGAGCACTTGTTTGTCATGTGCTCCATGTTTAAACATCCCATTCACTCATTGATCATGAATTAACACAAGAGTCACTATCCAGAAATCTGCCTTTGGCTTCAGATTAAGCTCAATTAGGGATCGTCTCGGTCTCAGTGAGGTTATTCAGAAGTTGGTGTGTGGAGCTGTCTGTGTCATCTGTTTTGGGGAAGTATTATGTATCAGAAATGTTTTCTGAACCCATAATATGTGCCACAGTTTGGGTGCCACTGCTGAAGTGGTTTTGTTAACTTATCTTCACTTAGAAAATCAACAAAGCGTATCAGACAGGCAGACATGGCCCCAGGCTATCACTAAGGCAGCAAAATTTCCAGCCACTACTGTGTAAAAAAAAATAATAATAAAAATAAAAAAAACATGTTTCCAGCCACACTATAATAGTCTGCACTATAAACCTGACCAAAAGACAGGACTAATTATAGTGCAGCTAGAAAAATTTAGCTTTTGGCTGAAGACACATGTTGCTATTACGCAAGCCAACTGACTGGTGAATAAAGAGTTGAAGAATGTGGAAAATCTACTTGTATACAAATCCAATACAAGTCTAGGAAGCCTACTCACATGAATCACCACTTGTAATGAGAGACAGTTATGAATGGAAATATGTGCCAATGTGTACTGTTAGAAATAAACCAGCCATTAAGCGTGTACTTTGTGTACTTCTGGTGCCGGTCCCAAGCCCGGATAAATGGTGAGGGTTGCGTCAGGAAGGGCATCCGGCGTAAAACTTGTGCCAAAACTATCATGCGGATCATGAATATGATTGCCATACCGGATCGGTCAAGGCCCGGGCTAACAACGACCGCCTCCGGTGCTGTTGACCAGCGGGTGCCGGTGGAAATTGGACTACTGTAGAGGTGAAGAAGAGGGTGCAGGCAGGATGGAGTGGGTGGAGATGGATGTCAGGGCTGATGTGTGACAGAAGGATAGCAGCAAGAGTGAAAGGGAAGGTTTACAAGACAGTAGTGCGTCCTGCTATGATGTATGGTTTGGAGACTGTGGCTCTGTCTAAAAGACAGGAGGCTGAGCTGGAGGTGAAGATGCTGAGATTTTTGTTGGGAGTGACAAGGATGGACATAATTAGAAATGAGCAGATCAGAGGGACAGTGAAGGTGGAGCAGTTTGGAGATAAAGCCAGAGAGGCCAGGTTGAGATGGTTTGGACATGTGTTGAGGAGGAATAGTGGATATATTGGGCAAAGAATGTTGGAGATGGAGCTGCCGGGTAGAAGGAGAAGAGGCAGACCTCAGAGAAGGTTTATGGGTGTGGTGAAGGTGGACATGGAGATGGTTGGTGTGAAAGTAGAGGAGGCAGTGGATAAGGCAAGATGGAGGCAGATGATCCGCTGTGGCAACCCCTAAAAAGTTCCCACCCATGACAGTGGTTTTAAGGTCCAACTGTGTACCTTAAATATGGTTTTTCCAAGTGAAAAGTACATATTTGTACCTTTTCAGTACCTAATGTTTTAAAACAGATCAATAAAATAAGCCTGAAGACGAGACGGGTGTGTGGAGTCAATACAATTATGGTACAGGAGTACTGCTGCAGTGATGGTTTTAAACTTTTATTTCTGAGAGTGTACTTGAAATGATTGTTAAGCCCTTCACATTTATCACATATTTGAGCTGTGCTTTTAAAAAAGCACACTTACTTTCTGTAGTTGTTAGCTGCCAAAATCACATGTTCACACTGCAACGAATATAATTTAATTAGCTGTGTTTTCATCAGAGGCAAATACATGTAAAATGAAGCTGAAAACACATTTATTGAGACATTTATTGAAACATATATATTTATACATTTGTTGGGACATTTATATGTGCCCCTACAGTGAAACAAAACAAAACAAAACCATTCAACCTTTTTCGATTATCCCCAATTATTTTCTCTTTCATTTTATATAACATTTTACATTAAAACAGCCAAACTATGCTGTTAAAAAGGTGGTTATTCAATGGTTCTTTAGTAAAGACAATGGTTCTATATAAAACCATTAACACTCAACAGACTTAAGGGTGCTTAAAGGGTTCTTTGTATGGTGAATCTATTCTCCAGATTGACACAGAATGTGTTCTATATGATTCTCTATAGCACTAAAAAGCTTCTATTGTTACAAGTTTGACATCATAACTATAGCAGAACCCTTTTCAGTGCTACATAAAACTGTTTTTAATCAACTGAGTCAGTGTACTGGTGAGGTGCACCAGGTACTGGTGTTGCATTAAATCCAGTTAAACTGGACTAATTTTTGCTCTCTTTATAATGAAACATGGAGTTGGTCAGTCTTCGGCAGGTACTGACAATATACACATGTTCAGAAAAGCATATTGTATTGCATTGTTACATAAATGACCATGATAACAATATATATTGTCATATTGTTCAGTATGGCTAGTATTTGGAATAATATTTTAAAATACGTTTTGACGTGTTTTTGCACATCTGTGCTGCAAAGGCCCAATCCCATTTCACCCTCACTTTCATCCTTCGTTTTGCATGTTCATGTCTAGGGTTAGGCTGTCCCGATTTTTGTTGAGATGGTGGGGTAGGGTGAAGTGTTAGGGTTACGTGACCCTCCAAATGGAGTTTTTTTTCAGAGAAACACTCCAAACAGAGTGTTATGGAAAAAAAATGTAATGGCAATTTGGCTGCACAAGCAACCAAAGAAACCCACAAATGTGAGTATTTTCTCCATTAAAAAAACAGTAACCATTATATCATGTTAGTTTAATGTTGTTTTAATGTAGTATGCTCCTTTTCTTTATGATCAGCATCAAAATTGCTTGTATGCTGATGTGTCAGTAGCTAGCTAACTAAATGTCCCATTCCACCTTAAAAGCTATCAGAACTGCTGCTCCATTTAAGGTGAAACTGGAAAATTCAAACAAGAAGCTGGAGAATAGCAGACATCAGCTTCATGTCATCATAAATAAAGGGTGGGTGATAATAAACTGTCGCAACCCGCTTTTTTTAAAGGCATATTATGCCCCAAATGTAACTAAAGCCCAGCTGCAAGGATGCTGAACTTTACCATCCTCTGCTATCACTGCAGACTGGCAGGGTTGACTACAGAGCACCACTAGTAGTCTGATAATGAAGCAGTGCTCTTTTTTATTTGAGGGTTGTTCCATTTAGAAGAGAAAGACTACCTCTTTTAAGTCAATGCCAAGGGGAAAGGTGTATACTGTCATATAAGGCCAATAAGAAATAAAGCAGCATGACATTATTATTCATAAGGCATTATTTGTTGTGTTACTAGGATGTGACTGCTCCCATGACTATTTTTAGACGGGATATTACAACAACAGAATGTCTCCATTATTGTGTCAACACAGATATGTACAGGAAGCGTTCAGTGGATATTACAGCCAGATGACACATAGCTGCAATAAGCTATAAATGCTATAATGGAATACTATGAATCTTAGATTGGTAATGGAAACAGCAACCATCTTATGTACACATATGAGGCATAACTGTGGGACTTATCTCTGTCATAACAAGGAACATATGGAGATTACCTTGAACAAATATAGTACAAATAATATGCACAAATGGGGGAATTCTCACATTGGTTAGTGCTGTTGGAAGTAGGGCTGGGTGATTGCTGCTCTGAGCAAGTGTGCTCACTGCCCCTAGTGTGTGTGTGTGTGTGTGTGTGTGTGTGTGTGTGCTCACTAGAGTGTATGTGGTGTTTCATTTCACATATGGGTTAAATGTGGGGTGAAATTTCCCTGTTGTGGGACTAATAAGGATCACTTAATTTTATTCACAATAGAACATAGAACACATATCAGATGTTGAAAGTGAGGCATTTTACCATCATTTAGAACTTAATGGCAGCAACGCATCTTAAAAAAGTTGGGACGGGGCCAAAAAAAAGGCTGGAAAAGTAAGTGGTACTAACACAAAACAGCTAGAGGAGGAATTTGAAACTAACTCACACGATTGAGTATGAAAAGAGCATTTTAGACAGAGTCTCTCAGAAGCAAAGACGAGCCAATCTGCAAAGACTGCATCTCGAAATTGTGGAAGAGTTTCAGAAAAATATATTTCAATGTAAAACTGTATTTACTTCATAAAGAGCTGCTTAACTGGCTGAGTAGCTTCAGGTTTTGCTTGTGTGTGTGGTGCTGTAGCGCAGTCAGTATCACCTAAACATTAACAGTAAATAAATACATCATTAAATGTCAGTTTGAAGTATCAGCCAGTTCTTAGCATGTCAGTTCTTAGCATGTCAGTTCTTCTTAGCATTTAAATCATTAAAACCTAAATAATTCCTCTGGCATTAACATTAATTTGCTAGTTAGTTCTTATAGCAATCTTGTATATTGGTGTAATTCAAATCAAATCAAATCAGATCAAATCAAATTTACTTGTATAGCGCTTTTTACAATGGATGTTGTCACAAAGCAGCTTCACAGAATTCCAGAAAAGACAAAGTTTTAACAAGAATGTAAAAACCCCCTGGTGGGCAAGCCAGGTGCAACGGTGGCAAGGAGAAACTCCCTCAGAACTGAGAAAGAAACCTTGGGAGGAACCAGGCTCACCAGGGGGGACCCATCCTACTCTGGTCAAACTTGATTGATTTTTTTAAAATTATTGACCAATATTGATATGATTCCATTATCATCAGGCATCCCTATTAGAAACCTCATGTTTCATTTCAAAGACAGCATACATAGTCCTGTTTAACTGGTAAATTAAAAATAAATCTAATTGTGTTCATAGACATTGAATGTATTTTTTAAGTATTTGTAGTTTTTTTGTCAGTTCCATCATATCAAACCTCAGAAACACTGATTATTCTGATACATATCAAATATCATGAAAATGTCTTTATGTATCATGTATGTAGAAAATTCAGTACTGTAATGCTCATAAATTGCTTGCCCAGTAATAGGCTTGGATATTAGGCAGTCCCAACCCCCCAATGGTTTAGGGCATTAGAATAAAGTTTTCCATAGTCTGGGCAGTCTCTCCATATACATTCTAAAATTAAAATGTCTGGTTTTTAAAAAGAAGGCATTTGGGATACAAACTGGCAAAATGTGAAATAGATATGATAATCCAGGCAGTGTATTCATTTTTGCCAATTAATTTTTGCTGCCAGAAAGACTGGTAGAAGTGCCCATCCTTTCAGGTCCTCTTTATTTCTGGACAACTTTGGATTGATAGTTTTTGAAAGTATTTTTAAAATGTGGCACAACTTTATTCTAACTTATCATAATTATTGGAAAAATAAATATTGTGACATATCATGTTCCTAAAGCAGTGATATTACATTTCACCCCATATCGCCCAACTCGAGAGTCTAACCACCAAGAGTCTAGGGAAAATATTATACACAGTGGTCTCAGTCATGTAAATGTATATTTAATATTTAATTAATTAAAACCTAAATAATTCCTCTGGCATTAACATTAATTTGCTAGCAAGTTCTTGTAGCAATCTTGTATACTGATGTAATTCAAATCAAATCAAATCAGATCAAATCAAATTTATTTGTATAGCGCGTTTTACAATGGATGTTGTCACAAAGCAGCTTCACAGAATTCCAGAAAAGACAAAGTTTTAACAAGAATGTAAAAAACCCCTGGTGGGCAAGCCAGGGGCAACAGTGCCAAGGAGAAACTCCCTCAGAGCTGAGGAAGAAACCTTGGGAGGAACCAGGCTCACCAGGGGGGACCCATCCTACTCTGGTCAAACTACCTACAAGTGATTATACTACTAATATTAATAGCAGTAGTATTAGAAGTAGTACTAGCTAGGAGTCTATGAAAACATCAGTGTAGGGTGGGCAGCTAGTCCAAGGTAGGTGGCGGTAACTGGGTAGTGGGCAGCTGGTCTGAAGTGGGTAGCAGTAGGGCTCGACAGTCAGTCGTCCTTTAGTGTCCAGCCGGACATGTGGGCGGTCGTATACTTGGAAAAAAGGCAGGGAGATGGAATTAGTTTTATTCTGTCTGTTTGTACGTAAAACAGGGGATGTAAACATTTCCAGAGTGTGGCTAATGACTCCGGCAGATCTGACTATGACAGCTTAACTAAAAGGAGAGAACCAGAAGGAGACGCAGACACGAGAACACTCTGAAACAGTTTGGCCCCTCCGCTCCAACGTGCACAAACCTGAGTGACTGCATGCGAGCAGCGGGACGACAACACCAGCACATCAGTTTACTATAATTCCCTGTGTCCATGGACCTCTGGATCTGCTGCCTTTATCTAAGGAGGAACATTACCTACCAAAGGCTAAACTGAACAAGTGAGTTTTCAGCCTAGTTTTAAAGATTGAGACTGTGTCTGAGTCTCGAACAGTTTCTGGAAGATCAGTCCAGAGTTTGTGGGCTTTATAAGGAAAGGCTCTTTCCCCAGCTGCAGCCTTATGAATTCTAAGAACTATTAATAAGCCAGCACTCTGGGATCTGAGTAGTTGTGATGTCTCATAATGGGAAATAAGGTCTTGCGAGCCCATGTAGGGCTTAATACGTCAATAAAATAATTTTATAATCAAAACAGATTTTAACAGGCAGCCAATGAAGTGATGATAGCATGGGACTGATGTGATGAAATTTTCTAGTTTTAGTGAGGACCCTGGCTGCAGCGTTTTGGACTAATTGAAATTTGCTTAAATTCCTGCTTGTACATCCCGACAGAAGTGCGTTACAGTAGTCTAGCCTGGAAGTAGTATTATTCCAACATTATTTGGATAAATCCTGCAAAAAAATGTAAATCTCCCAATCAGCATGTCATAATCGGCACTAATGTACAAAAAATTAGATGAACACAGCAAATTAGCAATCGCATATCTCATCTTGTATAAACAGGAGACATCTGCAGACATCTGCAGCTCCTTAAAGTTTGTCTGAAATTACATTTTACAAATGAAAGGCCTTCATAAGTCTGAAATGGTCTTAGCTGATTTATATCCAACAACTACATTTAGCATGATGATGGTAAAATGCTGCAGAACATGGGATCAGTCCAAAGCAGTGGTGGGGAACCGAATGCTGAATTCCTGCACAGCTTGGTGATTTCCCTGCTCTAAAGTACCTACTAAACCTAAATACCAACTGAAACAGTTGTATTCAAACAGGGAAATCACCAAACTGTGCAGAAATCCAGGACAGGAGTTCCCCACCCCTGGTGTAAAGTGCTAGAATTTTTGTGTAGTTGTACCCTGATTAAACATCCTAAAAACACACACACACACACATCTTCTAAGCTGCTTCTCCCTCTGGGCCACGGGGGGGTGCTGGGGCCTATTCCAACTGTCATCAGGCAGAAGGTAGGATACACCCTGGACAGGTCACCTGTCCATCGCAGGGCAACATCCTAAACAGCCCCAAAAAATTGTAACTAATGTACAACACCAACTCCAAAACAGTTGAGGTGCTGTGTAAAATGTTAATGAATGTAAATAAAAACTGAAAGGAATGATTTGCAAATCTCATAGACCCAAATTTATTCACAAAACAACACAGAACACATATCAGATGTTGAAAGTGAGAGATTTTACCATTTCATGAAAAATACTAAAGCATTTAGAATTTAATGGCAGCAACGCATCTCAAAAAAGTTGGGACAAGGCCAAAAAAAAGGCTGGAAAAGTAAGTGGCACTTATAAAAAAATGCTAAAGGAGGAATTTGCGAATAACTCACATGACTGGGTATAAAAATAGCATTTTAGAGAGGCAGAGTCTCTCAGAAGCAAAGATGGGCAGAGGTTCACCAATTTGCAAAAACCTACATCTCAAAATTTCAGAAAAAAATTGCAAAGACTTTGAATATCTCACCATCTATAGTACATGATATCATCAAAAGATTATCTGGAGAAATCCCTGTACGCAAGGCACAAGGCCAATGGTCAATATTGGATGCTCATTATCTTCACTGCACTGCACTGAAAACAGGCATGATTCTGTGCTAGAAATAACTGCATGGGTTTAGAAACTTCCAGAAATCATTGACTGTGAACACAGTTTGCCATACAATCTATAAATACAAGTTAAAGCTGTTTCATGCAAAGAAGAAGCCACATGCCAACACGATTCAGAAACACCGCCATCTTCTCTGGACCAAAGTTCATTTAAAATGAACTGAGGCAAACTGGAAAACTATTTTGCACTCAGATGAGTCAAAATGTGACATTTGTTTTGGAAACAGACAGAACATACAAAAACCAGAGGGACCATTCAGCTTGTTATAATTGCACAGTTAAAAACCCTGCATCTCTGTTGATATGAGGTTGCATTAGTGCCTATGGTGTGGGCAGCTTACACATCTGAAAAGGCATTATCAATGCTGAACAGTATTTAGAGGTTTTAAAACAATACATTCTCCCATCCAGACAACATCTCTTTCAGGGAAGGACTTGCATATTCTGGCAAGACAATGCTAAACCCCATACAGCATCCATCACAACAGCATGGCTTCACAGAAGAAGAGTCCAGATGCTGAACTGGCCTGCAGTCCAAACCTTTGACCTATAGAAAACATTTGGCACATCATGAAATTAACAATTTAGTGAAAAAGACCCAGGAGTGTAGAGCAGCTAGAATCCTACATCAGATGAGAATGGAACAACATTCCTCTCCCAAAACTGCAGCAATTGGTCCCCTCACTTCTCAGATGTGTACAGACTGTTGTTAAAAGAAGAGGGGATGCTACACAATGATAGACACGGCCCTGTCCCAATTTTTCTGAGATGCGTTGTTACCATCAAGTTCTACATGAGTTAATGTTTTCAAGAAATGGTAAAATGTCTCACTTTCATCATCTGATATGTGTTCTGTGTTGTATTGTGAATAAATATGGGTCTAATCACTGCATTGTTTTTATTTACATTTTACACAGTGTCACAACTTTTCTGGAGTTGGGGTTGTTATTTATTTTCATTATTACATGTAATTTTCATATTTCATATTTTATTGAGCATACACAGAGACACGTTGACATGGACCTGATTTATTTTAAGGCATTTTTTAAATATTTGGTATGATTACTGCATATTTGCCTTTAAATTAATTTTGAACATGCCACGAGAGTGCCACGATAAACACACCAAATTGGGCTTACAGTAATGCTTTACCATCAGTGATGGTGCTCTTCATTCTGTCTGGTTTGGGGTGTTTTCCGTCTGAGTCACTCTGTGTTGTTGCATCACAAATGACATCTTTCCTCCAAAGCGATGAATTTATCTTCTCACATCTATGACAGTGTTCATGCATGATTCTCTTTATTTTGTATATCATCAGGTGGCCAACTCAGTGCCATGCAGCCACGCCCTTGTCTCTGGTCCCAAGTCAAAGAGGCCAGCTTCTGTAGGTGCACTGTACAGGGGGCAGCCAGTGATTATGTGCTTGGCAGTCTGTTCAGGTTCACCACACTCACATGCTGCACTGTCCGACAGGCCTCACTTCTTCAGCGATGACTTGAAGCAGCCGACCCCAGTGCGTAGACAGTTCAGCAAGGTCCACAGGTGTGTGGGAGGTCTTCTCCTTTTACACAGCCTCCTGGGTCCCTGATGTATTGTTGGATGCGGGATGGCCCAGCCGTCTCCCACATCTGGTTCAAGGTTGCTGGAGGCCAAGCATCCCTGGACAAGTCCTCAGGGATAAACTGTAGCATCTTTTGTACTGCCTTGTTGCAAGGATGGCGAGACTTGAGCCTGCCTGGTGGAGCAGATGTTATTGTGGCTTTGTGCATGATGTGCCAGTCATACTTCTGGGCTTTTCTTGCCAGGGTGAGGGTGGCTGCATCCCATCTGAGACTGGGTGGGGCAATTCCAGCAAGGACTGGGAGGTAGGACGCAGGGGTGGGTTTCAGACAAATAGTTACTATCCGGAGGGTGCTGTTGATGGCCGTATCTACCTTGTTCACATGTGGACTTCTGCTCCAGACAGAGGAACAGTATTCGGCTGCGGGTAGGACAAGGGCTTGCATGGATATGCAAAGTGTCTGGGGGAAGCTTCCCAAGTTGATACAGCCAAACAGCGGATGAGCAAGACCCTTGCTGTTACCTTGGTCTTCACTTCATCCAGGTGTTGCTTATAGGACAGTGTCCCAGGTGTTGCTTATAGGACATCCCAAGGTACTTGGGGGCTTGCTGGAATGGCAGGCAGTTCTTGCCAAAGTCCAGTTCCCTTCTTGCTTCTTGATGGTTGAGGTGGTATGCTGCAGCCACTGTCTTGCCCATGCTGAGCTGAAGGTGCCACTTCTGGAGGTAATCTGCCAGGATGCCCATGTCTCGGTTGTCATCTTTCACCACCTTCCATGTTGGGCGTCGAAGCACAATGGCCAAGTCGTCCGTATAGCCGTACTTGGTAGATGTTGTATCCAGTAGGTCAGAAATATAGATGTTGAACAACATTAGTGAGAGGACTGAGCCTTGCGGAATTCCGTTCTTCAGTCTTCAGATGGTTTGTACAACAAAGCTCCTGTTCACTAGCATCTCCATAATGAACCTCACTATGTGCCGGTCTGGGATTGTCCTCAACAGTTTCAGATATAGTCCAAGGTGCCACACAGTGTCATACGCAGCTGTCAGGTCCAGGAATACTACCATAGCTTTCTTGTTAACCTGAAAGCAGTCTTCAATGTCCTGATTGAGTAGGGTTACCTGATCTACTGTTGACCTGCCTCGGCGGAAGCCGGCTTGTTCCGACAGAAGTTGTGGGTCCACCACTAGCTCAGTGCGGCTGTGAATCAGCCTCTCCAGGATCTTAAACGGTACACAGAGCAGAGAGATGGGCCTGTAGGACTTTGGGTCTTCTGTGGGTTTGTTCAGCTTTGGCAAGGTTATGATGGAAGCACGACGCCAGATCTTTGGGAGCTTGGCCCTCCGGAAGCCTGCTGAGAAGAACGAGCATAGCCAGCTAGATGTTTGTATGACAAACTCTGGGTGGATATTGTCTTGACCTGGTGACTTGACTGGCTTCAGCTTGTTGATTGCTGCACTTAGTCTGGCTGCTGTGAAGATTGGCTGCCCTGGAGAGAGACAATACCTCACACAAGGTCAGTCGTGTGAAGTTTTTGTCTGCCTCTGGGAAGCGGCCATTTTTCAGGAGATGGGAAGCAATGGCATCTGCTGTCACTGGACACCTGCGGGGTGTTGTTCTTCTCCCTGAGAGCAGGGTGATGGTCTGCCATGCCTTCCGACTAGAGAGAGTGAAGTTGATAGCTTCCACTATTTCAGTCCACCTGGTCCTTCTGGTGTCATCCAGCTTCTGCAGTAAGGTTGTTGCTGTTGCCTCGCCTGCTGGTGTTGGTGCAGCAGACAGCTGCAATCCTCATCCCAGCCCAGGATGTAGTTCTTATTGTATGCATGCGGAATGTTGTGCTTTGCTGCCCTTAGGATGACTTTACAATAGGCAGCGTATGCAATGACCACATCAGCTACTTCTGGGTTCGGCAGGCCAGCAGATCTTCTTTGCGTTTCTGCCATAAAGAAGGGGGGGGCATTAATTACTTTTTAAGAATTAAATGAATGTCAGAGCAGCTGTATATTAAGCTATCACAGCCTAAGCTGCAGCTATCGAGTTAATTTGCTGTGGGTTGCCATTGCCTTGGGTTATTCTCTCTTTCTGGGGGATTTGGCTGCTGAGAAGTACTAGTGCTCTTGTTTTATGCACTTGGTGCATTTAATGTAACAAATTTGTGTGTAGTTCAAGCCATTTTTTGGCAGTGCCTAAGATTAAGCCCAGTAACCCACTAGCTGAGCAGCATTGCAGCCATTGTCTCCCATTCTTTTTCTTTTGTGTGTTGAGTTGGGTTAATTGTGATGTAGGTGCTGAGTGTTCCAGGGGGAGAGGCTTATTTTATGTTCACTTTACTTTTTGGGAATTTGTGTATTTTGGTTTGCTTCTTTTTGCACGGGTGATTTGTGTTGAGATTTAGGTAGTCTGCCTCCCCTGGTGAGTCTCTGCCTTACAGGTTTTGTTTGTTTGTATTGTATCTTATTGAATCAGTTAGCAGGCAAAAGATTTTAATGTTAATTATATTATTTTTAATAATTGTAGTATTAATACATTTTCATTCCTAGTTTGAGCAATCTAGTATTATATTGTTGTTGCTGTTAATATGAAATGCTTATTTTTGCAGTTGTGTGTCTCTCTCTCTCTCTCTCTCTCTCTCTCTCTCTCTCTCTCTCTCGTTTGATTTTGATTAAATAAAACTTCTTTGGGAAATCTTAGTCTCACTGTTCCTTTGTGGTACCCATGAACCTGTGTCCTTCACTTAAAATTCTCTGGGTGCAATTCCCAGAGCGGCGTAGTTGGCTATACTACTTTCATTTAATTATTTAATCTTATACAACTTATAGTTCCCTGCTCAACACATCACAATTGTATTCTTTTACGTTAAAAATGCTGAAGCATTTATAAAGTGTGATTTTACTCAAACGCTCCATATTAACCCATTCGTTTTGGACTTGCTCAGGAGCGCCCTCTAGAGTTTGAGAAACTTGGAAAACATTGCAGAGCTGGAATTCTTTCTACAAGTTCTCTAAAGTTATGAAATAACAGCATGGTTAGAACGTCTCTCAACCAATCAGCTTGCATGGCCAGAACTGTTTAAAATATGTGATATCATAGGCTGTACAAATACAACATACTCACTAATCATATAACAATAAACCTTAATTTTGTATGACTTTGAATCCAAACTATATTCATGTACAAAGTTTTTTTTTTTGTATTTGAAAATTGTAAGCTTTTATTTTTACTCATTTTATTTTACGAGGGCAATGATTAATACACTAAATACAAAAAGATGTTTTAATTTCAGCTAGTTATAGAAGTCTGAAGAGGCCATGAGTTGTTGCTATCATTTTCTTGATTGTTATCTCAAGATAACAAGTAAACTAACTCATTATTTCAAGATAACTTTATAGCAAAATAACAAGATTATTTTTGTTATCTCAGGATAACAATCCAGAAAATTACTTTATCTTATGGTCTCTCTGAACTTCTGTAGTTAATAAAAGAGAGAAATAGTTCTACATTGGTGGTCCACTTTTATTTCTTCCTATTTTTGCCTTTTTTGTATTTGTATATTTTTAATGCTGTGCTCATAGGAATGATAAATCACAGCACAATGTTACAGTGTATTCTTTTAAAGGTTCAGCTTCAGCTTTCACTCGAATTCACTTGTTTCACTGAGCTAAAAGTGAGAGCGAATTAAACAAAACAGAAGAATCATTTTAAGTTGTGCATATAATGGTAGATGCCATGTAAATCATTAGAGTCTGCAAGTGCTGGAAATATGGCACAGAAACTTAAGGAGACAAGACGTTACAGCACTTTTCCATCAGGCCTGCAGGAACTTGTCCTTCATGGTAAAAGGATTGCCTGTTTAGAGGTGAATGAGCTGTTGTCAGTCATGTTTGGTTTGTATGTCTGTGCAAGGATGTCCAATTAAACTAGCTCCAGTTGCAACAGGTCAGGAAGTGCCTACAGCTACAACTGCTGGTACAGTTATGCTGTTGATGTTTTTTCCACTAAATGTAGTCCTGTTTGCATTAAAGTGACAAAATGGTGATGCTACTGATAATAAAATTAAAAGTTCATGGCAAGCATAAAAAACAAAGTGCAACATTTCAGACTGAAATCGATTTTGCTGTTTTTTCAATAGAATTTTCACCTGATAAAAGCAGTGGTAAACTGTGAATGTTGGAGCTGGACCTTCAGTTACTAAGGGGGTTTTCAGTCATTTTTAAAATGTGCACCACTCTTTAAACAAAACATGAGTGATTAGGCAAAACACCTCTTTTATTTTAATAGGATTCCAATTAAACTATAAGCCATCACAGCCGCAAAACATCAGAGCTGTTCATCATAGGCCTTGTTGGCTTCTCTCCGAACATAGCGTTTATGGTTGTGATCATAAAAACTCTCCTCCCTTCAAGTGAGTTTGTTCCAGGAGGTTTGAGGCTTGACTAAGTGCTGTTTGGCATGTTGGAGGCAGGCTATTTTGTGGCTTTTTTTCTGGCAGCTCGACCATGCAGCCCATTTGTGGTCAAGTATTTCCTTATTGTGCATCTTGAAACAGCCGCCCTACTTTTTTGCAGAAAAACCTGCATCTCAGCTAAAGTTGCTTTTTTTTTCTTTGCATCCCAGCTAGTATTCCGGGCAGTGATGGCTGAAATTTTGGTTCCACTGCCATGCTTCCATGTTCAACAGAACACCTAATCATCCACTTCATCAGAGTTTGAACACTACTCTTATCTTTTTATTTCCATTTCCTGATTTATACATTTCAACTACCTTTTCTGTCTCCGTCTCCGGTTAGTCGGACTGAAATCCGATTGTGGTGTACTGCATGGGGAGGAGTTTTGGTTGTACTTGGGGGGGTTTTGGTTGTCGAATGTGTCTTGGATAGGTGAATGTGTTTACACTGCTATGTATATATATACAGTGGGTTGCAAAAGTATTCAGCCCCCTTGAACTTTTCAACCTTTTGCCACATTTCAGGCTTCAAACATAAAGATATGAAATTGACATTTTTTGTGAAGAGTCAACAACAAGTGGGACACAATTGTGAAGTGGAACGAAATTTGTTGGATATTTTAAACTTTTTTTAGAAATAAAAAACTGAAAAGTGGGGCGTGCAATATTATTCAGCCCCCTTGCTTTAATACTTTGTAGCGCCACCTTTTGCTGTGATTACAGCTGCAAGTGGCTTGGGGTACGTCTCTGTCAGTCTTGCACATCGAGAGACTGAAATTTTTGCCCATTCTTCCTTGCAAAACAGCTCGAGCTCAGTGAAGTTGGATGGAGAGCGTTTGTGGACAGCAGTTTTCAGCTCTTTCCACAGATTCTCGATTGGATTCAGGTCTGGACTTTGACTTGGCCGTTCTAACACCTGGATACGTTTATTTGTGAACCATTCCATTGTAGATGTTGCTTTATGTTTTGGATCATTGTCTTGTTGGAAGATAAATCTCCGTCCCAGTCTCAGGTCTTTTGCAGACTCCAACAGGTTTTCTTCCAGAATGGTCCTGTATTTGGCTCCATCCATCTTCCCATCAATATTAACCATCTTCCCTGTCCCTGCTGAAGAAAAGCAGGCCCAAACCATGATGCTGCCACCACCATGTTTGACAGTGGGGATGGTGTGTTCAGGGTGATGAGCTGTATTGCTTTTACGCCAAACATAAGTTCGATTTTGGTTTCATCTGACCAGAGCACCTTCTTCCACATGTTTGGTGTGTCTCCCAGGTGGCTTGTGGCAAACATTAAATGAGACTTTTTATGGATATCTTTGAGAAATGGCTTTTTCTTGCCACTCTTCCATAAAGCCCAGATTTGTGCAGTGTACCACTGATCGTTGTCCTATGGACAAAGTCTCCCACCTCAGCTGTAGATCTCTGCAGTTCATCCAGAGTGATCATGGGCCTCTTGGCTGCATCTATGATCAGTCTTCTCCTTGTTTGAGCTGAAAGTTTAGAGGGACGGCCGGGTCTCGGTAGATTTGCAGTGGTCTGATGCTCCTTCCATTTCAATATGATCGCTTGCACAGTGCTCCTTGAGATGTTTAAAGCTTGGGAAATCTTTTTCTTTCCAAATCCGGCTTTAAACTTCTCCACAACGGTATCTCGGACCTGCCTGGTGTGTTCCTTGGTCTTCATGATGCTCTCTGCGCTTTAAACAGAACTCTGAGACTATCACAGAGCAGGTGCATTTATACGGAGACTTGATTACACACAGGTGGATTCTATTTATCATCATCAGTCATTTAGGTCAACATTGGATCATTCAGAGATCCTCACTGAACTTCTGGAGTGAGTTTGCTGCACTGAAAGTAAAGGGGCTGAATAATATTGCACGCCCCACTTTTCAGTTTTTTATTTCTAAAAAAAGTTTAAAATATCCAATAAATTTCGTTCCACTTCACAATTGTGTCCCACTTGTTGTTGATTCTTCACAAAAAATTACAATTTCATATCTTTATGTTTGAAGCCTGAAATGTGGCAAAAGGTTGAAAAGTTCAAGGGGGCCGAATACTTTTGCAACCCACTGTATATATATATATATATATATATATATATATATATATATATATATACGTGTTGCTCAAATCCATCTCAGACTTTCAGTGATCAGATTTGTTTTAAATGCCTCTTGGGTGCATTTACACTTGCAATTTCATGTGTCTTGGCCTTTTTTGGATATAATGTTGATCCTCAAGATGCATGAAGTGACCAGGTGTAAACATGTAAACAGGGTCACTGACTATTTATACACAAACACAAATTACACTTAAACAAGTAATAAATGTGGAAACTTACGTTTAATAGCTATTTAAACCCGTGCGTGTTCATTTGTGTGTATACTATCAGGCCAAACATGCAAGGGTATATAAATGTTTGATCAAAGCCATTTGGGTGATTTCAGTTATACATTATTGTGAATTAATTAGGGCACACACAACGATGTTATAATAAATGGCTTCAGCTGAGCACTATTCCTCAATAAAAGAAACGTTTTCTACAAAATCCGTCATGTTTTCCAAGACGCTGCCAATATTTCACAATTTTGGCAGGATATGTAAACTTATGAGTAGAAAAGGGAACATTTCTTTCAGATCATGTGTTAAAATCTAGCAAAATTGAATCTACACAGAAAAAAGTCAAAGTTATACCCATTTAACATGTTTTAACTTTCAGAGTACTTCACAAAATAACACCATGGCAACAATGGAAAAGTGTTAATTCCCACATCTGCAAAACAATAATAAAGCAAACAATAATAACTCTTGACTTGTAAAGCTTAAGTCGATGAGCAATATGTTTGCATCATTTTACAATGGAAACCTGTATGGTGAGGCCTCGTCACTTTTCAATGAAAAAAAAAAAACATTGGCACAGATGCAAGGAGTGCAGTGGAAAAATTGTGAAAGGTATTGAGCAACATCAAGAACTTGGCTCTACAGCTAAAGCCTAGAGAAAAAAACTTCAGGGATACCCTTGACTGTGAGCTCATCTGGCATGTCAAAATATCTCCACACCACACAATTTCTCTTCTGTGCAATGGATAAACTATTGGTCATAAGACATGTTGCCAAAAGGCAGACTGACGCTGGTCTCACTGGAGTACTATAACAGACTTTTTACCAAGAAAAACTACTGTTACAAGTCATGAACAGGTCATGAACAAGTCATAGCTGAATTTTAACCGTTTTTCCCCTAGGACTCAGCTTATTGGCCATATAATATAACCAAGCCGCCAATGAATCTGAGGTATTGAGCACGCACACACGCATCCACGCACACACGCACGCACGCACGCACGCGCACACGCACGCACATACGCACGCACACACATACGCGCACACACACACAAACGCACGCACGCACGCACACATATATATTCAGATTCAGATTCAGATTCCTTTATTGATCCCTATAAATATATTTTGACATAATTTGAAAATGCACGTTGGCCTTTATATTGTGTGTAAATTTCATGAAGGATGGACCAAAATAAATGGGTAAAAATTACTTAATTAATCTAGTTCCACTGACTTACATTGAAAGTAATGTGTGCTTTGTCCTTCTCCTGTAAAGCTACCATTTTGGAGATACAAGGTTTTGTTTTCGACAGCAGCGATATGCACACACACACACACACACACACACACACACACACACACATATATATATATATATATATATATATATATATATATATGTTTGTGAGGGTGGATTCTTCATGGCTGTATCTAAAATTAAGAAAAAGTAAGGAAAATTGGTAATAAACACTCACCAGACAAAACATAAGGATGAGAAAAATCCTGGAAAGTATGAAAAAAAACCATACAAATCAGCACCAAGAAAAAGAAAAGATATATAATAGTACATAAGAAGGAGCATGTTATTGTGAATAACAATGTATTATATTTTTCACAACATCACATAACCTTGAAAGCTCTTTCTTTCACACAAGTTTTAAAAAATAAAGAAAAAAGCAAAGCATGTGAGCCATAGTTGTAAATACATCTTCAAATTCATAATGTTGGCAATATTTTGAGCTAAAAGATGTAGTAAAACATATAATGAAATCTATAGTAATAATACAAAGAGCAATACTATAAACAATACTATAAGTAAAAGCACCTGGGACAAGCTCTAAGTCCTGATCAGTCGAGAAACAGAAGGATGCCTGTAGGAGGAGAGAACATTGGTAGAGGTTTAAAATGCTAACTTCAACATCGGAATCAGATGCAGGCATATTTCTTTTGACTAACTACACTTGTACAAGCATTCAGTCCTCTCAAATCCAGTAAAGACATTGCTTCCATACCTGAAAAATACAAATACTTTTTTGTTCCTGACCTCTTCTGAGCTTAGATGGTTGGTGAGGAGCAGGGTGGACAAAATACAAATACAAACTTATGTAAAAGCAGAAATACTATTGGTTAAATATTACCTGTGTAGAGATATTACCTGCGTAGAGGTAGGTCAACATTTGTGCTTAAGTACTATCTTCTAAAGTACATAAGTATCAGAAGTAAAGGTTATTACAGAAACTATTCATTTTGATGAATACTTGATGTATACTGAACAGTGAACTCTTGTCACAAACTTCTCATGAACAGTCATGTCTGCAGCCACACAGGCCTCCTTAAGATAAATATATCAAATTATATATCAAAAAGCGGCTGAGAAAATGGATGGATGGATGGATGGATGGATGGATGGATGGATGGATGGATGGATGGATGGATGGATGTCCATGATTGTATTAAACACAAATCATCATACATAAAATACTAAGTTCTTGTTTCACCATTATGTTCCATCTGCAATAACAAATAAAAGCATATATAAAATCAAAGATAACTAATAATAGTTTTACACTTCATGATCTATAGCTTTTTCAAATTCTGTAAAACAAATGAAAAACTAGGTTTTGTCCCAACAGCAACAATATTTATTTTGGGAGTTTATGATCAGACTGGCAAAAAATAAAATAAAAAAATAACAAAAACAAAAACAATCAAGCAACATGCTAGAGAAAGAAATGTAAATAAAACTGCTTCCACACCTGGTGGTAGATGTAGGAGACATGGAGGTCATTAGAGGAACATTACCAATTTGGTTAAGCCTTAAAGCAGTGATATGAATAGAAAACAAAGATTTCACAAACATTAGTCTGATACAGGATTTCACGTCACTTAGAATTGGGTTACCAAATCACGGCTCAGTCAAAATAATAACTGAAGTTACTGTTTTAAATGAAACTGCTGCCTCAGATTTCTTCTAAGCTCATGTGGTCTGTGGTGTGTGAAGCCATTGGCCTGATAGCCAGCAACCTAACAACCCCACACATAACTGAACCCGGTTAATTTCTCCTTTACTGTCACTGCAACACCAGACACTCAACCTCTCTTGCTCAGATTTGAGCCTTTATTCATCGTGGGTCAGCATAAATTAGCTGGAAATGAGCCGGTCTTCCAGCAGAGCTATTGACTTAGCCTGCTAATATTAGCTAAGCTTGCACAAACACGTTAGTTAGCTAGCTAGCTGGCAACTCTAACAAGTGTACACACCAGTTTATTAGACATGAATATAAATTCGACACAGTTTCAAATTCATTCGAAGCTTTTTGCTCTTTGAGCAAATGTCTGACTGAAAAAATGTTGGTATGGCAGACAAACCAAGCATTTACCTACCAGACGTGTTTTGAAGCTTTCCGAAGTTTCTAAGCTCTAAGCGTGAACTTCCTGTGGGCTAGAATCTGCCTCAATATGGGTGGAATCATATTAGCTGGGTTATTAGCCCATTCGCATGTTAGCTAGAGTCATCTTGCTAGTAAAGAGCCAGCCTACTATAGGAATATAATGTTATAGCTACTTAGTCCAGCTACAGAGAATGTACAATATAAATCAAAGTCTGCCAATGGGTGTTTTTTTGTTAAGTGTTAACTTTTGCAGCAAACATATTTCTATGTGTAGTTTTGTATACTAGGTTTGATATACTCTGTTGCATAGCTCCATGTTTATAGAATCGGTTGGATGCTACTAAATCAGTTTGCTGAACAGCAAATCTGTCCAGGTAATAGAACCCATGTAAAAACGTTTCATCAACTTGACATTGTCATTTGATGCAGCATGTGTGCAGTGATACAGCCATGAACGCAGTATAGATGTTCAGTGAGTCAGTGAAATCATCAGGAGAAAGTTGGGCCAACTGTATTTTTTTAATTTGATGCAGCATGTATGCTATTGTGGAGTTTCCTCAAAAAGTAAATCTTTAAAATTAATAAAATAAGTTATAGTCCTATAAAAATTGTTGAAATAAAGTTATAGTCATATAGTTAAGACAGACAGATCTTTTCAGTAGAAAACAGGCCTAATGTTTGTAAGTATGGGACCCAGGCACAGGCAGTGCGTTGTAAAAAAGGGTTTTTAGATGGCAGAAAGCAACTGGGGTTGGGAAGACTGAGAAACACTGCCTGCACAGCAAACATATGAAAACAGGCTGGCTGTTAATGAGACGACTGGATGTTAGGGACTGGCTTGTCTGTGAGCCAAATTAATGAGGAAAGTGCCCAAACAAAGGCCTTGGGGAGGGCAGGATGACTCGATACAGAAAGGATGAGAAAATTTAAAAATATATATCTTAAGAGTGGTTGGAAATAAAGGTTTCTTGTTAAACTAATACGTAATGGGAACCAAAAGGTGATTCAGGAACATAAAAAGGGCAGGGTGAAGGGCTCACCCCGAAATGGGATATAAAGAAGGATGCTTTGTGATGATCTTTGCATTTAGTTGTCTGGGAACCATCTTGCCACCTGAAGCTCAATAAATGAAGAGGGCCTTTTCCTCCCCTCCACAAGAACTCAGCGGCTGAAGTTTTATTTTTGTTTATTTTTGAAAGTGATTAGATGATAATTAGAACAAAATCACAGTACAGAATAGTCTTAGTATTTAAACCTGATATGTTGGAGCTTTGGGCAAGGAAAGCATAGCTCTTGGTCCCAACACTATGATACAGCCATGAACACAGCATACTGTAGATTGCTGAGTCAGTTAAATCATCATGAGAATGTTGGGCCAACTGTATTTTTAAAATTTGCCAAAATGACATTTAGCGAGTTTACAGTGTGGCATTTTTCCATTTAAACCTGTAAATAAACAACAGATTTAGAATAATGAAAATTTTAAAACTAAAAGCTTATGACCATTACAATGAAGAAGAAATGTTTAAAATTCTGTTTTCTTTGTGAAGTGCACAGTACAGGTATTAAAAATGTACTGTAATTAAGAAACGGCAGTTAACAGGAACAGTAAAGGTCAAGTTGAGGTCTGGAAGACCAAGAAAGCTTTCTGAGAGATCTGCTTGCAGGATTTCTAGAAAGGCAAATCAAAACCTGTGTTTGACTGCAAAAGACCTTCAGGAAGATTTAACAGACTCTGAAGTGAAAGTGCACTGTTCTACTGTGCAGCAACACCTTCACAAATATGAGTTTCAAGGAGAAGTCATCAGAAGAAAACCTTTCCTGTGTACTCACCACAAAATTCAATGTCTGAAGTTTGCAAAGAGACATGTAAACAACCAAGATGAATTTTGAAAACAAGTCCTTTGGACTGATAAAGTTAAAATAGAATTTTTTAAGCCGCAATGAGCAAAGCTACTGTATGTTTGGAGAAAAAGGGGTGTAGGATTTCATGAAAAGAACTATTAAGCATGGGGATGGATATAGTTGAGATTTTGTTGAAGCCAGTGGCACAATGAACATTTTACTAGCAGAATAAAGAATATAATCAATTAAACACCAGGATATTCAGGAAGCTAACACCTGTAAACATGTTGAATATAAAAAGAGGATGGCTTCTACAAGTGGATAATGATGCTAAACACAACTCAAAATCCACTATGGATAAAGAGAGGCACAATTTCACAGTCCCTTAACCTAAACATCACTGAAAATCTGTGGGTACACCTCAAAAGAGCCACGCATGCAAGACGGCCCTGGAATCTCTGAAGAAGATTCTCTAGAAGATCTCTAGAAGCCTGTTACACGGAAGAATGGGAGAACATCCCCTCCCCCAACTGAAAGACTCTTAGCTGGCAACAAGCTTTGATACTTGCCAAAGGGGGTGTTACTAAGTATTGACCATGCAGGGTGTACAAAATTTTGCTTTAGGCCCTTTTCCCTTTTTTTTGTCATTTTTATTATTGAAGTAATCTTGATTAAAATATATTTTTTAAATGTGCTGTTTTTAACTTTATGCTTTTTGGGAATCAGATTATCTTTTACTTGCTTAGCTATAACATAGTAATAGATATTTTGACCAGGGGTGTCCAAACTTTTATAAGCCATTGTGTGTGTGTGTGTGTGTGTGTGTGTGTGTATGTAGTATTCGGTGTGTCCACTCTTTACCTTTATTAGTTTTTTGTCACACCTCCAAAGTTCAGTCTCAGAAGTTGGTTGCATTTTCTGCTTCTCAAGATCCAAGTAACACATTCACATTCAGTGATACTGAGGTCTGGACTCTGGTGTGCTCAGTCCATTGTTCTGAGAATACCAGTAGCATCTTTGTGTGAATTGAACATTTTCTCCTTTTATGACTATAAAAGGGCTTCTTAACTGCTGCACACACTTGCACAGCCTCAGCACTAAATGGACAGAAACACCTGTGAATTTTTTTAGATCTGAAGCAAGAATAACGTGGATTTTGTCATCTGTCTCAAAGATGAAAGTTTGAGAAAAAAAAAAGATAAAAACGTCTATTTATCTGATGTCAGTTAACTTACATCAGGTTATGTGACAGTGCCAGTTTTGGAACTAATACAAGTCTTGCACAGCTGTTGGAGTTCCAAGTTTTCTATATCTTTTAATAATTTTAACAACTTTGACTTTCTCCTTCCTTAAGCCAGCGGATTATTATATGTCTAATAAGCTCAGAAGTATCTCCTGAAATCTAAAGAATTCGTGCTTAATACCATTAAGACTTTTGCATGGTACTGTATGTATACATACACCTCAGCATTTCTTTGGGCCGCTCATCCCTGAACTGTTGATGCATGCATCACACACTATTATTAAATACCAACGCAAGTCTGGGGTTTTCTAGTTTCTAAAGGATTTTGAATGAAAAGGAAGGCCGCCGCACCTCCCTCATCCCACACTACACTCTGAAATTCCCTCAGGGCATGATGACAAAAAAATGAATAACCACATTAATGGTCTAACTCAATGGGCACTCCTTCAAAACCTGTGCAATCTTGCAAAGTTATTAACAGACTCACATGGGTCTCCCTTTACACCAGAACCTTCAGTGGATACTCTAGGCTGCCTACATAATGTGCACAGCAAAGCTAGAATGAGCTAGCCAGACAAGGTGAATCACACTTAGCTTTGTGACGGATTTTTTAATTTTGCATATACTGACTGGACCACTGGGATAGGCTCCAGCACCCCCGCGACCCTGAAGGAGAAGCGGCTTAGAAAAGAGCTACTCACACAATTTATAAATAGGTTCCCCTTTTATTTGTTTTGTTAACCCAAAGGGTCCAAAGACACGATCTTTAAGTTTAGTAGGGGTCTAGAATGGTAAGGAACTTGGCACCTTGGATATTAAAAATCAAGTTGTTAGGTGTAACTTATTTGACAAAACTACAATATTTTTAGTGATCATTCTATATATATGGGCTATATTTATTCTGTACATTTGTATATGAATCTTTCTATAACTTGGGGTACATTTCATGTCCATTGATTAATTATTGTTATTCTAATTATTTTCTTGAAAAATGTCATGTTTTACATATTAACCAAAAGCATTTCAGTAGCTAACAGTATATCACTGTTGTCGCAACAAAACCTCGTATCTCCAAAATTGTTACTTTACAGGAGAAGGAAAAAACATACTTTACTAGTCAATGGAATGGAGTTTTGTCCAAGTAATTTTGGACTTTTTCTTGTGGTCCATTCATCATGAAATTTACACAATGTAAAGGACCACCGGCATTTTCAAATTATGTCAAAAACTGAAAAAATTTAAAAAATGGAGGTACAAGGTTTTGTTCTGACAACAGTGATATTCTTCATTTTACTTGAAATTTGTCAAGATGTTCATAAATTGACAGTATTTGCCATGTCTGTTTTTCAGTTGAGGGTGTTTTGGTTTCAAAATAATGAATAAAAACCACTGAAGTCAATAATAACTATTTGTTATTCATTTCAAAAGTTTAAATACTAAACAATTAAATCATCTTAATTTATTAATGTCCACAAACTTTCTGTCAACTACGTTACTGACAGAACTCCCTCACGGTGTGTCCCAGTGCTATGTGACCAGCATCACATTAGGTCATTTTCCTCCGTGGTGGACATATTGAACACACTGTGACATGCGTCCTCTCATTTTTTTTCAATATTTTATCTACAATAGCACATAGTCAATGACTACATTAATTGACCGTCAACTATTTTACTATTTTTTTTAATTACGATTTTCAAATTATTTTAATTCCATTATATATTTAACTTGGACATTAACTTGTTCACGAAAATGTTATGTCGTCAACAGGTCAAGCGCCACCGTTGAAGTTATGGGTCAAAATAAGGAAAGTGTGAACAATGTTACATATTAACTAAGCTACCTAACAGTCTACATCATCAGTCATCATTACCACAGTGCTATCATTATCAATTTACATATGTCACAACTCATATTATTCATATGTGCACACTTTTGCTTACTGAGAAACAGGTGAGATACAGCGTTTGTCAGGATGCTGATCCTGCAAGAAGTCAACTAATACTAATTTTTATACATATTAGTTAAATATTGAAATTACTTAATTTTTTAATGTTTAGTTTTTAGGTTAGGCTTCACTTGGACCCATGTGCTGGTGAAACCCTTGAAACCTTTACAAAATCACTGAGGGACTTGTCAACTATGTTACATCTATATTTAAAATAACTAAAATGGTGGTGCTGATATGTGTTAACGTATTACTGCACATCTACACAGTTTGCAGTTTTTTAAGACATCACTTAAAACTACTATTATTATATTATTATATGAATAAAAAAATCTGTCTTCAACAACAGAGCTGAACATGTCACATGGATACTTGGAAGAAATATTCATTCTTGAAATTATTTTTAAAACATCACTGTATATATGACAGAACAGACTCACAAGCCCTAAAAAATGTGTTTTGAAGTGCAGGATTTAAACAAGTGACTGTAATAGATAGAAAGACCTTTATTGTCATTGTGAAAAACAATAAAAAACATTTACAGCAAATTTACAGCAAAGACATCAATAAAAGAAATAAAGATAAATATGGCCAAAGACATAAATATAAACACAATAAGATATACAAACATACTAGTGCAAAACTAAATATACCTTTCACTGTGAACTGTATCTCAGTCTTGGTCTAGTCTAAGGCCCAATCCCATTCCTTCTTTTTACCTCTACCCCTTGTTTCCAAGTGTCACCCTAACCCCTTGGAACTGAGTTAAAAGGGGTAGTGGTTAAAATCCTTCCCTATGAAACTGGACAAACCTCAAATAAAATTAAAAAAGAGAGAGACATTGCTTCATTAACAGGCTGCTAGCGGTGCTCTGTAGGCGACCCGGCCCGTCTTCAGTGATAGCAGAGGAGGGAGAATTTCAGCTCCTCACTGCTGGGCTTCAGTTACATTTAGGACATCATATGCTTTCAAAGAAGGGGCAATTATTTATTATCACCCACTCTACCCACCCACCTAATTCTGTAGAGATACGAAGCTGAAGCCAGCTATTCACCGGCTTCTTGTTCAAATTTTCCTGTTCCAACTTAATTAAATGGTGCAGCACTTACATTCTGGCGCTTCAGGCGTCAGAACTACCGGACTATTTAAGGTGGAACAGGAAAGTTAGCTAGCTACCGAGACATTAGCATGCTATTAGCGATTTTATGCTTGTTATGAAGAAAACGACCGTAATACATTGAAAAGAGATTAAACTAAGATAATACAGTGGTTATCGTAATTTTTTTACAGAGAAAATTCTCACATTTGTGGGTTTCTTTGTTCGCTCGCGCAGCCATCCTGCTGGTTTTTCGTTTTTTCTCATAACACTCTGTTTGGACTGTGCCTCTAAAAAACCTCCGTTTGGAGTGCCATGTAGCCCTAACACTTCGCCCTACCCCTCAATAAAGACTGGGACACCCTAGATGTGAACACGCTAAGGGCTAACTGGTAGGGGCAAGGGGTTGAATGGGATTGGGCCTAAGTCTTAGCCTTAGGGAGGAGCAGGAGGGGAGGAGGGACTTTGCCTGTGGGAAAAAAAGCTGTATTTTAATCTGTTAGTTTCTGATTGGAATCTCTTTCCTGAGGTCAGGGGGAAAACAAGTCGTGTCCAGGATGATTGGGGTCCTTTGAAATACTGCTGGCTTTCTTTTTGGAGCCAGTCAGTGTAAATGTCTCTGAGGTGGGCTAGTGTACCGATGGCATGCTCTGCTGCAGGACCTTTCTGTTGTCTTCTGTGCAGCTGAAGCACCACTCAGTGCAGCAATAGGCCAGTAGGCTCTCTATTGGTGACCGATAGAAGCTGGTCAGCAGGTGATTAGGAAGGAGCATGCCTTAACTTTCTGAGGAAGTATAGCATTCCCCAATTGGTGGAAGATGTGTATAATCACATAGTTTGCCCATAACATAGTTGACAAACTGAGCAGCAGGGTTGGGATAGCTACTGAAAAATTAGTAGTTAGCTACTTTCCATGAATTTGTATCTAGTTACAATTTAGCTACTTTTCCAGAAAAACAGTAGTGGCAACTTTTTTGCTACTTTTGAAAAGTAGTGCGCTACTTTTTAGCTAGTGTCAAAGCGTGATTGTCAGAGTGTTTGTTTGTGAATCTCCACCTGACACACCAAGCAAGCCCAACTGATAGTGTGAACAAGACACTGCATTTAATCCTGTGCCAGAAACACAACTGAAAAGCTACAAATATATAAAAATATCACCAAAAAGTGTAACCAACAATCAAACTTACACACCCAAAGGCGTGATATCAAAGTCAATCATTCCAGGCTTTTCCTAACAAAAATCAATCAAAAATAACTGAATACAAACCAGAGAATTTTGTGCAAAATGTGCAGAATTTTGTTGTCAACTGTTGAAATAAAACTGCTCCAATTTAAACATTTCAGCAAGAGACACCGATCACCATCCTTGTTTTGATGCTCATTGTCCATTTTAACCGCTCCACTTACTCTATAGTTGTTCTACAGTTACAGACTGTAGTTCATCTGTTTCTCTGACACTTTTTGTCTGGTGGATCATTCTAAGCACTGCAGTAACACTGATGTGGTGGTGGTGTATTAGTGTATGTTGCGCTGCTCTGAGATCAGACACAACAGTGCTGCTGGAGTTTTTAAACACCTCAGTGTCACTGCTGGACTGAGAATAGTCCACCAACCAAAAACATCCAGCCAACAGTGTCCTGTGGGCAGCGTCCTGTGACCACTGACGAAGGACTAGATGATGATTAGCTCATACTGCACAGCAAGAGATGAGCTGTCGTCTCTGGCTTTGCACCTACAGGGTGAACCGACAACACAGGAGCGTCTAATAGAGTGGACATAGTGTTTAAAACTCCAGCAGCACTGCTGTGTCTGATCCACTCATACCAGCACAACACACACTAACACAGCACCACCACATCACTGTTACTGCAGTGCTTAGAATGATCCACCAGCCAAATAGTACCTGGTCTGTGAGGACTGACCACTGAAGAATAGGGTAAAAGGGTGCTAACAAAGTATCAGAGAAACAGATGGACTACAGTCTGTAATTGTAGAACTACAAAATACACCTATATAGTAAGTGGAGCTGATAAAATGGACAATAAGTGTAGAAATAAAGAGGTGCTCATAATGTTATGTCTGATTGGTTTATGAACAGACGTAACATTCCGAGTCTTTATTAAACTTTAGCAACACTTTAGCCTCAAACTCCTCAGTCAGGCCTGAATAATCACTCCACTGCTGCAGAGCTGCTGCAGCTCCACAGCAGAACTAGATTTCTAGGTAAAATAACATAATAAACCTCCTTTACTGTAAAATAGTTATAAATCAGCTTCTCTTTCTCCAGCTTCTCGTTCGAATTCCCCCGTTCCACCTTAAATGGCACAGCAGGACAAACTGGCACTTCAGGCACCATTTAAGGTGGAATGGGAGAATTCGAACGAGCAGCCGGAGGATGAGAAGCGACTTCAACCTCATAAAAAGTCAAACACTGAGAAAGATTTTACAAGAAACTCACGGAGAAGTTTCCTGAGATGAGAGAAAAGTGGCTACAGCTAAAAGTTAAAGCAGAGCAAAATAAATCTGTATTAGCACATCAGCACACACTGAGACATACTTACAGCCAAGATGGTAAAACTGACAGAAAATGTTGGTTTGATTTTTGATGAAAGGACAAAACGGCTCTTATCAACATTTTGGTTGCGACCTCTGTGTTAAGCCTATAGTTAAGGGTGGTCAGCGCGTGGGCCGAGCGCGTGCCTGTTTGCTCGAACTGTCCGCGGCTCAGTCGGGATCGCACAATTGCCACCAGCCCAGTTAGCGACCGCGTTCTGTGGTTCATTTTTCCTGGATTGACTGACGCCTGTACACAAAAATTTGTAGGCGCTACAGCTACAAGCTACATTTCATACAACTGTAGCATCTACAGCTACTAGCTACTTAAATTTGTACAAAAAAGTAGTGTGCTACTTAGCTACTCCCCCATCCCTGCTGACCAGTGAATTTTTTTTTTATTTAACCACTGGATATGTTACACTGAAGGATATACTGCCTTAAACCACTGCTTGTTCTAATGAGAAAGAACATAGTTTTATACTTCTTGTTGATGTGAAATGTACCCCAAATTACAGGATGACCCTTATACACCAACCTTGTATCCATTCTATCAGCTCCTCTTACTATATAGGTGCACTTTGTAGTTCTACAGTTACAGACTCTAGTCCATTTGTTTCTCTGCATACTTTCTCAGCTCCCTTTCACCCTGTTCTTCAGTAGTCAGGAACCCCACACGACCACCACAGAGTAGATATTATTTGACATGGCGGTGGTGTGTTACTGAGTGTTGTACCGGTCTGAGTGGATCAGACACACCAGTGCTCATGAGTTTGTAAATACTGTGCCCACTCACTGTTCACTCTATTAATCAAATCAAGTTCATTTGTAACGCTTTTTACAACTGGTGTTGTCACAAAGCAGCTTCACAGAATTCCAGTAAATACAGAGTTTTAACAAGAATGTAAAAAACCCCAGGTGAACAAGCCAGGGGTGACAGTGGCAAGGAGAAACTCCCTCAGAGCTGAGGAAGAAACCTTGGGAGGACCCAAGGCTCACTGGGGGGGACCCATCTTCCTCTGGTCAGACTACCTACAAATGATTATACTACTAATATTAATAGCAGTATTATTAGTATTAGTAATAGCTAGGAGTCTATGAAAACTTCAATGTACTTTTCCGGGCAGCTAGTCCAAGGCAGATGGCAGTAGCTGGGGCGTGGGTAGCTGGTCTGAAGTGGGTAGCAGGAGAGCTCGACAGTCAGTTGTCCTTCAGTGACCAGCAGGAAGATGGAAGTTAGATGGAAGTTAGTTTTATTCTGTTTGTTTGTACGTAAAACGGAATGTGAACATGTCCAGAGTGCGGCCAACGACTCCGGCAGATCTGACTATGACGGCTTAACTAAAAGGAGAGAACCAGAAGGACACACAGACACGAGAGGACTCAGTTTGGCATCCCTCTGCTCCACCGTCCACAAACCTGAGTAACACACTCAACTTGTTGGTCCACTTTATATATTATATATATATAAGTCAGAGGCAGTAGTAGTTTGTGTTGGTCATCCTCTAGTCCTTCATGATGGCATGTTAGTGTGTGTTGCGCTGGTAAAAGTATGTTGTATGCCCCCTTCCCTAATGTGTTCTCTCTGCAACTCAGCACATAAATAGAAGTTGTGTACTAAAATTAGCAGAGAAATGCCATATTTAAGTGTGCTTCCTGTAGAGGACATGTTAACTTGAATTCTTTTCAAGTGAATGTAGTTTGCCTGGGGAGTTTCAAAGTTTTGCATACAACTAAATATTTATGAACAATTTACATATTCATAGTAAAAAACTAAATGATTTGCATCGCTTACACATCACACTAGAGTTCATACACTAAGGAGAAAAACAGCATTTCAAAATGATTTGGAATCTCTTTTGTTTTCCTTCTTCCGTAATGTTACCATTCTGGAAATACAAGAGATTCACATCATCTCCTGATGTCTCCTGATGAAGTGTACGTGAGCTAGGTCATCATTAGCACTCTTCCATACTTGCTTACCTGTCCCAGGTGTGTTGGGAGTTGGAAACCACACAAGCAAGTGGTGTCTAATGACATTTACCAGAATTTACAAAGAACAGTAGATTAAAAAGTAACTTGCAGTGTAGGTTATGCTGCATTTGTTGGTGGGAACTAGGAATTTCCCAACGGGAATGTCCTGGCATCTCAACAGCTCACCTTGAAGACACCGATACTATGCCTAACCCTGGCTGAAAATGTGTGGGACGTGCCATCAACTGTACTACCGCAAAATCTGCAGGAACTGCATGAATGTTCAAGCTCATGGATGGGTGATCGCAGGAACCTCTACAACTCTGTGATGAAGCACCTGGACATGCATCTAAAATTTGAATTGAAAACATCTGATTCAGTGCGTTTTTTGCTGTTCACACTGGCACAGATGACACATTTGGGTCACAAAAGAAGAAAAATGCTTTTACCTGCTGTGTAAATGTTGCTTAAGGGACACTACCTCTGTATGTGTAGCTCAATAAATATTGTCCATATAAATCAAAATTGTTAATCATGTATTTTTCCTGGTAAGCTTTAACTTCCTTATAGCATTGCAATCCGACACTTCCTTTTGGGTGCATTTTGTTGATTTGTTGATTGATGATTTGTTGATGATGGAATCATGTACAACATTGAAGTGGGTACCCCACAGTTATCTGGTTAATACTTAGAAGTCAGGTGATTGTAAAACTATCAAAATATTCTATTTGTGTTTTAAGATAAAACTTAAAGCAGGCTGATATGTCAATCCATGTTGATACAACATAACAGTACAGCAGTTCTGTAAACTCACTTTCCAAGTGGAAATTATGTGACTGTTCAAATGGATTTTCACACGCTGGGGTTGGAAACTTCCCATTTCTCACTTGGACATGACTGCAGACATGACTAAATCCAGCGATCATCATCATTTCAAGAGTGGATACTGTAAATGCTGACTGTGGTCAGATGCTCTTCAAAATCATAATACAAGAATAGCACCTCCATGTTAATAGACATGAAACACAGCTTCTAAAAAGAGACGTTCAACAAAAGACATTTCAATAAAGCTTTTTATTATGATGTTCAACTTTCATTCAATCAACACACATTGCTTACTTTTTTAAACAAACATCAATTACACAGACAAGGACTGAAAAAGAAAGGCTAAAACTGGAGAGGTGTTTACGGGGATGTAACCAGAGAGCAAACAGTCAAAATTCCATTTAACTGGACCTATTTTACAAATTGTTTACAAAACTCAGATTCATAAATGACACTATTGCATTTCCTGTTCAAGTTGCATCCACTCTGAACCCATCCACTCTGAACCCAGGGCCTACACCAGTTCGTCCTGCCCCCATTAAACACAGCTCCGATTCAAGCAGTGATAAACAGTAAAACACACAAACATCACTAACTCAATCACAACAACGTCTGATGTGAATAACCTATTTACTCTTTTAAGGAGCTTCTTCCTGCAGAAGGACAGAAGAACTTATTTAAAAACTGTAGGAGTCGCTGTAACGAGATGGAAGTACACGGAGTTACCTGATACATCCAGAGTGTTTTTATGGCTTGTTCAAAAGAGACATCAAACAGGAAATATTTAGGCATTATACAATTACTATAACCCCATCATTATTCTCAGTCTCACAGATCTCATTATCACCAGGATTCTGTGATTTAGTGCTATCAGGTATGATCTGTCTTCATGTGGAAATCTGACACCATAACTTCAGTTTTACTTTCTAAATACTTTCTAAACTTTCTTGTTTTGCCTCGCTACCCTTACCTGCACTGAAAATAATATCTTGGCAAGTGAAATCATATTGGATCTAGTCAATAATCTATACATTTTCTTATTATGAGATTATTTAACTTGTAACTACAGTCATTTTTTACTTGTGTTAAGACATTTTATCCAGTGAAGTTCAGCAGTCTATATGCAGATTATTCTGATTCTTTCAGATTATTTACATTGTTTTAAAATAAGCAAACTCATCTGCATACAGAATAGGACAATTTCTCTAGATTAAATTACTGAAAATAAAAAACATGTAGAAATATGTTGAACAATTTTCAACAATCTCATCATGAGAAATATTTGATACTGACAAGAACGAAGAGGTTTCACTTCTTATAGCACTGTATAATACTTTTATAATAATGCCTAGTATTTTTGCCTCTGGTTAATACATCTGTCTGTCTGTACTATCTTCTAATAATTTTCTAAAAACCACTTTTTCTTTTCTGATACTGATTCTGAAGTCTTCAGTATCAGCTGATACAATCCAATTATTCTCCTTTAAAAAATTCTAGGCCTTAAAACATTAGCTGTTTTTAAAAGAAGCACACCACTGAATGAGTGTGTAAAAGTATGAAATCATAGTGAAACCCCTCAAACACTCTGCTGCCCCACAGGAATAACTACACAGCTAACAACATCACTTCACACGATGTGCAAGTGTGTGCCGTTTCATGATAGATATGGGCCTGTAGTGTTATACAGTAACTTTCTAAAATAAGAATTTACAGTAACACTTTTCTGAAGGACATTTAGGTTCATGAGACTATACGAGGCTACATTAGGCTGAACAAGACCTACCCAAGCCTTTAAAACAACTGATATAAACCTATATAGATGTTTATGAAGGTTTATGTCAACAAGAGTCAGTTGAACACTTACTGAGATGAAATGACGTCAAAATAGACAAAAGCAGCTTTTGTTACAACTAGCGCTTGTTGAAATAATCCTACATAGATATTTATGAAGGCTTATGTGAGTTGATCCTGGCAAACATAGAGCTCAGCACAGATTACTTGACAGCATGCTTCTCGGCCTCTTTTTTTACTTCTTCTTTTACCCTTTATCTGCTATTTCTTTTTCTGTCTTTGTCATCATGAAAGAAGGTATGTGGCTTAAAGCTGCTCTTCAGTAAAATGTTACCAGATCTACTGTAGGAAAATTGCAGCCATGTTACAAAAGTCCTTTTCATTACGGTAAATTATTATCAATAACCAAAGCCACGCTGCCAAACATAGAAGTGAATATGTCAAAGGAAGCACAAAAGACACAAGCTTGTATTTGAAGGAACAATGACGTTTTCTTTTCAGTTTGATCTCCACCTGGTGCCTCTGGAGTTTGTCAAAAAAGCAAAAAACACACTCATAATAATATTCAGTGGTCAAGCTTGTCTATGTAATACTTCATCAAGAGTGGTATTGCCTAGAAAAACAAACATTTCATAGTTACTTCTAACAAAACAGATTGAAATCATCTTAGAACCAAGCAAATTGTAGCCACTCATCATTGTAGTGCATCTGCAGATGTCAGATCTCTTAACGCACTACTGTGAGACTCTTAGCAAGACACTTTTGAGTATAGCCTTTTTGAGTCCTTTGGGTTAAGGGAGTGAAAGAATAGTTTAAACTTAGAAACAATCAAACAACAATACAAAACAACTTCATGTAGTCCCAGAGTGTTTACACCTGTTTGAATACTTGCTCATGCAAAGTTTCCATAACCATCCTGTAATATCATTCATCAGACAAACTTAAGGTCATAAACATAAATTGCACGTGTGCATCTCTCTGTGTGCATCTGTTTATGTGTGTACATGTGTGAGTGTGTTTAGCTCAGCAGCTCCAGGTACGTCACCGGCACTTTGCCTTTCTGATTCCCTCTCTCCCCAATAAGCCAGTCTGGGTCCATGCCTGGAACTGTGTATACTGTGATAAGCTTTATCAAAAAAAAAAAAAAGAGAGAGAACAGAACACTGTCAGATGTGGCTCCAATAGATCTTCATTCCTAAGTTATTCAAAGAACATTTTTAGAAAGTGTGACTACAAACACGTATACATTCCAAGTTCCAACATGCATTGTTTTGGCAAGCAATCAGCTACAATAGTGTGTAAAAGTCAGAGACCACACTCCCATCTACTTCATTTCCAGTCAATATGGCCATTAAGTATGAGACGCCTCAACAATTAAATATGACAAACTGTTCGATACTGAATGTGTCGACTCTGCCTTTATAACAGATTCCATTCTTTTCGGCAGACTTGCTTTCAGTTTTTCAAAGAAATCTACAGGAATGATTTTCCACACTTCTAAAGTTCAGTCAGATGCATTTTCTGTTTCTGCAAGTAATTCCAATGACCCATTTAGACTCATCAGTCTATAAAACCTTACTCCACATCTCAGATGTCCAGATTTGGTGTTCCAGAGTAGGGTTTCTCAACCCTGTGAAGCACCCTCTAGTGGCCTGTACTCAGGAAGGCAGTCATTTATAGTGGGCTGTTATACATCATGAAAATATAAGTGGAAAAAAGATTATCTGGGAATGAAATGTTTTCAAGTTAGTGCCTGAGACGCAAAAATAAAAATGTTGCAGTAGCAGGCCAATTAAATGTCATCAGTCGGAGACAACGCAGCCATGGGTGCATGATGCAGACAGCTAGCTAGAGATGGAGAAGTTTCTCAGGGAGTTTTGTTTGGTGTGGACCTTTTTCTTTAGTTCGCTCTGTTTGGACATGTGTGAACACTCCACCCGTATTCAGGTCTACAGAAAACAGCTGAACCAGTCTGGCAGAAATTGCAGGTCTGGGTCGGCTTCAAATCAACCCTGTTCAGTTCACTATTGATAGAAACGGAGCTAGTTCTCGTTCAATTACAGCGGATGTCAGCACAGTACAGTCAGCATAACGACTGTTTTAATGAAGGACTCTTTACAGAATCTCAGCACAACCTGCTGTTAAAACAAGGCATAAAATAATAGAGAAGATTTGCGTTTGATTTCAACTCATAGATCGCAGAGCGTATATTTCGCCTCGCATCAGCGACCTGATAAATTAATGACAAAGAAGCAGATATAAAATAAGATTTATTAACTGTGACGATGCTACTTCATTCAAAGCCCAAAGAATGAAATGTGTTTTGGGTATTTAAAATTAAATCACAAAAACCCTCAAAACTAAGAGACCAAGCAGTTTCTCACAGTGCACATCTACTTTGCATTTCTATTCTCTCCCCTCCTTTTAACATCACTACAATCATTTTTTGCAACGTTTGTTTTTAAACATAACAAATTTTGCAAATCTACTGACAACCAAAATTTTCTGTATCAGCATTTAAGAAAAGAAAAAAAAAGTTGTATGTTAAGAAGTTTTAGGTGGGCTTTGAAAACTTGGAGAACCTTGAAAATTTCTCTTCTCTTTTTTTCTTAGTTAGGGTTTCTTGACAACTACACATCTTTTCAGACCCATAGGGTTGAGTTGCCTTCTTAGGAAGGATGGATAGAAACCCATGAGTTTTTTTTTTTTCTTTTTTTTTTTCAAAATTAAAGCAAGAGTGGAACTTGATTTATACTCTCATCAAGAAGAAAGTGCTGTTTATCTGATGGTGACAGTCCTGGTGGTCTACCAGGTCTTGCACGGTTGGTAGGACTCCCATTCTCTCTCTAACTTTTAATAATTTTTTGATCTATAGTTCTGAAAACCTGTTTTTTTCCTGCTTATTTTCCTTTAACTTTCTCTTTCTTTATTTAAGCGGGAGTATCTTGTATCTAATCTTAGTCTCCTTTAACCCCTGTAGATCCATATGGAAAAAAAAAATTGAAGGCAGCTTAAAATGTGTTTTGGTAGTTTCTTGTGTGAATGTTGGTGTTTCTTTGAAGGGGAACATAATGTCAATGTCAGTTTGGGAACAGCTTTTACTTTTAGGATTTTAATATTGGAAAACTTAAAGTGACTAAAGGGTACATAAGTACAGACTACTGAAAATAAAAATATTATGGTTAATGTTCAAGGTTTTTGTGTTTTTTTCTGTTAAATATGCTTTTCCTGCTTTTTTTTCCTGGCAAACCTGACTGGAAATAAAATAAATGAAAGTGTGGTATCTGACTTGTTCTGTATTGTACATGTGGATACTCTTAGTGACCATACAAGCTGTGTTTAATGAATATCCAGAATACTAAGCAATCATGAAGCATGAGGTTTATTTGGGGGTGAGTCAGTTGTTATCATGTCGCCAAAATCTGCCATTTAAACGTTTAAAGTTTATCGGCTAATGTTTACTGTAGCTCTTCTTCTTCATTCAGACATCAGATTAAGGTTAGGTTTAGACACAGTTATCTGGCATATAGTCTGCTTGGACAGTTAAGCAGATATCAAGAACACCGTGTTTATGTAAACACAGTGTTCTTGATGTCTGCTTAACGTCCTGAGGCAGTCAGGACATGTAACTACTTACAAAGTTTAATTTCAAAAAATAAAAACTGGCATCCAAAAATGAGGGATGATTCATGACAAACTCGGAAATGCCCACCCAAGATAAAAGCAAATGACTCATCTGCTGCCTAATCTGTCTGTTGATCCTACAGCTGCTGCTGGACTTCTCCATCCACTTCCAAATAACCCACTGTGTGTCAGTTCTGAATGTCCTATGTGTAATTCAAAGAAGACACCAAGCCAGGTCTCAGAAAACAGGTGTAGGCGTCCAACTTACCCAAACATTGAGGTATGGCTCCTGTCAAATCTGCCAGTGCTTGGGGCTGTCCCAATGCTAACCTGGCTTATATGGCCTTTTTTGAAAGTCCACATTTGTATAAATTCCTGGTTAAGGAATTTCCCAGGGCTGTGAAGTAATTCAGTAACTACACCTGCCAGAACTAAACAAACTGCCCAGAACTGTGGCTAAAGGCCCACATTTGTGTGTGGAAGTAAAGCCTGAAATACTTGTCTGAACCTGTCAGGACATCACATTGTGTTTGGTTGGGTTAGAACATCATTTCTCCAGTATATCTCAGGCTTAGATCAGGCTCTGGTTTCACGTTTGGCATTCTCACAGCTTGTCTCTTTTTGACAGATTTTGGCATGCTTTAGTTTTTCCCCCAATTCTGTGACTTTCAACAATTTTCAGTACTGCATGCTGGAGCCTTGAAGCAGACCTCCATGAGCCAAACATGTGCCAAAACGTACACACAGGCAATACGATGGCTGTCATTAGCGTTACAAGGTGATACTACTAAATGGTATACTGAATAGATACTAAACAGATACTGAAAAGGCACTATGATTGCCTGGAGTTTATTTTGGTGGTGGTCAAGTTTAGAACATCATTTTGTTGAGCTACATTCCAGTTTGTACAGAATTCTGTCAGCTACCATCAGATTGAGAGAACTTTGTCAGTCTACTAGTCTGGACAGAATTTTGGTCAGGTTTAGACAGAGGACCATCTGGCTACAGTCAAGTTTTGACAGAATTTTTTTGCGTCACTGCGAGCAAACTCAGAGCGCGTCACTGCGAGCGAACTCAGAGCGCGTCACTGCGAGCGAACTCAGAGCGCGTCACTGCGAGCGAACTCAGAGCGCGTCACTGCGAGCGAACTCAGAGCGCGTCACTGCGAGCGAACTCAGAGCGCGTCACTGCGAGCGGACCGAGAGCGCGTCACTGCGAGCGGACCGAGAGCGCGTCACTGCGAGCGGACTCAGAGCACGACACTGCAAGCAGACTCAGAGCACGACACTGCAAGCAGACTCAGAGCGCGTCACTGCGGCAATGTTTTGTGCTATAAGCTCCTAAATCAGTCCAAAGTGGTAAGTACCTGAAATATCATGGCTTCTGCTGGTTGTTTTGTCTGCTCAGAGTGTGGCATGTTTAGTTTAACCCCACAGTGGGTGGCTGTGTTTGTGCTAAGCGCCAGCTAGTTAGCTCTTTGGTGGAGAAGGTGGACCAACTAGAGGTGCGTATCCGGGGGTTATTAGGACAGAGAGGACAGACAGCAAGATTCAGTGTTAGCAGCTCCGGATGCCCTAGGGAGAGTTAGCACCCCTTCGACTCCAGCGTTAGAGCCCTCACAGTGGGGTGAATAGGTCACGACTCTGTGGGTTATAGGAGGACTCGATTGTCCAACACATTAAATTAGCTACTCCTTTAGGGACGCCAGCAGTAACAGTTAGATGTTTATCAGGAGCCAGAGCGCTGGACATTAGTGGCAACCTTAGACTGTTGGCTAATAAGAGATATTCGAGGATAGTCATTCATGTAGGGGCCAATGATATTCGTCTGCGGCATTCTGAGATAACTAAGGGAACTATTAGAGAGTTGAGTAAACAGGCCCAGACGATGTCCGATGCTGTAATTTGCTCTGGCCCCAACCCAATGCGGCGTGGCACTGAAGCATACAGCAGGCTTTCAGCGTTAAACTGCTGGATGTCCAAGTGGTGTTCCAAAAATCAAGTGGGCTTTATAGACAATTGGTTGCATTTCGAGGGCAAATTTTTGTCTTTGCCCCGAATTAAAACTAAATTTAATCATAGAAAAACTCAATCAGCCCGTTTATACAACCTAATCAACATACATATCCATATTTAGATGATGGCACTAACAACTTAGATATAAAGTTTGGACTACTCAATATAAGATCACTAAACTCAAAAGCAGTCATCGTAAATGAAACTATAAGTGATCATAAATTTGACGTTTTCAGTCTCACTGAAACATGGGTTAGACCAAATGAATAGTCAGCTTTAAATGAAGCCACCCCTGTAGGCTATAATTATGCACATAGGCCAAGATTATCAGGCAAGGGAGGTGGAGTATGTGTAATCTACCAAAATACTGACTATTAGTCAGAAACAATGTGACACTTTCACTTCCTTTGAGGTCCTTTCCATTCACAAATCCAGTCACAAAAAAGAACGCATTTCCATTATTTAACATTTACAGACCACCAGGTCCCTACTCTGAATTTTTAAAAGAATTTAGTGATTTCGCTGCAAACCTAGTTGTGTGCAATGATAAAGTAATAATTGTAGGAGATTTTAATATTCACTTTGAGAAGGCAGATGACCCACTAAAAAGGCATTTACTTCAATTCTAGACTCTGTTGGTATTACCCAAAATGTAACAGGGCCTACACACTACTACTGTAGTCACACATTAGATTTAGTTTAGTTAATTTCATATGAGCATGACTTAGCCATAATATATGTATGTTCCCTCGCTATTCTACAAAGTGCTCAATAAAACCTTTTACCGCCCTACAATTTATAGAAAACCTCCCAGAACCATCAACCCCAGTTTCCACTCCATCAGACCCAATGGAGCTAGATTTACTGACCGATTATTTAGAAAATACCTTTCGATTTACTTTAGAAATGAAATGTGGCACCACTTAAAAAAAAAGAATAAGGCAGAAAAAGCTCGCCCCATGGTACAACGATAAAACCCATGCCTTAAAACAAACAGTTTGGAAACTAGAGCAGAAATGGCGATCATCCAAGCTGGAAGTGTTCCACTCTGCCTGGAAGGACAGCCTTATAGAGTATAGAAATGCTCTCATCAAAGCTCGCTCAGCATATCTGGCCTCACTGATCAAGAATAATAAATATAATTCTAGAGTTCTGTTTAGTGTGATTTCCCAAATCACAAAATAAATCAGACCGGTACTGAACCACAAATTCTGGTTCTCTCCTTTTAGTTAAGCTGTCATAGTCAGATCTGCCGAGTCATTAACCGCACTCTGGAAATGTTCACATTTGTATGTTTTACATACAAACACACAGAATAAAGCAAATTCCATCTCCCTGCCTTTTTTCCGAGTATACGACCGCCTACATGTCTGGCCAGACACTGAAGGACGACTGACTGTCGAGCTCTCATGCTACCCACGCCCCTGCTACCGCCACCTGCCTTGGACTAGCTGCCCACCCTACATTGAAGTTTTCATGAACTCCTAGCTATTACTACTACTAATACTACTACTGCTATTAATATTAGTAGTATAATCACTTGTAGGTAGTTTGACCAGAGAAGGATGGGCCCCCCCCCAGTGAGCCTTGGGTCCTCCCAAGGTTTCTTCCTCAGCTCTGAGGGAGTTTTTCCTTGCCACCATCGCCCCTGGCTTGCTCACCTGGGGGTTTTTACATTCTTGTTAAAACTTTGTGTTTTCTGGAGTTCTGTGAAGCTGCTTTGTGACAATATCAGTTGTAAAAAGCGCTATACAAATAAATTTGATTTGATTTGTGCCTGCTTTTAGTCTGGTTTGGGCAGAAGTTTGTCAGTCTTGGATAAGTCTGGACAGAATTTTATCCAGTTTGCAGTCAGGTTCAAAAGAATCTTGTGGGTCTATGGTGGGGTTTAAACAAGTTTGCTGGGCCACCATAGCATTTTTTTTATTATTATTTCTACCCGATTTTCTCCCCTCTCTCAAGACATCTCCAATTCTACCCGCTAGTTAGGACTCCCCCAAATCACACAATGCTACCATTGCTAGGAGGGTGAAGGCTGTCACAGGCTTCCTCTGAGATCTGTGAAAACAGCCATCGCTTCTTTTCGGCTTTTTCGCTTATTTCAGCTGAATGCACTCAGAGGAAAGCGCAAACTGCCCAACTATGCTCTCTTGGACTCCCTGCTATAGATGGCTGTAGCATCACCAGGGCTCGAACTCATGATTTACTGATGATGGGGCCAACACTTAGACGACTGTGCCACTTGGGAGCCCTACCATAGTATTTTAAAAGCCCCATTGTAACTCAATGTTTTCACAATAAAAGTGAAAAAAAAATTACATTTATTACTTATTTTTGATTATTTTCGTTTATTTCCGATTTCTGATCCCATTTTCTGGCTGTAGACTGGGATCAGAAGAACTTTCTCTCCAGGTTAGAGCTAACTGCGGTAGGATAAAACCTAGTCATCTTGTTTTTTTTTTGTTTTGTTTTTTACTGCTGTAAGCTGAAAGCATGTTGGTATTTATTTTCTATTTCCTGCACTCAAGCTAAACTTAGAAGTAAAAAAAAAACCTTAATTAAAAAAAATAACCCAAAAAACTGTATAGTTTGGCCCACACTTCCCCCACAATATTTACAAGTTGGTTACAGTACATTAGTCCTCAGTTCCATCACCTTCAGATTACATCATCAACGATATTCCATTACATCGACATATACCCGTATTTTGCCTAGTGACGAAATCTGATCATCTGAGCTTGTCCAAGTGCGAGACAAGATTTCATGTGCAACTTTTTTTATTTTTCGTTGTTGAGGGCATAAAAGTGCATGAACCTGGCAATAATTTGGTTCTACCTTTTAAATGACATCAGTAAATAACCAGAACACTATCTATCTTAATCTTAAGTGAAAATTATGCTGCAATTACTTTTCACATTACTGTGGCATTAAAATTACACTTGACTTTAGAAATGTTCCAAGCCAAGCCATGCATAATCCTGGCTAGACTTATCAAGAAGCTGCTTTCTTATGCAGTCAGAATAACATTACATAGTAGGCCTTAGTAACTTGTTATCAGTTATTACTTTTAAGATTTAATTTCATAGTAAGCTCTGACTATCTGATAGACAAAGTTTCAATCACATCTTAGTTGCCTTTAAACAAGTCATCAAAGTTATCTTTAGGCATGTAAATTAAGTGCCTTTTTCCCATGCCAAGACAAACAGACAAAGGCATACATGAAAGCATTAACATAGACAAGTATATTAGGCAAAAAACGGACATCCTTTATCCTGTACAAATGGTCTGTGGGAAGGGAACTGTGGAGGTTGGAAAGTATGTCCCCAGGTAATTTAAATATAGTGCAAACAGAAATTATCCCCATAAACTCATCCATTTGTGAACCCACACGTCATAACAGTTCCTCACCCTCATGACCATATAATTTAATATGTTCCACAATAAGACATGCTAGTCTAAAACTAGAATTTTACATCTTGTGATTTGTCATGTTCTGTAATAGTTGGGCAGCATTGCATCCTTCCACCTCATCAGTTCCAGAGAATTTGCAACTGTATATTCTGTATATGTAGGGGTTGCCACAGCGGATCATCTGCCTCCATCTTGCCTTATCCATTGCCTCCTCTACTTTTACACCAACCATCTCCAAGTCCACCTTCACTACAACCATAAACCTTCTCTGAGGTCTACCTCTTCTCCTTCTACCCAGCAGCTCCATCTCCAACATTCTTTGACCAATATATCCACTATTCCTCCTCAACACATGTCCAAACCATCTCAACCTGGCCTCTCTGGCTTTATCTCCAAACTGCTCCACCTTCACTGTCCCTCTGATCTGCTCATTTCTAATCTTGTCCATCCTTGTCACTCCCAACGAAAATCTCAGCATCTTCATCTCCGCCACCTCCAGCTCAGCCTCCTGTCTTTTAGACAGAGCCACAGTCTCCAAAGCATACATCATAGCAGGACACACTACTGTCTTGTAAACCTTCCCTTTCACTCTTGCTGCTATCCTTCTGTCACACATCAGCCCTGACACCTGTCTCCACCCACTCAATCCTGCCTGCAACCTCTTCTTCACCTCTTTTCTACACTGTCCATTGCTCTGGATGATTGACCCAAGATATTTGAAGTCATCCACCTTTATGACCTCTACTCCTAGCATCTTCACCTTTCCACCTGCCTCCCTCTCATTCACACACATGTATTCCATCTTGTCTCTACTGACCTTCATTCCTCTCCTCTCCAGTGCAAACCTCCACCTTTCCAGATTCTCTTCCACCTGCTCTCTACTCTCACCACAGATTACAATGTCATCTGCCAACATCATGGTCCATGGAGCCTCCTGCCTGACCTCATCTGTCAACCTTTCCATCACCATTGCAAACAAGAAGGGGCTCAAAGCTGATCCCTGATGTAACCCTACCTTCACCTTGAAACCATTTGTCACTCCAACTGCACACCTCACCACTGTCTCACTATCCTCATACATGTCCTGCACCACCCTAACATACTTCTCAGCTACACCTGACTTCCTCATACAGTACCACAGTTCCTCTCTTGGCACCCTATCATATGCCTTCTCTAGATCCACAAAGACACAATGTAGCTCCTTCTGACCTTCTCTGTACTTCTGTACCAACACTCTCAATGCAAAATGTAAATGTTGCAAATAATCTCATTCAATTTAAGAAATGTTACAGTGCATTTTATGAAATTTGTTATAGTACATTTAGATTGTATTGTTAATTTTAAATGAAATTTATTTTGTATGTGTGTGAAAGGTCACAGTGTAGATCAACAGTAGCTTTTTGTGGAGTAATCAGGCAACATTAGCATGATGGTAAATTTGTCATTGTTGTCTCAAAACTGCATATGTTCAGTTAGCTACAAGAAAATAGTCCAACTTGGTAGAACCGTATTTTGAAAACTGGACACTCCCATGTTATGTAGTGCTAATTTTTGCCAGCATGCTGTTAAGCTAGTCCAACATGATCAAAGTTGCTACTTGGATGTCAGATACATTTGAATAGACAGATACATTTGTAAGAGGAACTTTAGCTGGCCTTTGCTAAAATTAGTCTTTTGAGGGTTGTAGCAGTGGTTGCATTTGTGAGTGATAAATATGCCCTCTGCTGTTTTGTTCAAAAAGCAAAAACAGATAAGCTGTGAATGAACAATGTCATGGAGAATATTATAATTTCAGAGTAGGTAATAATTAAAAAGGCAAAGGGGATAAAAGCCCACCTCATCAGCAAGCAATGACAGCTCGCTTGTGTCTGCAGCATCATAGTCATACAGCACTTTGGCCTTGCGTGTGCCTGTGGCTGGAGGCTTCACCTCCTCGATTTTCAGTGGGGCAGGCTCTAGAGGGCTGGAGGAGGCTGCGGGATGGCCAGGAATCGAGCCTCCAGAGAGAGGAGAGGGACCTGCTGAAATCCCTGATGTGGAGGCATTAACAGCGAAGGCATTGGGGAACCTAGCCAACACAATCAGAGAGGACACATAAGCATGGAAATCTGCAAATGACTCCATCTCAATCTTTTCATAAATTTATTCATGGTAGAATGAACTATTTAAGGGACTATTTTCCCTTAAAAAAAAAAAAAATCAAGAACAATAATAATTTGTCAGGCTTCCTCTGCCGTTATGACTGAGGAAGGAAATTACTCACGCATCTCCATTTGCACTGAGGCCCAGGAGGAAGAGAGAGAAGGGAAGTGGTTTTAGACATAGCACAGCCACAAATATGCCCATCTGAAACTCTCCCATCCCACAACTAACCTCCTCTTCATCTGTGGAGGGGTGGAGTCAAGCATGCACTAAAAGGCTTAACCCCTGATAGAGGTAGTTCCTCTAATAATCAAACCAACTACACAAAGAAAAAAAAAAGCAGGAAAGCATAGAGTTATATAAAAGATTAATTATATACATAATCTATGGATAATTCCCAATGACATCCTTTAAAAGCAGAAAACTATGAAGTTTAAAAGTCATCCCAGATGGCCCAACATATCTCATTCCCTCAAGAAAGGACACACTGTTATAAACGGCATTTCCACCTTCACCACAAACTGTTTACCCTTCTGTGTAGGAAAGTAGCACTTGGACTGAACTACCAGATTCCAAAAGGTGGTACAACCCCAATTCCAATTAAGTTGGGATGTTGTGTAAAACATAAATAAAAACAGAATCCGATGATTTGCAAATCCTTTTTATCCTATATTCAATTGAATACTCTACAAAGACAAGATATTTAATGTTCGAACAGATACACTTTATTGTTTTTTGCAAATATTCACTCATTTTGAGTTTGATGCCTGCAACACATTCCAAAAAAGTTGGGACAGGGGCAAAAAAAAGACAGGGAAAGTTGAGGAATGCTCAAAAAACACCTGTTTGGAACATTCCACAGGTGAACAGGTTAATTGGAAAAAGGTTAGTGTCATGATTCGGTACAAAGGGAGCATCCCTGAAAGGCTCAGTCTTTCACAAGCAAGGATGGTGGCGAGGTTCACCACTTTGTAAACAACTGTGAGCAAATAGGCCAACAGTTTAAGAACAACGTTTCTCAACACGCAATTGCAAGGAATTCAGGGATTTCAATATCTACAGTCCATAATATCATCAAAAGATTGAGAGAACCTGGAGAAATCTCCGCAAGTAAGTGTCAAGGCAGAAAATGAACATTGAGTGCCCGTGACCTTCGATCCCTCAGGCGGCACTGCATTAAAAACTGACATCATTCTGTAATGGATATTACCACATGGGCTCAGGAACACTTCAGAAAAGCACTGTCAGTGAACACAGTTCGTCGCTCCATCTACAAGTGCAAGTTAAAACTCTGCCATGCAAAGCGAAAGCCAGAAACGCCCTGGCTTCTCTGGGCCCAAGCTCATCTGAGATGGACTGACGCAAAGTGAAAAAGTAACATAGTGGTAAACATGCCCCTGTCCCAACTTCTTTCGAACATGTTGCAGGCATCAAGTTCAAAAGGAGTGAATATTTGAAAAAAACAAAAAAGTTTGTACATGAACGCTAAGCAGCTGACAGCTGTGATGAACTGCAGTAGTGATGTGGTGATGCTAAGTGAAACTGTTTTGTTAAACTTTAAGTTGGGTACTTCATCATGAAGCAGTTTTCTTTCATTTCAAGCATAATTTGGTGATTTCCTTGCTCACTCATCTGTTAACTGCCAGGTTTAGTATGAGTGTTTAAGCAGGGAAATCACCAAACAGTGTCTGGAGAGGTTGACACCCCTGAGAAGAGCTTAAAATTGTTTTTGAACCCAAAAGAACCCAACTATGTGTAGAACCTATGCTTGAGTTAAGGCAAAATCTCGTTGGCCTACATTTGGGTTCATACAAAACCTTGTCTGCCTACAGTCAGGTTCGGACAGAGTCTTGCTGCTTTATGTTCAGGTTCAGGCGAAAATGGGTCAGTTTGGACTTTATTTTTCCAATATTTGTCAGGTTCATGTATGGTTGAGACTGTTTGGCTTGCTCACAAACCATCTTTCATCTTAAAAGGATTTCTTGGCATTTAGACCTGCTTTAGTTACTTCGTTCTTCCTGCCTATTTTATTGCCTATTATCTGTTAACAGTTTTAAATCTGACATGGTGTTTAGCTACATCTAGGTGCACAAAGCCGGCATGAAAACAACACATTAACAACACAATTTAACATATTTATTTTGAATCAAACATGGTTGACTCATCAGTCAGGGATGTCCTCAGAAAATCTTGACTGATAAATAAATCTTTTAAAATGGAATTTAAACTAGCTAATGATTATTGTTCAGACTAAATTATGTCAGCTTAAAGTTGGGTTTGGAAGGAACAATGTTAGCCTCCAAGTTTGGACAAAATCTCATTGCCTACAGTCAGGTTTGGTCAGGTTCAGACAAAATCTCGTCGGACTACAGTCAGGTTTGATCAGGTTCACACAAAATCTCGTCGGACTACTGTCAGGTTCAGACAAAATCTCGTCGGCCTACAGTCAGATTCAGACAAAATCTTGTTGGCCCTACAGTCAGGTTCAGACAAAATCTCGTTGGCCTACAGTCAGATTCAGACAAAATCTTGTTGGCCCTACAGTCAGGTTCAGACAAAATCTCGTCGGCCTACAGTCAGATTCAGACAAAATCTTGTTGGACCTACAGTCAGGTTCAGACAAAATCTCGTCGGCCTACAGTCAGATTCAGACAAAATCTTGTTGGCCCTACAGTCAGGTTCAGACAAAATCTCGTCGGCCTACAGTCAGATTCAGACAAAATCTTGTCGGCCCTACAGTCAGGTTCCGACAAAATGAGTTGAGACGAGTTTGAGATGTCATTAGAAAACCCTGACTGATGAATAAATCTTTTAAATTTTGGATAGTTAATGATTATTGCCGAAGTCGGTTCAGACAGAAAGATGTCGACCTAGAGTCAGGTTCGGAACTAACAATGTTGGCCTACAGTCGGGTCCGGACATAATCTTGTCGGCTTACAGTCAGGTTCGGACCAAGCCTCGCCAGCCTACAGTTGGATTCAGTCAAAAAACTAATCAGGGCTTTAGTCAGGTTTGGACAGAATCTTATCCAGCCACATATAAGTTTTGTTGAGCTACAGTCAGGTTCAGACATAATTTTGTGGCGCTACAGTCAGGCTATGATTTAAAATTCACAGGAGGAAAAACTCAGACCATGTTTGGGTTCAGATGTCAATTTCAGGTCTCTATCCTAAACCAAAATAAGAAAAGACAATGCAGTTGGTGTGTAAGTGAGGGTTTTGGCTAGTAGCTAGAAACTCCACATACCTGCTGAGCTCCTTTTGCAGCTCCTGCATATGCTTGTGACACTGAGCATAGTAGGCAGCCTGAGCCTCCACAAACTCATGCAAGCAACGCAAGTGATTCACCTGCATGGAAAAAAGAGAAAAACAAATCACTGTCAAACTTTTACCTGGGAAAATTTCAGTGACATAGAAAAGAAGACTATTTTTATTACACTCTGAATAGAAAGCGGATAAAATCTCAAAGCACGTGGAAAACATCAATAAAGGAAAAATATCAGTTCTCAGTGAACTTAAGTGCATCTTCACACAGGAACAAAGAGTATATATTATTCCTGACCTGTGTGGGCTACACAGATTAAATATTCAAAACAATCAGTTGTAGGGGGAAATCCCAAATGAGACCAGCTCAAGTATGCCAATGTCAATACCCACAAAACTGGAGTATCTGTTTACCCAGTGTTTGTCTTAGTGTGGATTGTGTAGAAATGTGCTCCAGAAATAAAAGTCTGACTCACATGTGTACTGCTGATGCCCTCTAGAAGGAGACGAGTCACCTCTGCCTGTCTGTCAAACTCTGTCTGAGCCACTCGCAGTTCCTGCTCGGCCTGTAATTCACACGCACACACAATTACATATGTGACTGTGATATATCAGTGCTTTCTTATAAAAGCTAAAAAATCAGAGATGTACTCAGAGTAACTATTTCTGATACTGATCAGATAAATGTAGCTCTTTAGGGTGACAGAAGCCAGGCATCCTGATGTCCACAGAGCAAACCCAGCCATTTTATTAAAAACCAGTGAACCTACAAGTGTCGTCTTCATATGTCATAAGTAATAAAATACATCAAAATATTTAAATATATAAATAGACATCAAACTGCATATTCATTACTATTTTGTGTATTAACGTTGTCTGAGACACGAATGTTTAAGACTTTTACACATAAAATCACTGTTTACATTTAATGATACAGGTACACAGAATTTTTTTTAACTTTATGTACAGCAACCACGTACCTACACTTACTGATAATTTTATAAGGTACACCTACCATATAGGTGCATTTTGTACTAGAGTTTTTCTTGCGTTAGAATCTTCTATCTGCATGCTAAAAACTTTTTAGGCCTTTTAATTTTTGGGGCTTTTTTTGCATTGTGCTTTGTTTTCACAGTTCAGGCTTTATTGACATAACAGGAGGTGAGCAAATGGTATTTGTAGGCAATTTTTATACTGTGTATAAAAGCTTGAAACCATAAAATCTTTTATGAGCGTTCAAAAGTTCATGAGAATGTTTTGACATCGGATATCTATTACAATACAAAACAAGTCATAAATTGAAACTATCAGCAGGAGCATCACCGTTGGTGTGCGATATACCAGACAGACCCTACTTTGTAGGTGTAGAGTACTGTGCATAAGTCAGAGACCACTTTTATTTATTTAATTTCCAGTCAAATGTGTAGCTGTTAAGAAGCTGAGAAAAGGAAACAGGAAAAAAATAAGTAAAGTTGCAAATCAAACAAAGAAGCTGCTGGTGTTCTCAGAATAAAAGACTAATCACCCCAGTCCAGACCGCAACATGTTCGAATGTGTTTGGGATTACTGGGATCATGAGAAGCAGAAAATGCAATGAACTTCTAAGACTGAACTTGGGATGTGGAAAAATATCCCTGCAGATTTCTTTGCAAAAACTCAAAGTCTACAGAAAAGAATGGAGGCTAGTGTTAACTGAAATTTTATTTAGACTTTCAGGGGTCTGTGTAACTTTAAGTAAGTTTTCAGTTTTTTTTCCCCTGACACAAAAACATAGCCATTTGTTATTAACAGGTGTTTTTGCTGTAAAAAAAAAAAAAAAAAAACTTTTACACAGTACTGTATAATTACTGACTGCAGCTAAACTGTTGCTATGCACAATGTACATCAAAAAGAAGCAGAATTCTTTTATGTTTCTTGTAAAATAGCCAATAAGGCAAGGTAGGTGTAGCAAATAAACTGATCACATCCTTCTATATTATATATTACCTCAGAAAAAAGGAGATTCAAGTAAAGTGAATTCTACAGTGGACATACTCACTTTGTCCACCTCTTCACTCCACAGCTGATTACACGCAGCAGAACAGATAAGAGAGGTGACATTAACATCAATTATATCACAGGAATATGAGGTGTGATGACATATTCACTGTGCTTATGGCTTCTTTGTCAGTGGTGTATATAAACACAGCCTCTTACACTCCTTCACATAGTGGGTGTTTATCCACGATCAGGAAATAAATATTATTGGTAGGAGAAAAAAGAAATAAACTTTTTGTGGGGAAAAATAGATAGCCTGGGGGCAACACATTGTATTCTGTAAGGAAATCTTGTTAGCTAGCAAAGTCAGGAACCTATTCAATCTGCGAAATGGCAGCGATTATACCCTTTCATGTCACTTGAAACACAGGGTTTCCTTTAAGCCACGCACGTCAAACTGGGGACCTCCCAGGCCAAAGTGCTGAGAGATTACCCTCATCTAATGCTCAGAATTCAGTTTACTTGCTAAGTAGCTGATGAGCTGAATCAGGTATGTTTAATGAGGTAGCATGCTGAAGTCTGTAGTGTTCTGGCACACAAAGATTGGAGTCTGACACGTGCTTTAAGCCTACTGGCAGACTTATGATATTAAAATCCAGTATTTTTCTTATTCCACATGATTGTGCTAAGAAGACTTATTTTTCTACCAGTTGATACTGTAATGTCATCATAATATTTAACATTTGAAAAAATATTTATGCCAGAACAGATGATTAACCCACTATATAAAGCTGGAGTGGAAAGGGTTTGGTTCACATACCAGCATGTTAAGAGACACTTCCTGCACTTAAAGGCACCTGAAGCCACTTTATGTCAAGCCTTTGTGTGGTGGGCTGACACAATGGCTTGGAATTCAAGGCCAAAGGCAAATGCACAAATCACACATGATGATTAATTGATACAATTTACCCGGAGTCATTTATTTCTTTTCCACCCAGACATAAATAATCAAAAGGAAAAAGGTAACACACTACTGTAGAACAATGTTCATAAGGCTCCATGGCACCTACACTGGCCTCTCTGGACAAGTGACATAAGCCTGTAATATTTGCTTCCAACATTAGCCTGAAAGTTTGACAGCTTTAAAACATAAAATCTATGTCAGTTCACCTGTCGTTGCATTCTGTCACCATACTTTTTGGGGTTAATCAGTGGTTTGTTATGATAGCTGACTTGTGGCAGCTCGGGGTAGGTCACTGTGACATAACTCTGATAATGTGACATTGTTTGCCAAATCGGACTGAGTGGGCAAAAGTAAGCAAATGGGTATGTGAGCTTTCATCAGCTGTCATTAAGAGCTCATGTATGTAGCCTTATGTACACCGCCCTTCGGGAAAGTGTTACCAGACAAATACAGTATGGCAGTGTGTTGGTTTTACACACCACAGTACATAGTCTTTACAATAGTTGTCAGTAAGTTTCCATCTCTTCATGACTTCTCCATAAAAAAAGCATAAAGAGATTTTAGTTCGATATGAATTACACGCGCAAAAGCATTACACAATACGCATAACACAACACACACCAAGCAAGGTTTTCCAAACACATTCTAGTGGATGGAAACATGACAAACAATAACAGCAAAACAATTACCAAAATACAACATTTCATAAATATATGTACAACACCATGTGTTGGCTTAAGCCTGATCTAAATGTTTTCTACAAGCAGAACAACCTAGTCAGGATAAATTAGACCTACTTTTTTAAGCTGGTCTTCGTACTTGAACACTTTCAAAGCTGCATTACGTACATTTGGGGATTTAGAGTATGCAAGTAATTTGAAGAACATATTTGTAACATGAACTGTGCTGTGCACCCCCGAGTGGATTATTTTGCGTGACCGTAGTTACGATTTTAAAGGACCCTCCATGGAGTGACATATAATGGTAAGTAAATGTACCATTGGGAGTCTAGCCCAAGGTCTCTTATTGGAATAGCGATTAGGGCTTGTGCCAAATGACTACAGCCAATAGTATCATGACTGTCAATCAAGTGAGAAGATTTTAATATCCGAAAAACACACTGTTCATAGCTTAAAGATGCATAAAAGCAATTATATTTGTAAGAATGAATGTTTTCTGAATCTGCCCTGATATGTTGGCTGGTTTCAGACTGCCAAGGTAGATCTTGTTTTTTTTCCCCCCACTTGTTGTCATGCCTTCCACGCATGCAACATTTTCCGTTACAAAACATGAGTGGGGATTTAAAGATTTTTACTTTGTGATTACATCAGTTTATTAAAAACAAAAAAGACAATGCAGTTATCTACAGTTACAGTAACATTTAGGCAATGTTTTTTAAACATTTTATTTTATTTATATATTTTAACAAGAAGTGTTAGGATGTAAACACAAACTTTATTAGACCTACTGTATAGCAATAACTATGCTATAGTTGGATGTTTCTAACAAAAAAACATGCTTATTTTGTCCAGCTGCAGGCACAACCTGCCCCGTTGAAATGGGTTTTTTGCTGATAGTATTGTCAATTGGCAATAGTTAGGGAGCATGATCGGATGACAGATGATATCACAAGCCTCGTGGAGGTCTTGCCATGATAGGGAACGTCCCAGAAACCTCTTGCTAAATCAGACCGAACAGCTCTAAACTATTAATTATTTTTTTGGTTTTATTGTGAAACTTGCTGCAGCAGAAAAAAATTTTGTTTTTCCTACTGACTCAGTAATGCTGCTTTCATTTTTAGCAAAATCAAATATTTACGTATTGCAGCTTGAAGTGCCTACATTACTAAGCCACAATTTAACATGATTCTCTACATCTAAGACATTCATCACCTTTCTTTCAGTATTCGCACTCGGATCCTGAAACTCATCAGCCCACTGAATGGACCATGTATGGAAGGATGGACAGAAAAGCAAAGTCTCTTACAGAGTAACCCAGCCAAAGTCCACAATTTCATTCTATCCTTTCTCTGTTCTCTCCATCCTCCCATCTTTCCCAGTGATTCTCACCTACAGCTAGTGTTACAGCCCTTCATTAGTATCAATAAGAGTGCTTTACAAGAAATCAAAAAGGAAATCTCATTATACTATGCTTTGTGTCCTTTAAAAATGTTTTGGAAATTCCAGTCTCCAAACAAATATGCTTTCACACTTCACAGTGAGGGGGTGAGATGGGTTGTTTAAGCAGGAAATATGAGAATACAGAACATGGGTGTGTCTGGGAATGATTAAGCTACTGAAAGTGAGTGGGTGCGTATTTTCTGGATTGATGGAGGTTTGGGGAAGCCAGACAGAGAGAGAGAGAGAGAGAGAGAGAGAGAGAGAGAGAGAGAGAGAGAGTGAGAGTGAGAGTGAGAGTGAGAGAGAGAGAGAAAGACTATGTTCTCTGCAGCAGTCTTACCGCAGACGCACTGGCAGATAGAATATAATTGCGTGGCCTAGTCTCCTGAAAATCAGGTGCAGCCTAAAGGTGGAGGGGGGAAACAGAATTTTACACAAAGTCATGCATTCACATAAAACTGGCTCAGCACACAGCACACTCAGCTGGCAGGAAATCAAGGCAACTCAAACCAGAGCAAGCAAGCAAAAAAAAAATCAAAAATCAAAAATGAGATGTACAGCCACACAGTAAACCTTCACCATTCTCAAAATACAAGCAGCAGCAGTTAGAGTCTGGGATTAGTTTAAATTGGCAAGGTGGGATTATGTCACTGTGATGTTTATGACCAATCTGAACAAGTAAGAAATCTGTATATAGATGACAGAAATGGGACAGGCTACACAATTTAAGCAATATGTTTAGCTGCTAACATATCCAAACATTGACTTAAATGTAATTTTGCTTATTCTCCACCAAGAGGGTCCAATGATATCTCCACAAGGCTGATGTGGCTGTAGTTTTTTTGAGTCAATTAAGCTGGAGCACTCCTGACTATTTCTAATCAGTTGATCCCAGTCGAATAGCTGTTCAGGTGCTGGAATGAAAACCTTGAGTCACACCAGCCCTTAGCAGACAAGACTGGACACTCTCACCAAAGTGACTCTTCAGGGATTCTTTGGTAAAGGCAGTGGTTCTCCCAAACTGTATTAGCTGAAAACAGTCACTACTGAAAATTAGCTGAAACTGTCACTACTGAAACATTTGGTAAAGTTTCTGTAGTGTTATGACTGTTTGGTAGTGATAAAACCAAATGTTGCATCATTTGTTTTAAATCTTCTTTCTTCTTCTTTCAGCTGCTCCCTTTAGGGGTTGCCACAGCGGATCATCTGCCTCCATCTTGCCCTATCCACTGCCTCCTCTACTTTTACACCAACCATCTCCAAGTCCACCTTCACTACATTCATAAACCTTCTCTGAGGTCTACCTCTTCTCCTTCTACCCAGCAGCTCCATCTCCAACATTCTTTGTCCAATATATCCACTATTCCTCCTCAACACATGTCCAAACCATCTCAACCTGGCCTCTCTGGCTTTATCTCCAAACTGTTCCACCTACACTGTCCCTCTGATCTGCTCATTTCTAATCTTGTCCATCCTTGTCACTCCCAACGAAAATCTCAGCATCTTCATCTCTGCCACCCTCTTCTTCACCTCTTTTCTACACTGTCCATTGCTGTGGATGGTTGACCCAAGATATTTGAAGTCATCCACCTTTATGACCTCTACTCCTTGCATCTTCACCTTTCCACCTGTCTCCTCATTCACACACATGTATTCCATCTTGTCTCTATTGACCTTCATTCCTCTCCTCTCCAGTGCAAACCTCCACATCTCCAGATTCTCTTCTACCTGCTCTCTACTCTCACCACAGATTACAATGTCATCTGCAAACATCATGGTATTTCTCTACCAACACTCTCAATGCAAAAAGTGCATCTGTGGTACTCTTTCTGGGCATGAAACCAAACTGCTGCTCACTGATCTGAACCTCTCACCTTAGCCTTGCTTCAACAACTCTTTCACATACCTTCATGGTGTGGCTCATCAACTTCATACCTCTGTAGTTACTGCAGCTCTGCACATCACCCTTGTTCTTAAAAATGGGGACCAGTACACTACTTCTCCACTCATCAGGCATCCTCTCACTCTCCAGGATTTTGTTAAAAACCTGGTTAAAAAGTCCACTGCCTTCTCTCCTAAATATCTCCATACATCCACAGGTATGTCATTTGGACCAACTGCCTTTCCATTCTTCATCCTGTTTAAAGCTGCCCTCACTTCCACCTTACTAATTGTCTGCACTTCCTGATCCACTATCTCTCCCCCCGTTGTCCTCCTCTCTCTCTCGTTTTCCTCATTCATTAGTTCTTCAAAGTACTCCTTCCATCTACTCATCACTCTCTGTTCACTCACTAGTACATTTCCCTCTCTATCCTTTATCAGCCTAACCTGCTGTACATCCTTTACAGCTCTATCTCTCTGATTAGCCAAACGATACAAGTCCTTTACTCCTTCTTTACTCTCCAGCCTCTCATACAGCTCATCATAGGCCTGAGCCTTTGCCTTTGCCACCATTCTTTTTGCTATGCGACTAGCCTCACAGTACTCCTGCCTACTTCCTTCATCTCTCTGGTTATCCCACTTTTTCTTAGCTGCATTCTTCTTCTGAATACTCTCCTGGACTTCCTCATTCCACCACCAACTTTCCTTGTCTTCTTTCCTCTGACCAGACGAAACACCCAAAACATTTTTGCCAGTTTCTCTCACCACCTTAGCTGTAGTTTTCCAGTCCTCAGGTAGCTCCTCACTGCCCCCAACGGCCTGTTGCAATTTTTCCCTGAACTGCCTGCAACCATCCTCCTCCTTCAGGTTCCACCATCTAATCTTTGGCTCTGTCTTCACTCTCTTCCTCTTCTTTGTTTCTAATCTCATTCTACAGACAACCACCCTATGCTGCCTTGCTACACTTTCCCCTGGTACCACTTTACAATCTCCAATCTCCTTTAGGTGGCATCTCCTGCTAAGGATATAATCCACCTGTGTGCACCTCCCTCCACTCTTGTATGTCACCCTGTGTTCTTCCCGCTTCTGAAAATAAGTGTTCACCACAGCCATTTCCATTCTCTTTGCAAAATCTACAACCATCTGGCCTTCCGCATTTCTGTCTTTCACACCATACATACCCAGCACCTCTTCATCCCTGTTTCCTTCACCAACATGTCCATTGAAGTTTGCACCAATCACTAATCTCTCCTCTCTAGGGACACCATCTACCACTTCATCCATCTTACTCCAAATTTCCTCTTTCTCCTCTAACTGACAACCAACCTGTGGTGCATATGAACTGAGCACATTCAAAATTACGCCATAAACCTCCAACTTCAGGCTCATGATCCTGTCTGACACTCTCTTTACATCCAAAACTTTTCACAAGCTGTTCCTTTAGGATTATCCCTACTCCATTTCTCTTCCTCTCTACATCATGATAGAACAGTTTGAATCCACCTCCAATGTTCCTGGCCTTGCTTCCTTTCCATCTGGTCTCCTGGACACACAGAATATCTACCTTCCTTCTCTCCATCATGTCTGCAAGCTCTGTGCCTTTACCAGTCATTGTCCCTATGTTCAGAGTCCCTACTCTAACCTTCACACTCCTGCCTTTCCTTCTCTCTCGCTGCCTTCTAACCCGCCTTCCTCCTCTCCTCTTTGATGGTCTTCGACCTACAGTAGTCCAATTTCCACCGGCACCCTGCTGGTCAACAGCACCGGAGGCGGTTGTTGTTAACCCGGGCCTCGACCGATCCGGTATGGCAATCAAATCATATCTGTGATCTGCATGATAGTTTTGGCACAAATAAGTAGACATAATTCAGGTACAGGGTCATTCAAAGCAAAAGGATTTAATTATAAAGTCCAAGTCAGTTAAAAATGCAAAAACGTATTTTCAACTCTGACTTTGATCCAATTTGGTAGAATGATCCATATATTTAGCTTAACTATGTCTATTAATCTCCATCACAACATAATTGTAAATATCTCGTAAATGCCTTGTAGAACTGTCCATACAGAAGTGTTTTTTTTTTTTATTTACTAACTTTGGGTGATTAATTGAAGGACAAGCCGATCTTCTTCATGATGGAAAATCTGCTGTACATGGGTCTCTAAAGAATCCATTAAAAGTGATACTATATACCACAAAAAGGGCTCTGCTACTCTTACAACTCATATGCACTATACAGAGGTAGAGTATTTTAGTTATTTACACTTAAGCCAAAATTGGAACTATATTATTATCATCAGCTACATAATGTCTGGCTTTCCCTATTAAAAAATTAGGTGTTGTGTTCCATTTTGCTCAACCAGAACAAAGAAATCGACTTGGTACGTTTCTACTGATTTCTTACTGATGCAGACTCCAAACTGTAGCTTTTGATACTAACCACAAACTAGCAAGAGGTACATTCTGTAAAGTTACTGTGCATGTGGCGATCATTTTTCATCTATTGATCTGAAGGTCTCCAAGCGGAATATTCTAAAATCTAAAGCGGTACCGAGTATATTTTTACAGACAACTCGTCAAAGAAGTGAATGAGATAAGCAGTGCTTTGCTGGTGGGTTAGTAGAGTTCCTTTTGGACTTAACTTTCACCTGCGCATTTCTTCATCTTCATATATATATATTTTAAACAGAGGCTAGGTAGGCTAGCAGTTCCAGTTCTGAACTAAAGACAAAGAATTTGGACACTAAGCATGGGCTGGCTGATCATTTGCATTTGGGGTAAATGGAAAATCATGTAAATAAAAATTTTCTCCAAATGATTCCTTTAAATGGGCGCAATGTGTCCTTAGCTTGAGAATTACTGCCAAGAGTGATCAATATCGCATGAAGGAGAACTTCTGTTATTCTCAAGGTTTTAATGCTCAGAGATGTACAGTGGTGTGAAAAAGTGTTTGCCCCTTACTGATTTAGACAAAGATAACACAAGTAAACACAAAATGCAGTTTATAAATTAAGCTCTTTATTATTAAGGGAAAAAGTAATACAAACCTACAGGACCCTGTGTGAAAAAGTGATTTTCCCCCTGGGTTTTTGCTGCTTGACCTGGAAGATGTGGTAAGTGGAACAAAGAATTCTGCTGTCTACCCAAAAATCCTGAAGGAGAATGTCCAGCCATCTTTTCATGACTTCAAGCTGAAGCACACTTGGGTTCTGCAGCAGGACAATGATCCAAAACTCACCTGTCCACCTTTGGAGTGGCCTAGTCAAAGTCCTGACCTGAATCCGACTGAGACTGTGGCATGACCTCAAAAAGGCGGTCATGCCACAACAATTCTGCAAAGATGAGTGGGCCAAAATTCCTCCACAGCGCTGGAAAAGACTCATTGCCAGTTGTCGTAAATGCCTGATTGCAGTTGTTGCTGCTAAGGGCGGGCCAACCGGTTATTAGGTTTAGGGGGCAATCACTTTTTCACACAGGGTCCTGTAGGTTTGGATTTCTTTTTCCCTTAATAATAAAGACCTCCATTTATAAACTGCATTTTGTGTTTACTTGTGTTATCTTTGTCTAATATTTAAATTTGTTTGGTGATCTGAAACATTTAAGTGTGACAAACATGCAAAAGAATAAGAAATCAGGAAGGGGGCAAACACTGTATTTTTTAGGTAGGACAATATATCAACGTGATTTTGACTTGTAATGCTTCACTTGAAATGCTTCAAGTGCCTCTAGATGTGAAAACTCCATCATGGAATATTTACTAGCTGTCAGTTTGCACTGTATTAATATAACCACGGTTATTTCCATGATTTGTTTATCCGTATTATAGATGAAGAATGCTGGGCTTTAGTCACTGGTAACACTTGCATTACCCCACCTGCCCATGCAAATCTGGTCCCAACTGTGTACTATTTTGTATTGTCCACATTCTGTTTCATATTCAAGCAGGACACACCACATTGCTGTCCCTGTTTGTACCTCACACTTTAAATGCCACTGAACAGTATGACTATAGTATAAGAGATTAAATCTACTGTACTTTGTCAGGCGTGTGTGAGGGTGAAAGTAAGGTCAGGTGCTGCCATTTTCACATCAGACATCATGTTACAAGTGAATGAGTGCGGCATATTTTAAGTCAAAAGGGGAAAAACCCTTGTTGAATAACAAACCTTGGGCTGTTGCATAAGCCACTCTGTGGACAGGATCTAAGCATTTTTGTCATACTGGCACCCATATGTGTTGCTTTAGTGCTCAAGAGTTCAGTTACCTAAATGATCAGATTAGGAGGATTCTTTACTCTGCCTTACAAGAATATTAACACCTGTGGGATGCAACCAGATTTTCTATATCATTGTGTTCATTTTCATATTCAAAACACAATCTGCCCCACTGTTTTTAATAACTTATTTTTACTGGGTGAACTCTAGGGTTTTTTTTTATTTGTTTGTTTGTTTTGGGTGTTTTTTTTCCCAATACTTCCTTAAATCTACTGAATTTCCTGCATTAGGAGCTCAGGACATTTTAACAGCTGACAGCTTGATGTCATTTTTTTTCTTTGAAGCTTAACTTTACCTTGCATCAGGGGTTCTGGACCTTAACTGAAAAACAAAAACATTCAAATTCTTCAATTTTTGCCAGCATCAGTATTTTTCATGGATTGTTGCAAATAAATCTAGATCTCTATCCAGTCTAGGCATTTTCATTAGAATCATTAATTACATATTTAATCGTAATCAGTATTTCTTTGGTTAACTACAAAAACAGCTTATTTGCAATAAACCTTCTTAAGCCTATTTAACTCTCTTCTTCCTAAATGCAGATGATACATTATCTATAGAGATCAAGTCACTCTGCAATATGCTATATAGGTCACATTAACTAACATGCTAAATAGGGTTGCAGCGCTAACCGGTTCCACGGTATACCACGGTATTAAAATGCACGGTTATCATACCGTGAAAATCTCATACCGTTGCAACCCTAATGCTAAATTACAGTGGACATTTTAAACTGAGCCCACTGACTAAGAGCCCACTGACTACTTTCAGCGATTAACACACAAATCATCAATTATTATTGGGGAAGCCGTGCTTACTGTGTAGTTCTAAAGCAAACACAGAATAATATAGAATTAGAACCAGGCTGTGCGTAATACAAAAGACAAAATAAATATGCTTCTGAGTGAGATTTAAAGCTTGGTTTGTCCACAACTCTGCATAACACTTGCCAGTTATAATACATGTATTTTGTTATTGTCAGCTTACCAGCTGTGCTTACTGAGTCACAGCTTAGGTCTCGTAAACTTCATAGTGCCTGAGAATGAATCATTCAGACTTTCCATCCCTTCAAGTCTCCCTGCCAGTAAAGTCTAGGACGTCTGATGGAGTCATACTCAAACTTGACATTTACAGTTGGCGTTGCCTTGCCAAATGGCCGTGACAGAGACTAGTAAGGAAGACTGGAGATGAAAAAAAAAATCATCTATCTGGATGTGGTTAGCAGGTGTGGTGACTTGTGTGCAGCTACGCATAGTCAGTTCTCAAGTCACTGAGTTAATAGTCTGAACAGTCTTCAGTTATATGAATACTGTAGCCCCGGAGCAGAGCTTCCCATAATGCATTTTTAAATTTATTATTCTAAATTATTCGAGTTTATGATAATTAGCTTTTTTTTTTTTTTTACGTTCATCAGTTGTAAGCTGTTATCATATGAAGGGCTGAATCTGAAAGGATTTAACATACAAATGGTGAGTGGTTGCATGACTGAATGCAGAGTTGAGGAAAAGAAAGGCTCCATCTCCATATACTGCAGAGCACCCTCCTTCGGAGCGTTGGCTTGTCCAAAACAATTCAATGTTCAGAAACAGACAGTATATAGATGCAAAGAAAGTATTTTCGCCAGTTACCCTGTGTGCACACCGAAGCAAGTTTTAAAGCAAGTGTAGGCAGGCAGCAAGTTTGACTGGATTGTGTGGACATGCTAACTACACTTTTTTACACTTACAGCTTTTTTCCAGAGTGGCAGAGTCACTAAAGAGCTGTCAGATGTTTGCAAAGATATGATTAAATACCTAGTTTAGGGCAAAAATAGATATATATAATAGATAGCTGTTCATTTTCCCTAAGCAATGACTTACTCTTCAGTTTCATAGCTGTTGTGTGTGACTCACTGGTCTGGGGGCTGCAAAAGAGATAGATCTGACATCTAAACATCTGACATTTTCTACATTTGAAAGTGTTTTTTTCTTTCCACTGAATTTGACAAATATGCAAATTCTGAATTTCATTTTGACGGCCCTGCTGGCTAATTTTATCAGAGAATATATCCGATGTACCTCTAAAATGTGAAAAAGGCATATGAATACAGCATTCAGTGTACTATTATTTTTGCGACCCTTGCTTAATGAAGCGTAGTCCAGCTATTTCTGCACTGTTTTTTTCCATGACTGCTCACTGCTCTTTTTAAGAGACATGGAACTTGGTTGACTGGAAAAGAGAGGAGAAAGTCGATTCAAAGGTTAAACCAGGGGAAACGAGAGAGAAACAAGAAGCGGGATGAACACAGTCACACACACACACACACACACACAGGTACTCACATCTCCCTCACACTGTGTAAATGACAAAGATACATATTAGTGTACATAAGAGGAAGTACAGGACTGCTATCTTCACACATAAATACAGACAGATTTACCTAAAAAACGGAAATATGGAAAGCAGCAGCTTGTTCACGGTATTCACCTGGGCTGGTTTAACTCAAGGGAAGCAATTTGAAAGCAATTAAATATTGATAAGCATAGCAATAGGGGTGGCCAATATGGCAATACTTATTATTATCATGATATGTTACATCATACTGCGCAGTGTTTCACACCAAGGTATTTGAACACCCAACAAAGTATATTTCAACTGAAAAAAATAGAGAAGTTTTATTCATCCTTTTTTAAGAAACAAGAAAAAAAAAACTTTCAAGCGCTACAGGAATGCAGTTCGGCTCAGGGGGAGGAAGCGAGCGAGACAGAGTGAAGGAGATATTGAGTTTGCTTAGAGTTTTTTAAAACTTATAATTAAATGGTTAAGATGTAAACAAAGCTATCCAGAATGGTTTGACGTAAAAAGCTCAGTTACAGAGAAACGTACAGAATTGTGGTGATGGCAAGAGGAACCAAAAGTCCACGTCTAAAAAGTATAAAAGGTCAAGTTATTACAAGACGAAATCATGAATGTCCTATCTGACTTCTGAGATATTTGTTTACGATAAAGTTTTGCAATAGTCAGTTTAAGATTTTGCCCCAAAACCTTTTTTTGGACCTGTCTAAACCTGTTCATAGCCGATTACATGTACATGCAGAGTGGTGTAAGGCAAAATACCCCCCTCCAAAAAAAAAAAAAAAAAAAAAAAAAAAAAATCATCAAGATTACATGACAACTCAGTGTAGTGTTTTGAATAGTAAATAAAATAGCTATGTTTGTGTCGTAGACATCGCAACCCCTGGTTCCCATCACCGATCACATGTTTCTCTAAAACTTTTCTCTAAAATGTCATTTCATGCCAATCCACTCTAACAACTTTACTTACACCTCAGCGACTGAATTATGCGGAGATTTTGGAAAATTAATGGAATTCCCCTTTAACAGATGAGTACCTCAAAACATTTTAATGAGAAGCCACATGATGAGGAGGAGAGACTCCTAGCTCAGGTACTCTGTGTACAAATTCACAGAGAATCGCTTTGCTGTCATTTAGCTTGTTTAAACTACTGAAATAGAAATGGCTGTAGACCGTCCATCCATCCATCCATTATCTTCCGCTTCTCCGGGGTTCGGGTCGCGGGGGCAGCATCCTAAGCAATGAAGCCCAGACCTCCCTTTCACCAGCCACTTCCACGAGCTCTCCAAGGGAAATTCCGAGGCGCTCCCAGTCCAGCTGGGCGATATAGTCACGCCAGCATGTCCTGGGTCTTCCCCGGGGTCTCCTCCCAGGTGGACTTGCCTGTGACACCTCCAACTCTACTCCGAGTCCCTCCCGGATCACTGAACTTCTCACCCTATCTCTAAGGGAGAGCCCAGACACCCTGCGGAGGAAACTCATTTCGGCCGCTTGTATTCGGTGGGTTTTTATTCATCCATTTTTTGCTCTCAAAAAAGACAAACATAAATTGGGCTTAAAGACTTAGTGTTAGTAATATTTGTATGTAACAAATACCTACAAGCTGTCTAAATGTTTTAAAAAAAATGATAATATTAAGATTTTGGTTACTTCTGCTCTTGCTATAAATTCAAAAAAAAAAATCTTCCCACCACAGCCCCCTAACACAGCACCAAATTATATTTAAAACCTGTGGGAAACACTGCAATACATCATACATTTTTCAAGCATATCACAGATATAATCAGTGCTTAAAGTACAATTAACAACTGCATGTTGTATTAAAAAGAGCATAATTTGGGCTGTTTAACTGGATTTAGTTTAAAATAGTGAATAGTGAATAGTCTTTGCATTCAGACTTTATGATCTTTTTTTTTTTTTTTTTTTAAATGTGGCAACAATGATTCTTTTTTTTTGTCTGACTGAACTTAAACCTTAGAAAAACTAAGTATCATGAAAAATGTTGCACATAAGATGTCGTAAAGTATCATGATGCTATATTTTTGCCATATCGTACACCCCTACATAGTGGTTTCGCCTGTGCAATCAGTTTGGACAATTCTAGTGGTCTCAAGATTAAACTGTCCCTGCATAAAAACAGCTCTTAGTGATAAATGTGGCTCAGACCAGCATACCTACTAAAGAATTTCTGACTCATCAAAAATTTATGCAACTAAAAGAATGCCACTGAGTTGATTCTGACTTATCCTGTTACAAGCTTAAAAAGGCTTGAGGCCAAAGAGGTGAATTGGCTGCACTAAAAATGTTAAGCTTAAGCTGAGAGAGGCAGAAGTAAAGTAGAATGACTAAGATGTATTAAAGAAGACATTCTGCACACAGGCTAGCCAACTTCCCTTGCTATTAAATGAGTTCCAGGAATTATTTCGGGCAGGGAAGGGGTTTGTCTGGAGGCTTCCTGACATGCTGATGCAACTCCGTCACGAGTGCACACTTAACCACAAACTTCCCACGTGGTTCCATTATGCAAGGCACTGATTCATCAGGCAGTGCTGCGTAACTGGCGGTTCCTCACTGTGGCAGCAGCCAATTGGGCACAATTGTGGAAAACTGTGAGGTGAAATATTGGGGAAATGGAGGCTACTGGCAGAAGACAAGGGTGGATCCAGAAACAGAAGTGGCAGCTAACAGGAAGATAAGAAAGGTCAAGAGGCGAAATGACTCACAGCAGCCTTGGCCTCAGCTAGCTTCGCTTTCTTCAGCCGTGCTTTGCAGACGTCTAGGTCAAGCCGTCGATTCTCTAATAGCCTTCTCTCTTTCTGTAAACAGAAACAGAGCATGAGTCTTGTTTCAATATCTGTGCTTTTTGAAGGGCCGAATGCTTTGGGGAGAGTATCTAATTGTGCTTTTTCTAACCAAAATTATTTCCTACAAATAAAGCTCTAAAACATCCTGTCTTTAGTCTTAAGTTCAGGTTTGTCCACATTAAGATAAAGATCGCTCACTACAGATTCAGATGGCTTCTGCTAGCAACATCAGCACAATAATTGTGTGTCACAAGCTTCATGAAATGGTGAGCAGCTGTGCACAAGCATAAGATCACTAGGCATGATGCCCTGTATTGGCTGAAGCGGTGTGAAGCATGCCACCACTGGATTCTTTGTTTTCTGGAGTTGATGACTCACACTTCACTATATACCAGTTTGATGAACAAAGCTGGGTTTAGTGCTTGCCAGAAGGTCATTTCCCACCTGAATGCACAATGCCAACAGTAAAGATTGGTGGAGGAGTAATAATGGTCTGAGGCAGTTTTTTAGGGTTTGGGCTTAGCCCCTTTGTTAGAGGGTTAATGTTAATACTACAGTACACAAAGACATTTTAGATAATTGTATGCTTCCAGCAGTTTGGATAATGTCCTTTCCTGCTCCGGCGTGACTGTGCCATAAAGACATGGTTTGATGAGTTTGGTGTGGAGGAACTCTAGCGGCTGTACAGGGCCCTGACCTCAACCCCTCTGAACACATTTGGGATGAATTGGAACGTCTATTGTGAGCTCTTTTGACAAATAGGCACAAATTCCCACAGGCACTCCAAAATCTTGTGGAAAGCCTTCGAAGAATAGTGGAGGCTGTTGTAGCCACAAAAGGGGGACCAACTCCATCGATTAGCTACCATATGTAAAAATAACACAGGAAAACAACATTAAAGTGCAATGAACTGGAAGTGTAAGTAACCTCAATCAAAAAAGAATTTGTGACTGTGCCTTATGATTTTTTTTAACTGCAGATACACAAATCAATTGAAACCACCATTTGGTAACATAAATAAATGTAACAGCTGATGTAAGTTAATGCCAGTGAACTTATGTTTGTCAAAGTTGCCTAAAAACTATAATATCCTTTTTTTTTGCTTCTGTAATACTGTTCTTATCTGGAGCTTGGTTAAGATTATTAATGTGGGAACTGTTACGCTGTAATAGCTATCACCATAAACTCAGTCCTAACTGACATGGTCATTGTGGCTGAACAGATGAGATCAGACTTTAGAGTTTGAATGTTTCTTTATCACAGCCCCTGTCCTTTCTTCCAAAATACATATCTGTTTTTTTCTGGAGTTCAGGCTTAAACACTGAATGTAGTATGCCAGACTGTCTTTAACTAGGTTAAATAATAATATGGGACACAATAAAAATTGCAATTGCTGCGATTTGAAAACTGCACTCTTTCAAATTGCAATTTCAATATAAGTGATTAATGATTCAACTCCTATTTTATTGTTAACAACAACAGTTAGTTAAATCTGAATACCAGAATGCACTGGACGTTACGATTTTCTAAAACCTGATGGGAAAAGCCACACTGATCTAAAATCTCATGACAACTCACCGAAATAGTTCTCCAGTCACCCTCTAGAAAGTTCCGGAGAGGAGTGAGAAAACTGACAGCCGATGCTTGTAAGAACTCTCTCTCTGCGCCTCCAAGTTTCTTCTGATACTCGCCTACCGTGATCAATGTACTGCCTGCGAACACATGCACATACAGGATATAAGACAACAAATAAGACAAATTAAGTGTTTTGGCCAAGAACACCATCTCAATAGTGAGTGAAGAATGTGGGTGGCAGAATCTAGTAGCATCTTGTGAAAATGAAGACATTTTCGTGGACTGTGCAAAATACATGGAGATACTGCAAGACAACCTACTTCAGTCTGTTAAAAACCAAAGTTTGGAAAAAAGTTTTTTAGCAGGACAGTAAGCACAAGGGCAAAGAGTGGTGAACATTTGGCACTATTTGAAAACTGCAGTCCACAAATGTCAATCAACCAAACAGTACCACCTGGAACAAATCTGCCAGGATGAATGGGAGAAAATCTCTTCCAAACAGTCTGCTGGAGAAATTTGCATCAAGAGCCGTTATTGCAGCAAAAAATGGTTCCAACAATTTTTTTTTTTTTTAAGATCTGTTGACAAATAATACATTTTGAACGCTAGCATAGCTGGGGAAAAAAGGTCTCTGCCACCTCCTCTGCCAGACTTTAACTCCAGCAACAAGTTTGAATCAGTCAGCGGTGCACTTGACTCAGCGACCTTAAACAATGACTCAGAGCAATGTTTCAGTAACAAGATTTCATCGTTAGACACATGAAAGTAGCTGGTTCTAGAAGTAACATTGCTATATCTTGTTTTCAAGGAATCTCTCATTCCCACAGCTCTGAGCAAACTCGAGGATGACACCATGGCCATTCATGCTGAGGTGAATGATGTCTAATCCCAATAAAGCAAAGTCCAAAAGGAGCATTTTGCCTTAGTTCTAGACACAATTAAGAAGACCAAGACCAACATCCTCATCTCAGACCCCTGCCCACATACGGGAGTGTAAGCGAAGCGTTAAGCAGGCTCTACATGCACCACTGCTGGTTTCCTAGGCTGGTGCTATAAAAATGTGAACAACTGAACATTACAGTGGTAAACAAAGGATAATGAGAGACTGTGATAGTGATAGGTAGTGATAACAGCAGGGAGGTAAGTGCTTTTAATTATATGAACAATACATTGAGCAATAAATTACACCTTGCATTACTCAATGAAAGGTCACCAAATAACAACTTTTCTGATTCAAGATCTTATTAAAGGGTGTAAGCTTTATTATGTTTCTGCCAGAAACGTGGCCAGATGAATGAACCAGAAATTTGAAGCTGCTCCTGAAAGCAGATTTATTCATACAGTAAGTCAGGGTGGGCGAGGAGGAGTGGCATGCATTTATAGTACAGTATAGTGACTAACTCCAAAAATATCACTGTTAGTTGATTTATGTCTTTAGAAAATGTTGCAATCAAATTTTTTTTGGTGATACTTCAATGTTATTGTAATATATAGACCTCCAAAATAATAGTTTTTTGACAGAATTTGCTAAATAAATATCAATGGTACCCACAAGCTATGATAAAATTCTTCTCTCTGTGGACTTGCATACTGATAATCCAGCAGACAGTAATGTAATCCTGGTAATCAGTAAAGATATAAACACAAACACGTCCCTTGTTTTCTTATCAGGTCATTTCAGTATATTCTTTAAAGTCAACATAGAAATAAGGAAGGAAATGCCAGAAACATATTTGAAAAGAGGCTACACTGGCTTTATTTTACACTGTTGACAAGTTTAAAAACACTGATAGTAGTGCATCAAATACAGTCTCCTTCCTATCATAAATCAGAGCACTTATGGAGGAAAACTAAGCTACAGGTACATTATGATTTGCTCAAAAAGCAGATCTCCACCTACAATAACACAATGATGACATCTAGACAGTCATACCTCTCTAATTAATTAATAATTCATAATTAACAAACAAGCGTCAGCCAAATGCCGTAAATTTAAATGGATATCAAACACAAAGATAAGCGTCAGATGGTGATTTATCTTCGAAAATTTGTGAAGAGTTCACCTTCCTGATAATTCATCTGGATCAGTATTGACATCTTCCTCTGTTAACAATAATCAGGAGCTTATACTTGGTATAAATAAGTTTGTCTAAATGTAATCTTGACCCTGTTTCTACTTCACTCCTTAAGATGCTTTTTGACCGCTTCAAAATGATCTAACTATTGTTAATTATTCACAACTGTCAACAGATGCTTTCCTTTCTTTTTTAGGTTGTAGAATAAGTTGTTTTTAAAAATTGCAACTAAATGCGTATCTAACATCACAAGTTATATGAGAAGTTTCATTCAGGTTTTTATTCAAACCATCATACACAGACAGTATTGCTGATACACAAATTCCTTGTATTACTGAATCTTAACGAAGCTTTGATACCACTGATCACAAGATTCTGAACCACAATCTTAAATACTGGTTCGGCCTCTCAGGCACAGTTTTAGAATGATTTCAACCATATTTGAAAATAAACTTTGTTTCAATGGGTCAGTGAGTCCCACAAGGTTCAGTTTTAGGGCTTTTGCTTTCCTTTTTTCTTTGTTCACTTGTTTGTTACTTCTAGGTGATGTCATAAGGAAACATATAAATTTTCATAGCTAGGCAGATGACACACAATTATACGTTTTCCATACTCTGATAACTCCACTGACAGGCTTACGGGGTGTGTGTTAGATATTTCTCAGTCCATGTCACAAAATTTTCTATAATGAAAATCACGGCCTCTTTCGGTTATGCTTCTAAACTGTGGAACTCATTTTCACCTTTTACTAGAGATTCAACCTCAGTTGACACTTCTAAGAAAACTCTTTAGCTTTTAATTAAAACTCTGTGTCTTTAGTATTTTATTTTTTTTATTTAATCTGTGTCATTGTCTTATATTTTTTTAAATTAAGTTTCTTTTCTTTACCTCTCTGTAAGGCACCTGTAAGCAGTCACAGGTATTAAAAGTGCTCTGTAAATAAAGATATCATTATTAATATTCATTCTATGGGTTTCAAAGTGGAGACTGTATATGTTAATTTGGCATGTTTTGTTTCATCAGAAAAATGTATTTACTTATTAATTTATAAAAGGGGTTATTAGAGAAGGATGCCATGAATAGCGGCTCACAGCCACTATAGTTAGGGTTAACAGCACCTATTTCCTTTGAAAGAGAATTAGACAAATACATATTGCTCGGGCACACAACCGATACTTAATATGTTTATTGAAGTGAGATAGAGAGATTAAAGGTCCCTCATTATAAAAGGGAAATACATAAGCATTTCCAAGAAACATGCTAATAAACAACCGGCACAATAAGCTAAATGACTGCTAAAATACCAAAGATAACATCTATGTTTAAAACAGGGCAGAGCTGCCATCTTAGCCCCTTTGTTTAGAGACAGTGACATTGTGTGTGTGTATATATATATATTGAAATGACATCTCTTTACAGTGACTTAAATTACACATAAAGGTTTTTGCTTTCTCCTTTAAGTTACCATTTTGGGAATATGTGTTTTTCTTCAGACTGTGACTGGACACCAATCAGCCACAACATTAACTCCTTGCCTGTAGACTCAATGTCCATTTTATCAGCTCCCCTTATCATATAAGTGCACTTTGTAGACTGTAGTCCATCTGTTTTCCTGCAATACCCTTCTACGCTGTTTTTCAGTGGTCAGGACCCCCACAGAGCAAGTATTACTTGGTGATGGATCATTCTCAGAACTGCAATAACACTGACAAAGTGATGGTATTTCAGTTTGTGTTGTGCTGGTATGAGTGGATCAGACACAGCAGCGCTGCTGGAGTTTTTAAACACCTCACTGTCACAGCTGGACTGAGAACAGTCCAACCAAGAATACCAAGCCAACAGCATCCTGTGGGCAGCTTTCTGTGACCACTAATGAAAGACTAGACGATGGCTAACACAAACTGTGCAGCAACTGATGAGTTACTAGAAGGTGGAACAACAAGATACGCCTGTGGAACAGAGTGAAAATTGAAAATATTGCTTTCTAATACTAGCCCCACAGGCCTGGTGCTAAAGGTTATTTCACACCTGAATTTCTACAAAGTTCGCTTTGTTCTTGACAGCTTTTTGTTTGAATTTTCCTTTCCACTATAAGAAAATCAAGAAGCCAGTTTCAGCTTTGACTAATTTCTCAAGTCAATTGTCTCATGCATGCCTTCCATATTATAATATATATAATCTACATCTACTCATGCAATTAATCTAATCAGCCAATCATGTGGCAGCAGTGCAGTGCAAAATCATGCACATGTAGGCCAGCAGTTTCAGATAACATAAACATCAACCATCAGAAGGGGGGGGGTGTCATCCCAGTGATTTTGACCATAGCATGTTAGTTAGTGCCAGATGGGCTGGTTGGAGTAAAACTGCTGATCTCCTGTGATTTTTACGCAGACCAGTCTCTAGAGTTCACGCAGAATGGCGCAATAAGGAAACACATCCAGTAAGGGGTAGTTCTGCGGACAGAAACACTTTGTTAATGAGAGAAGTCAATGGAGAATGGCCAGACAGGTTTGAGCTGTCAGTAAAACACCACAGTTGTCAGTAAAACACCACATTATTTTGTCAAAAAGGAGTTTCTTAACATAGAGGCACTTGTGTTCTCTGTGGCTAAATTCAAGCTAATATGTAACATTACTGTCCTACCTCACATTTACAAATCAGAACATGTAAAATTACAGAAAAATTTAGAATTTTACACAATGAAGTTGGCTGTTGGCTGCGAATTCCCAAGCTAATAGAGGAGCCAATGACAAAGTCTACTCATTTAAGACAGCAAGACAGATGGTTAGGGTAAACAAAACAAAAGCTAAATGAAATATTTTGATGTGATTTCTACTTTTTTCTAGAAGAAGGCAATGTGTTAAATGAGCAGCAATTTCTATCCTAATTCATGCTGAGATTTAATATTCCATGCAAATAAACGTAAGAGACATCCTGTGGTAAACTGGCATTACCCATCTCCCCATGTAAAACTAATCTTTCCAAATAGAGCTTAAGACTCTCCACGAACAGTTTAGACAAAACATGAGTCATTCTAATTCATTCAGTATGCTTTTTTCATTATTTGATCAACGTTCTGAGAAAAGGACAAAAGTTATAACACTCCTCTCATCATCCTCAGAACCAGGAATATTTTATACTTTCTTTTTTATTATATAGTTAATAATTAAAATGAATTACTTCACATCTTTCAATTACTAATTTCCTTTCAGTTGTAGGGGCCACAAGAGTGTTACAATAAACAAACCACAGCTTGTTATGAGTAATTCTTCTTTTAACCATGCACTAAGGATGTCCACTATGTAATAGGGTCATTTTCAAGGCATTCAGTAGCCATTGTGTTGGTGTGGATAATTCAGTCAGGGAAAATATTTCAAGAGGAAATTCATGCTGGGCTAATCACCCTTACACATGTTACTTCATAGAGCTTCAAAGACTTCCAGGTACTTTTTTAACCCATCAGAGTGTAAAAACATTTCAGCGGGCCTTCCTGTGGTTTATTAAACTGTCTAGACTGTATTATAATGCAGCCAAAGCAAGTGCACCATATAGTTATAAAGCACACTGCATTAAAATAATTTAAGTCTAGGGACATTTTATGTTATGTCTTTTTCATTATTTTGAATAAATGAACAGAAATTGCACAACAAAACTAGCAGACAATGCTTTCTTTCAGGTGTTTTATGTAGAAGATGAACTAAAACTTAAAGAAAAATGATCAAAACATGTATTTTGACTTTGTCAATTAATGTTCTTACTGAGTATTGAAAATCAGTATGGCACCGAGTGATTCATAGTCTTCAATGCAGTCTGAGCAAAAGCAAATTAGAAAACCCTTCATCTAAAGCCACGTTTTATTTAAAAAATCTAAATGCATTTGAATTGGCACACTAATTCAAATGAAAGTGTTTCTCAGCAACAAAATGTCTGTGAGAACAAAAAAAATCCAAAATCAAGAGAGGAAAAAAAAAAAAAAAAAAAAAAAAAAGTACTGATGTCTTGGAAAGAGATAAGTGTTTAAAAGCTGGCACATACTGTCCATACTGTCATTACTCTATGCCTAAAAGAATTCAAGCAATCATACAAATGAACGAACAATCAACAAATACTAACCTAAACATATTTCTAAACACTAACCTGAATAAAGGAAAGAGAAAATGATGTTTGTGCCATTTTTACTTGCTTTACTTAAGTATTCAACTAATTTGGATTGTTTTGAGTTTCCATTATTAACCATGATAGTTATTGTTGCCTATAATAACTTTTCAAATGGATACGAATGAACATATAGCTGCTGTTGGAAGAAAACATTGTATCTCCATTTTAGCTTAGTTTTTAGTTTTTGACATAATTTGAAAATGCCTGTTGACCTTTACATTGTGTGTAAATTTCAAGATGAATGGACCAAAAGAAACAGCCAAAAAAATTACTTTATTAAAAGTACAGTAGGTTTTTTCTTTCTCCTGTAAAGTTATCATTTTGGTAATACAATGCTTTATCCAGACAACAGCGATATGATAACGATATGATAGCTTGGAAAACAATGAACAAACAAGACAAAAACTGTATTCAGATAGTGTCCCAGACTACTTATCTAATAGACTACTCCAGACTACTGTTAAAGATCTCTCACAGGTTTATATATAACATAATATATAATCATATGCTATAACAAAGCTAGATACATCTAAATACACAATAGATTTGATACGACATTTCACAATGACAAAAAGATGACTTCATCACTAAGAAAGTTATATTTTGACTAAAAATGATAGCCGGATAGTTGAACAATGGTTCAATGGTTATCCAGAATGTTTGTGGATAAAGTAACTGGACAGAATATAGTATCCAAAATGTTTATTTGTATTTGCAAAAGTACTTTGACCAAAAAGTGTAAGATAAGTAATTTAGACAAGATGTTATTATTATTTAAATGTACACTGCATTAGCTATTATTAAATAAGAAAAACATGGTAATATGACAAGTTATTCCATATTTTTAGTGGTGCCAGTGGTACATCAAATGTTAATCATTATTTCCTCATGCTAAATCTGTCCAAAGAAATACAACGGCTCCCTCTAGTGCTGATCATTGAAAATCATGTTCGGTTTGTTGAAGCAGTGTTATTCAGGTACAGTGTTTTCATTTATTCCACTATACCACACCGCTCAGTGCCGTATCATTTAGGGTGTATTTTAAAGAGTGCATGCACTTTGTGGGAGCTTGATACCTGTTCACTCTTTGGTTAATGCCATTTTACCAGCAAGTCATTTTATTAAATAAAAATAAAAGATGGATGCAGATTAATGGGGAGAACATTCAAGAGCAGTATGAATGGTGTGACATTTTTAAGGAGTTTCAATGGAGGACAACATACACGAACAATGTGAATGAAGGAGAACATTCCAGAAGAGCATGAATGGGAACATTCAAGAGCAGTGTGAATGAGGGACAACTCATTAGAACACTGTAAGGGGGGAAAACAATCAAAATAGCATGAATGGAGAAGAAGACAGTGTGAAAGGCAGAGAACATTCTAGAGTATGGGTGTTGAACTCGGGTAATTTCTGGCATTGGCATGGCAACAACCAAGATGAAAGATCAGCAGTGTCCCTAGAACTAGAAGATTTTGACCAACATCAAAAGGATTCATTTGTTCTCTGCTTTGTCACAGATTTTTTCATTCAGATTTGTTTGATTTTTTTCAGTGTAAACAACACAGTGAAAAGATGGAGATGTCCTTGCAAGTTTTGGACACATACCATTTTGTTCTTCCTGGATGTGTTTTTGTTGTAACCCTGTTTTAAAAGTCACCCCTACAATGGTTTGTGGTAATGTTATTTTTCATGGCACATGGCTTTTCTTAAAAAGGTAAGTGGTTCTTAACGATGTTAAATGACAAAATGCAGCAGACTCTTTGACGATAGAAGTCAGGCTTGAGAGAAGAATGTCAGTGTCCTCTACATACTTAGAAAATACAGTTCTTTAAGGGTTCTTTAGTAAAGAAAATATTTTTTATAGAACCATGAACACTCAGATCATTGCATGATGAAAGAGTGCTTTGCATTGTGAAAGTGTTGTTCAGACTGATGGAGAATGTGTTGTATATGCTTCTATAAAGCACCTTTTTCAAAAGGGTTCTACATGGCACCAAAACGTTCTGCTATAGTTACAAGCTTGACATCACAACAACAGAAAAGCCATTTTTGGTGCTATACAGAATCCTTTTCAAAAAGGTTCTATATAGCACCATGCTCAGCACATTCTCTATCAATCAGAGGAGCCCTTTCACAATGCAAAGGGGTTTCTCTGGGTGTTTATCATTCTATATAGAACCATTTCCTTTACTAAACACCCTTGAAGAACCACCATTTTAACTGTGTAGGCTTTAAAAAGGTTTGGGTTTTACTTACCATAAGGAGTTCCTGGTCCAAAGTCTTTGGCAGCATCCTGCATGTACTGTCCCAGCAGCTCCCCATTGGTGGTTCTGGTTGGGATCTTTCTGTCCAATTTCTCATAGAAGAACTCCTCAATGCGAGCACCTGAGTAGATACTCATATTAGATGGGCAAATAGACACCTTAAGGTTCATTTCATGTCCTCTGTCTCTATACGCACTGCAAACTGTGTATGAGTACTATTCAACTACATGGGAACTACGATGGAATGGAAATTGATCATTTGATAAAAGACTTTACTCTTCAGGACTGAGTGTCTTGTACTGTATTTTTTTTTCTCATGTTTTTATCAGGGTCACATCAATATTAACTTTACAGGACACTGGAAAGAGATACATCACAGATGTCCCTTATGGCTTAAGCTTACCACATGCTTATAAAAGGAATTTCTAGGGAAAACATCTGGAACTTCATTTAGCTTTAAAACATTAATGAACAAATCATGTCCTCATAAAACTGCTCCCTACAAACAAAGGTATAAGAAAAAAAAGCTAAAAAGAACTGTCAAGTTTTATGTTCATACATGCAAATATAAATCTGACACTGCTGTAAATAAGGGACCTTTTATACAGTAATTTCTGCACAATATAAAATGCTTTAAAACAATCCCATCTTTATTTATTTAATTTCCAGTCAAAATTGCCAGTTGTGTCCACCCATTGCCTTAATTACAGCTTCTATTCTTTTCAGCAGACTTGCTTTCATTTTTTAAAAGAAATCTGCTGGGATATTTTTCCACACCTCTGAAGTTCAGTCTTAGAAGTTGGTTGCATATTCTGTTTTTCATGATCAAATTAATCTCAAACACATTCAGTGATGTTGAAGTATGGATTAAGGCTTGGTCAGTCCATTTTTCTGAGAAACACGGCAGCTTCTTTGTTAAATTAGTACATTTTCTTCTGTTTTGTTAATTTCCTTTTCTAAGTAACAGCTTTGTGTCAGCTACACATTCCTTCTACCAAGTCTTGCACTATTGTTACGAGTCTAATTTTCTCTACACCTTTTAATAAATTCAGTTTTGGAAACCATTGTTTCCTTAGTCTTTCCCCTTCCTTTTGCAAGTGTGTTATCATTTATGTGTGATCTCCTCAGCTATATCTCCAGAAAAATGAAAAACTTTTTTAATGGCCTCAACTAGAAATTAAACAAATGAAGGGTGGCCCTTGACTTCTGGACAATACTGTAATACATAAAAATGTTAATGTACATTTACTACATGCCTAATATTTTGCACAGATCTTATAGACTGTTAATTATCACCACAATTTCAACTTCTCAGTTCACCACAGTGGCTTTGAATTAGGGCTGAACAACTTTGGCTAATTATGCAATTACAATTTCTCTGACCAATGCTTTAAATTGCCCTTTTTGACTAAGAAGACCAATGCGTGTTTTTTTCTGGCTTAAGACTTGATCTGTTGCCACTGTGCAGCAGCCTGGCAGTTCTCTGTTTTTGTGATAATCACAGCAGTTCACAAGCTCCATGTGATTAGGTAAAACTTCTCTACTTAAAACTTCGATGTTGTTGATAATAGACTGTAAGACTAAAATAAAAAATTGCAGCTCTTGCTATTTGAAAACTTCAATTTTAATATAAAAATTAGTAATCTTTTAGCCCTATTTTGAATGGAATAATGAGTTTCACAACAAACAACAAGGACAGAAGAAAAGCAGGATTGAGAGAGAGACATAACAGCACTACGTTGTGGAACCTATCCAGGGTTCTCTTGTTTTTCATCACAAATCGATTTTGATGCACTAGGAATAATGTTCAGAAGCTTGAACTGCAGTCTGTGTAGTTTAGAGTCACTGGGTGTGAATAAAACTGAGCAGACAAAGACACTGAGAGGTCAGAGACAGACACAAGAAAATCACAAAAGCACATGACAACAGTGTGACCACATAAAAGTCAACACAAACTACACAGAATCTCTGTAAAAAAAAAAGTTCTGTTAGCTAAGAATAGCATTTTGCTGGATAGCTTGTTTTGCTCTGGATGTTGAAGTAGCATGAATACGGGGTGGGATTTAGAATGGGCAAACCCTGTTAGAAGCGGATTTCATCTCAATCCATCCCCAATCATCTAACATGCTGTATCAAAACATGTAATCTTTTCACAAGACCAAGTCTGGCTGCGCAAGACTGGATGTATGTTATCACTTCACAACGTTGCTAGAAATATGTTGCATTTTAGGTAAATGACTCATTCTGTTTTCTAACAATATTTTAACTATATTGTTTTTCCTACATTCAAAAAAGTATTTTATTTTTAATTTTGAATGACATGCAAAGTGGTATAATACTGAAAATTTGTTATCATGAAGTTAATATCCAGAAGGAAAAGTGGTCAACTAATCTCAAGGTGGATGCTTTGAAAAATGTAAAAAAAAATAAAAATAAAAAAATCACTGTAAAAAATGTAGACTACTGTAAATAATGTCACGCCTTTATTCGCTAACTTGAATGTCTTTAGATTTTTGTTTAAGGAATGCTTCTGCCACCCAATCATTTGAAGAAATGGTTTAGCTCATCTCTCCTCCAGCTTAGCTCTGATCAACAGCTCATTAAAAATATAACCAGGAGGACAAATAGAAAGCTGTGAGGTTATAAACAATACCTACTATTTATCCTCTGAAAGAAGATATAAACCTGAACAATTATCAGGTCATTCTTTACATATACAATACACACGTTTGGCTTTTTGCAAAGGTTTACATCAATAAAATGATCCTTTTAATGCCATTAGCAATGGCTTCATCGGTTTTTAAAGCAGCAGTCAAAAAATACTATATATGCTCCTTTTAAGGTGATCTGGGGTCAAATTGCCTTCTTCAAGCTCTAATCTTTAATGCAACGGTCCTCAGATCAGCATAAAAGGGCAATTTCCACCAAAACCATTAGATCACAGATGGAAATATTAAGACTGCTTTACATAAACATGTCACAGATCATGAAATGGAAAGTCCTCTGTGGATTCACAATGAAGTAAAAAAAACAGATGATATCCTTTCTACCATTCTCAGCAGTCATCTGATGAGGGGAAAGACACAATCACTTATTTTAATAATCGATGCTGCCATTGGAAGGTTATCATAAGATGCAAATGGCTGAGGTTTTAATAAAAGCACATAACAGGAAGTGGGAACCATATTTGATAACCATTATCATCATATTTGAGTATTACAAACTCAATTTTTGGAGAAATTTCCTTCATTTTGCCAGAAGCAGTCATTGGCATTTGGCTTGCTCTATCACTTTACTGATAAAATTTCCTCTACTAAAGCAGAAAGCGGCATCAGCATTAAGGCTGACACTCAAAATGGGACATCTGGGTGGATATTGAGGTCATGACCTGAGGTGCAGGGCACTTCAATAGCAGACAGACTTACCAGTGTGGTCAACTGGAGCATGGGGAGGGTCAGAAAGTCACAGGTTAGAGTTCTCTCATTTACCACCATAGACATCAGCCTCTCACTAATGCCCAAACTGAACTTAATTAGAAACAATCCTGCCAGATGAACAGGCCCAATCTTTCACCTCGTTCAAAATGCTCACCCATTTTAAATGTTGTTTGTAGAGCCTGATACGTAAACTGTGCTACCAATTTTAAGCATGACTGATAATACTGGCCAGTCTAGTCTAAAATGGTCAAAAATGGGGTTAACTTGTATCTAAGGGTTTGCTCCATCATCAGAGACTGAAAGTTCAGTGCCTACAGATGCAACATTGATCCCTTTTTACACTTGGCAGTGTGGTATGGCACAGTGAGGTTGTTAATCCAAATCTAGAATTACTTGTATTAGTGCTGCAAGTTTATTTGTCATTTGCCCAACATGTCAGGACATTTATGCATTGAAATGCTTGTGGTGAGGCTCAGGTAATCACACTACAGAAAGTAAATAAGTAAAAGTAAAATATAAGAAACAAATTTAAATATTAAATATACACAAAATATAGAGAAATATACATAAAATATAGAGACTAGTGCACAGTATACTATTCCTGCAAGAGTAATACAGTATAATTTTTGTTTACCATTATATTACCAATACCTCTAATTGTTAAATATTAGTGTATTTTGTACTTTGTATTGTATTCATTGGAAAAATAATATTTAAGAGCTCAGACGAGTAAGCAAGGCTTGCTAATAATGTTAACATTACAGCTCAGTGGTTCCTAAACCAATCTTTCCCCCAAACAGTCTACATTTTTGGTCCAGCTGAATTCTGTAATCATACATGTTGTAAATAAAAAATTGCGGAAAAACGAGTTCCAGTAATATTACAATTTATAGCTGTAATCTTGCTTGCTCTAAATAATCTTGGGTTTCTTTGTCGCAGTATAACAGTTTATAACTACACATTGCATTTTGTCATCTGTTGTTACTGTGTCCATCATTCCTGTTGTTACAAAACTGAAAATTACAATGTGGTCAATTTTACAGAACCTCAAAGAGAAATCTACTCTGTGTAAACTCAGCGATTGCTAATTACTAATTTAATTGCTAGTTAGATCTGGGTGTGTCAGATCAGAGTTACTAAGTTGGAGAATGAACTTTAACTTTTGATTACTGGATTTAAAGCACTGGAAAACACATTAAAATGGCCACAACCTTAGTCCAATATCAATTGACCAGTACAGTGCATTTTCAAGTGTTATTCATTTTTGCCAGGGTACCAAGCATATCAAACTAAAATGTATAAATGGAGCTAGAAGTAGTGCAGGTCTGACTGGTCAAATGCAACCATCATGAAATTACTGCATGTCATCACTTGAGACAGACCACCACAATTTAGAAAAAGCATTCATCAGCCTGAATTGCTGTCTTTGATTCTCACATAAAACCAAATGCTATGTCATGGATTTGTAATTGTACTGTGCCCTACCGCACTTGGGTTGATTCAGCTTTTCCTCATGTAAGAGGTTCATTATAATATTAGACAATCAGGAAATATCAGGGCAAATTTCACAGATCAGGGATTAATATTAGTCAATGTTACCAGCCAACTAATATATTGGTCAGGCACTAGCTGGCAGCTATGAAACTTGCTTAATAATTTCAACTCAATAATTCTATATATAGTAGAGTATTTATATCTAAAGTATCTACAACTACAGAATGTTCAATAGCAAAAAAAACAAAACAAAACAAAAAAAACACCCTAAGAAATATTGTAAACCTTTTTTCTACTCCGACGGAAAGCAGTCAAAACCAATTCACATTTGGAAATCATTCTTCTTAGGCAGAAATAATACAGTTATAAATTTTTAAAAACAACAGCCTGAAGGTAGCTGGAGTGAGAGACCTGAAAGAAGATGCTGTCATACATTTTAAGATGGTGGCCAGGTATTACATTTCTCTGCTTTACTGAAGCCTTAGCAACAGTAAATCCTTCTTTCTAAACTTTATATGCATCACGTTACATTGCAGTGGTGGCCCTCTTTGTGCACACAGACCTGAACATTGCTTTATAGTAATGTTTCTGTTCTATTCCATGCACCATATGTGGCAGCATGGTGCTACAGTGCTAATGGTAATGCCAACATCATAAGACTAGACATTAAAACATCAAAACTAGAACCAACATTTACGAGACGAGCCAACATCACTCACAGACACTTGACATTTAATGCAGGGCTCATTTAACAAGTTATTAAGCAAACTTGGCTGACATGGAATCACATTTTGATGTTACTGTCTTTATCACATCTTGTTTATGCTATGATTTGTAATGATGTGCAATGTGTGCATGTATAAATGTGTGTAGTACATGGAATTATATGTAGAGTTGGCACTGGTCTAATAGCCAATATTAGTACATAGCCAACATCAGTGTTGAGCTAATAGAAGAAGACAATCCTTGATCAGCTATCAGAGGAAAAAGAACTAATATGATTCAAAAAACAACTCTAGTGTCGATATGGGTCAGATATGATCTTGTAATGAGAATGCATGTCTGGGGACAGCCATCAGAAATTTGGGCTAAATGAGGCTGGGAACCACCAGAGTGTGATATTTCTAAACCAATTCAATACTTTTACGAGATCAGAGGTATGCCCGTGTACATAACATAAGTTAGCATGGCTGAAAAGTCCATCCAAAAACTTCAAATAGGCATACAATGAACGTTACATTGAGTAAAAATACACATTGCATTAGCATTTTGCTAGCGAGTTTGTTTTGCTCGTGTTACTGATTACTCTGGATGTTAAAGAGTATGGACTAGAGGAATTTGGGGGTGGGTTTTAGAGGGAGCGTACTCTTCTTAGCAGCAAATCTGACCACAATCAGCACCAAAAGTTTAGACCTGTATTCTCAACACAAACACATCTGGCCTCATAAAACTATAACCAACCAAGCTTTACTTTATAAAATAGTTTCTAGTGCAATAGAACATAAAACAGGGGGATCAGTGATGTCACAATTGCACTTTTCTTTGATAGTGATATTGAAACTTTGATTATGGGCTGATACACATTTTCTTTTTTATAAACCACTAAAAATACTAAACTTTTTTTTTTTTTTTAATAGAAGCATTTCACTTAAGGTTGGCCATCAGGTTGAAGTTACCGTACTATGCCAGAGGAAAAATACACAATGTGCTGTTCAAAATGGATTTGTTATGTTTGGATCAGACTGATATATTTTTTCCTTTTCTGATATCAGAATCAGAATCAGATTCCTTTATTGATTCCAGAGGGAAATTGCAGTTGATACAGTTGCAACAATTTATGTAAAAGAATAAACACTTTAATAATTTAAAACAAAGATAAAGAGAAATTGGCTATATGTACACGAGCAACTTAAGTTCTTATGAATACAGTAAAGTGACGGTGACTGTAATAAATACTAAACATCTAGTATAAAGCAGTTCAAATTACTGTACCTCTGAGTTATTGCACACGTAATTATTATTATCACACATATGAACAGTGCAGTTTGGTATTGAGTATTACACAGATGAACCACCAATCAGATCGAAGGTTTTCTTCAATATTGGATATCTCATGTCAGACTGATGTGCGGTGTAGCAGGGATAGGTGATGTAACCATTCTTACTATCTGAATGTCTAAAATAATATTGTAATATCACAAAGAATAAAACTTTATATTGTGTTGTTCATGCAAAGCATCTCTCCCATACCATCCCTGTTATTCTTTCTTTGCTTGTGGTCATAAATGTAGCATAACCTGTGTTAACATAAACAGCATTAAATTCTCCAGTAAGTTAAAAATAACATTTCATTTCATCAGTTTTTATTGTAGGTTATTACAGTGTTTTTAGCAGTTTGTGAATGATGCGTTTAGATAGCCAAGTGAAGTGCTTCAATTCAAAACATTTTATTTTAATAAGCTAATTAAAAAAATCACTACTGAACAACACTTGTGGTTAAAATATCAATTTCGATACTTATAAATAAAAACTGGTATTTTGTTTTCTGTACCTATGTGTGCACAATGTCAGCACCACCCAGATTTTCTCAAGCATCAATGAAGTATAGTTATCAGTGTCTGTGTATTTATCTACACTCACTCTATTAGACTCTCCAACATTCTGAATCATTTTTCTAAAGGATATTTTTTAATAAATCCCTCTCAAACTCTATTTTAGCACTTTGCATATGGAGTCAATCTTACTGGGGTTAGGCTGTAGCAACACTTCAGTCTGCCTGAAGATCTTCTCCGTCCAATTCTTGGTGCAGTCTCCTCTAGCGATTAGATTCTCAAGGTGGGCGTCCAGTTCTGTCTTCTCTGCCTGGCCCAACTTCTCCTCCGTGAACTGGCAAATAGAAGAAACGCAGATTGAGCTTATTGGCACGTCTTTTTTACTAAGCACTTGAAGCAGATCTGCAGATGCAAGGTTACAATGATGCAACCTTCTGACGAACAGCGAGAAACACATAAATGCTGAAGAGAAAAAAATTTCCCTAACAGCAAATTCACAGATGCAGTATGGTACCGTGCTGCCTTCTGCTTTGGATGACTAAAATGAAGCAAATCTCATTTTATTAGCTAAGCAAGACTTACAGTGGGGGAAAACAAGTATGTAGTCAACTTTTTTTTGTAGTTTAAAAATATTTCCAGTGCATATATCTAGAATTGAATCTTATTGCCCAAGATACAGCCAAAATGACCCAAGACTGGAGGATTTTAAAACTGCAATTGCAACTACATACTTTGTTGTTCAGATTTATATGTACAAAGTCAAAAGTGTATAATCACTGGCTGAAGAGTGACATTCTTCAAGACATGTGGTAAAGTATAACTGGTGGTTCTACTAAGTACTAATTTAAAGGGGTTGAATACTTATGTAAGAAGCCATTTTAAGTTATTGTATTTTTAAAGATCTGCTGACAAACAATGAATTTTGACATGGAAATGTACTTAAAGAGCATTTGTTTTGCAATATAAACACCAGCTGGAAAAAGCTTTGTGTTATCAGGCATGTACTATATATTTAATCAAAATCCTTTTCAGTTCTCTAAATGCCTGTTTGCATTTTGGGGAAAAACTGAACATACGATACAATAAAATACAATACAATACAATACAATACAATACAATACAATACATGTATTGGTTATATAGAGCTTTAGCTCTACATCCACATTTCAGCATTATTTATTTGCTTGTTTACTGATTTTTGAAAGAGCTGTAACACATGGGATAACTTTCAGTTTCACGTTTCTATCCAATATAATTAGCCTGTCTGCGTCTTCTGACAGGGGACAATTATCAGCTGACAGAAAATGTTTCCCCATCACTCAGTGGTGTTGACTGGCTAAGACGACACCAGCAGGCTCACCACCAGCCATCTGCCATCTGTTATGAGTCGGAGAGAGAGAGAGACAAGATCAAAGACCTAATACCTGATATACTGCCTTAAATGGTCATCACATCAGCAATATCCTCTTTCACAGGAAAAAAGCAATCCACTGATTGATCACACAACCTGGCATTAGGACACTAAAACAGATAGGAGGTGGGCAGGCTGTAATTGAATTTTCAGTTAACTGTTCAATGTGTCAGCGTTTAGAACACAGAAAATATTGAAAACGTATATTAAACCGCAGAGGGGAAAATCAATGCAATATGCTGATCTCACATGGGGCTGAAAGAGCAATCCTTTTTATGTTAAAATATTCAAATCCGATTTGAGGGAGCACAATTTGCAAATCACAAGACCTGTGATTTTTTATGGGCTATAATTATGTTAAGGCATTTAATCTAGTAAACCTAAGAACCAATCTAAACAAAGACTAATCAGAAGAGCCACAAGACAACACAATCACAACTAACTAGCAGTCTGGCACACTATGTTCAGCAGTCAGGCTTCATGATATGATGATAGATGCTTCAGAGATGCTGTTCTCTCTGGCCACAAAAAAACTAATAAAAACTAATAATAATAATAATAATAATAATAGCCCTGCGATGGACTGGCGACCTGTCCAGGGTGTATCCTGCCTTTCGCCCGAAGACTGCTGGAATAGGCTCCAGCATCCCCCGCGACCCTGACGGAGAAGCGGCTTAGAAAATGGATGGATGGATGGATAATAATAATAATGATAATAATAAACAGGACTTTAACTGCAATTTGAATTAAATATGAACTAAACTTGAATATTAAAATGCATCAGTATGCACCTTAACTCTGAATATGAAGTTCAAAGAGCCATTAATGGCAATGAAGCAATCATTAGGCTGAAAAATAAAAAAAAAACATCAGAAAGATAGCAAAAACATTAGAATATGTCAACTATTGGTTGCATTTTTAAAAAGAAAGATTGCACTGATGAGCTCAGAAACACCACAAGGCCTGGAAGACCATGGAAAACAACTGTGGTAAAGACAGAAGACTTTCACCTTTGACAAAAGGTGGCCAGACCAAAAAAATCCAGGAGGTAGGCGTATCAGTGTCAACAGTCAAGAGAAGACTCCGCCATAGTAAAAACAGAGGGTTTACCATAAGATCTAAACCATTAATAAGCCTCAAAAACATGAAGACCAGATTAAAGTTTGCAAAAAACATCTTTAAAAAAAAAACCTGTACGAATCTGGCCCAACATGTGAGACAAATAAGAAAAGCACATTCTTGCACCAGAAAGACTGGAAGAGAATAGAATGAGAAGGAAAGGAACTGCTTATGAAAAGCATACCACCTCACCTGTCCCACGTGGAGGAGGTAGTGTTATAGTGTGGGCATGTCTTGCTGCTGATGGAACTAGTTCCCTTGTGTTTATTGATCATGTGACTACTGACAAAAGCAGTATGATACATTCTGAAGTGCACAGGCTTAAATTATCTGTGCAGATTCAGCTTCAAAACTGAAACAGACCTTTTAAGGCAGTCACCCAACCTCATTCCAGCCAAACATGTATTTCACTTATTAAAGGCAAACCTGAAGGTAAAACATCCCAAGAACAAGCAGGAACTGAAGACAGCTGCGGTGTATAATCACTGGCTGAAGAGTGACATTCTTCAAGACATGTGGTAAAGTATATCTGGTGGTTCTACTAAGTACTAATTTAAAGGGGTTGAATACTTATGTAAGAAGCCATTTTAAGTTATTGTATTTTTAAAGATCTGCTGACAAACAATGAATTTTGACATGGATTCAGCTTCAAAACTGAAACAGACCTTTTAAGGCAGTCACCCAACCTCATTCCAGCCAAACATGTATTTCACTTATTAAAGGCAAACCTGAAGGTAAAACATCCCAAGAACAAGCAGGAACTGAAGACAGCTGCGGTGAAGGCCTGACAGAGCATCATCAAATCTGTGATTGCTAGTTTGCTCAATTACTTTTGAGACCCTAAAAATAGTGGGCTTTGTCTGAAAAGTGGTGTAATTCCTATACCATTCAAGTGATTCGGATGCAAATACTCTCAAATTAAAGTTGCACTTTGAGCTCAGAGTTTTTTTATTTTAATTGAAATATGCTGTGGTAGGCAGCTAAAATAACAATTACTGTTTTATCTGACTGTATACATGCAAATAATATTAATACAATAAATAGTGATTTTCCACAGACCGTTCTTTCTGTAAGCAGACAAGCCAGTGCTAAGGGTCTGAAATGATGTGTAGCTGTCAAGAAGCCGCAGAAGAAGAAGAAGAAGAAGAAGAAGAAGAAGAAGAAGAAGAAGCAGAAGAAGAAGAAGAAGAAGCAGCCACAGAAGAAGCAGCCGCAGAAGAAGAAGAAGATGATGATGAAGAAGATGAAGAAGATGTTCTTTGAACAATGAACTGGCCACGCCAAGGTCCAGACCTCAACATCACTGAATGTGTTTGGGATACCTGAATTATGAGAAAGAGCAAATGCAACTTAAGTCTGAAGTGTGGAAAAATCTCCCTGCAGATTTCTCTGCACTAAACTAAAACAACGTTTCCAGAAAAGAATGGAAGCTGCGAAAGGCAAAGGGGGGAAGAAAGTATTAAAGTACTGAAGTACTGAGAATCTCATTGTTATTAAAAAAAGGGATTTGGATTCTGGATTTAATACATTGTGCAACACTATGTATGACAAGCTTCTGGGCTTATCTGTCATAAATGACCCATCAGGTTAACTGTCACAGCTTCAGCATTCATAGAACCTATCCAATGCTGAATGTGCAGCATGGATTTCCTCTGGAGCACAAAGGAATACCCCTGTGTTAAATATGCCACTCACTGACAGGGAAGACCCCTGCTGATGCAACAGAAAATGCAGGATGCTGGAGTTAAAAACAGGCAGCAGAATCATGCTCAGGAACACCACTCATGTCTCTTACTCCTACTACTACCCCCACCACAACCACCACCACACACACACACACCTGCTGCAGACCCCTTCCCTCAGGCCCCTGTAGCATCACCTATACTCTTTAACTTTAAAGCACCGGATAATGGGATATCCCCCTTAAACCACTGAGTACTGAGTAGAGAATTCTGCAGTGAATAGGGAGTGAGAGAGTGAGAGAGTGTGTGTGAGAGAGAATCACAAGAACACACAGAATCAGCTGGCAAGCGTCTTTTAAAGCTCAGCAAACACCACACAGTCATGCCTGTTGTTAAATTTAACACAAATAAGTAGGTGTTAAATAAATAACAGTGTTTCCTCTACCATAAAACCTTACAACATAAGTGCTGGAAGCCTGAATGAGGTACAGCCATTAGGATGTAACTGACCGTGCTAATTTTTTGGCCAAAATCTAACCCTCATCTATTTTTCACAACGCAATAACATCTGTGAGCCAGTGGATCTACCCATACTGTTTGTTAAACATTGTTGGCAGAATGGGATGTTACCCAGTGTCTGCATCTTCAAATGGGAAATAACAAACAAACAAAAAACAAACAAAAAAAGACTGTTACTTAATAATATTCACCGTTTTTGTGCAAAAAACAGTCGGCTGAGATAAATGCACTTAATCAGCCAACAGCCTTGCCCAATCACACTGAAGTTACAAGGAGCGTTTCAGTATGAACTGCTTATTGAATAAGACACAATACAGGGCAGAGTTCAGAATTCCTTTTTAAATTTTAAGGGATAAAGGCAGCTTTGGAAAATGGTCATATAAAAAAATTATTATGACCACTTTGGTAAACATCACCACTATCGTGGGGGGGACAAACAAAAATGTTTAGAATAAGAACTTTTCCTACATTATATTTATTATACACAACCCCATTTCCAAAAAAAGTTATAAATAAAAAAAAATGCAATGATCTGCAAATTAATATTAAACTGTATTTCATTGAAAACAGTAGAAAGACAACAAATCAAATGTTAAAACTGAGAATTTTTATTGTTTTTTGAAAAATATATGCCCATTTTGATGCCAAAAGTTGGGATGTGCATGTTCACCACTGTGTTTCATGAGCTCTTCTTTTAACAATACTCTAAATGTTTGGGAGCTGAGGAGACCAATTGGTGTAGTTTTGAAAGTAATAGGTTTTCCTATTCTAGGATTTCAGGTGTTCAACAGTGTGGGGTCTCCTTTGTTTTATTTTTCAGTTAATGTTTTTGGTGGTGGTGGGTCTGGACTGCGGGCAGGCCACTTTAGCACCTAGACTCTTTGAATATGGAGCCAAGTTGTTGTGATGCATGCAGAATGTGGTTGCACAATATCTTACTGAAATAAGTAAAGCCTTCCGTGAAAAAGACGTCATCTGGATGGCAGCATATGTTGCCAAAACATATACACTCACCGGCTACTTTATTAGGTACAATACTACTGTTCAATTGTTTGTTAACCCAAATAGCTAATCAGCCAATCACATGGCCGCAACTCAATGCATTTAGGCATGTAGAGGTAGTCAAGACAACTTGCTGAAGTACTGACTGAGCATCAGAATGGGGGAAGAATGGTGATTTAAGTAACTTTGAACATAGCATGGTTGTTAGTGCCAGACGGGCTGGTCTGAGTATTTCAGAAACTGCTGATCTACTGGGATTTTCACGCACAACCATCTCTAGGGTTTACAGAGAATGGTTCGAAAAAGAGGAAATATCCAGTGAGCGGCAGTTGTGTGGACGAAAATGCCTTGTTGATGTGAGACGTCAGAGGAGAATGGGCAGACTGGTTCGAGATGATAGAAAGGCAACAGTAACTCAAATAACCAACCAAAATTTCTGAGGAATGTTTCCAACACTTTGTTGAAAGTATGCTACGAAGAATTAATGCAGTTCTGAAGGCAAAAGGGGGTCCAACCTTTTACTAGCATTTAGTACCTAATAAAGTGACCAGTGAGTGTATATCGTTCAGCACTAATGGTGCCTTCACAGATGTGCTGGTCACCCAAGTCATGAACACTAATGCACCCCTACATCATCATAACTACTGGCTTTTGGACTGCGCACTTATTATATGGTCTTTAGCCCGGAGGACACAGTGTCCATGATTTCCAAAGAGAATTTCAAATGTTGATTCGTCGGACCACAGGACACTTTTTCCACTTCCCCTCGGTCCATTTTAAATGAGCTCCGGCCCAGGGAAGGTGGCATCGTTTCTGGATCCTGTTTATATATGATTTCTTCTTTGTGTTTTAGAGTTTTAACTTGCATCTATGGATGCAGCAACCATCTGTTTTCACAGACTGTGGTTTTCAGAAGTCTTCCTGAGCCCATGAAGTGATTTCCACTACAGAATGTTTTTAATGACGACCAGAAAATGCTGTTTTTACTGCTTTTTTCTCTTGTATACAGATTTCTCCAGATTCTCTGAACCTTTAATGAAGAAACATTATTCTTGAATTGTTGCTTGAATTTGATCGTGCAGTGTTTCACAGAGTGGTGAACCCCTCCTCACCTTTACTTCTGAAAGACTCAGCCTCTTTGGGATGCTTTTTTATACCCAATCATGTTAAGGATCTGTTGCCAATCAACCACCAGGTGTTTTCTTAGCATTACACAACTTTACCAGCCTTTTGTTGCCCAGACCCAACTTTTTTGGAACATGTTGTTGGCATCAAATTCAAAATGGGCACACATTTTCAAAAAACAATAAAATGTCTCAGTTTCAACATTTGATTTGTTGTCTTTGTACTATTTTCAATTAAATATAGGGTTTAAATTTGCATTTTGTTTTTATATACATTCTGCACAGCATCTGAACTTTTTTGGAAATGGGGTTGTATTTATATATTTCATGTGTTGAATACTAATCACTTTATATATACTTTTGATTGTGTTTATTAAAGGTGGCAATACTTTGTTACAACTTCAGATGTTAGAAAAAAAATAGGAAAAAAGCACTGTGACGACAATTTCGCCATATCATCCACCTTTAATCTCAACACCCATCTCAAACGTGATTTCAATGATTTAACCAAGTGAATTAAGATATATGGGCAAAAACAAAAAATGTAAAGTAAGAGTCAGAGGACACAGTTAAAGGTGAATTCCACCAATTTTTCAAAATGTCTGTATAATTCAATAGATGAAATAAAAAGCACAGGCATTCAGAGCGGTTTGACGTGAAAAGGTTCGTTTGCAGAGAAACTAACAAACGGTGATTTCGTTCCAGTTGTGGTGATAGGAACTAGGAGTCCCGACACCTATGATGCAGACATATCCTTT